>NC_042971.1:45531083-45853583 GCF_901001165.1 Salmo trutta
CACTCTTAAACAGGATATATGGCCTTGCACTGAGACACAAATGACAGAGTAAATACATTACAGTGGTGCAAGTCTCCTCCACGGCTACATCTCTGTATTCCTGCCTCTATGTTGGAATCAACGCAGCATACCAAGTTACTTTAGGAGAGCCTGCCAACAACATCTCATACACACTCACATTAGATTAGCCTGCACTCCATTCACGATCACATTACAATAGAGCTATACAAATTCTCAAATACATTAGAATAGGTGTTCCGTTACAATAGCCTATGACTCTTATGCAATCACATAAGTTCAGCCAACACCTTACACACAATTACATCCACATATACATTAATGTTATGTACATGTCACATTTGAAAATGCATCAACATCCTGATCCTAGTAACACCGTGACAAATCCATTCGAATTGAAATACATGTTATTTGATACATACTTGTTTCACACCATGATCAGGCTATGCTCAATTAAACAAATACTTTAAATAGGGTCCAGTCCACCCCCATTCACCCAAATACTGAATAGGTCACATACTTACCATCTTGAAAATAAAAGTTATTGTAACAGTCCAGGCATCTCCCACGTTTTAACAGCCGCCAAAGAGCGTCCTTCCTCCAAAAATCAGCACAAGCAACATCCATACAGGAATGACATTGACCACACACTTACTGCATTCACAGAACTTACACCCCTCCAACAAAGATGCCATCAGTGGACGCTCCTCAGAGGAGAAAGTCGAGGACCATCCTCCTCATTGAAATTTCCTACAAATAAAAATCTTGAAACATAATTTTTGTTCATTATTTTCAGACAAAACAACAGTAAATATATTCATATGTCACCAAATTATTTATTAAAACACCCTGTTCTGCAATGAAGGTCTATGGTATCTTCAACAGCACAAAACCGTTTTCCTCTTGCTTCATTGACATCAATACAAAACCTAGGAGGCTCGTAGGCCTCACCCCCTTCTATAAGTCTACATGGTAATTATGACCACTTCTGGAGGACAACCTCCAACCAATCAAAGCTTTTGCAGTATGAACTGACATGTTGTCTATCCAATTGTAGGATTAGGATCAGAGAATTAACCTATTGTGTTGTATTGGGGTTGTGCTGCAGAGCATTATGGGGGGTTCTATGTGTTGAGAAGCTTGGTGAGTTGTGACCTTACTGGATATAAATTAAGAGTGAAAAGTGATAGTTGAGCATTTTTAGGATAGTATTCAATTCAAATTAGTTTCTTCAAATTACAGGAGACGGAGGTGATAGGTTTTCTACTTGTGTCCAGATAGTGCAAATTTATTTCAATTTGCCTTCCTAATTTATGTAGCAAGTAGCAGTAGCTAGCTAGCTACCAGCGTAAGTGTGCCGTTTTCGCAGACAGAATGACCAACACTGCCAAAAATGTTGTGGAGTTTTTGTTGAAGAACCCCTTTCATTCTCTGGGGTAAGTGGAGAAGGTGCAAATTAAAACAGAGGGATGACCTCTGCCTCAGTTTCATGAAGAAAGATGAAAGGTCGTTCATATTGATTGGTATCAAAAGTTAGCTGCTTAATTAACAGGGAGCCATTCATCAAGCTGCCTGTATTGCTGGCCTTGCCTGCTTTTTGGAAAGTCTGAGCCTTGGGAAAAAGGGGGTACAGTGACCTGAAGAACATCAATTGTTCAGCTAAATGGCATAACATAAGCAGGGTGTCATGTCCTGACCATAGTGTGCTATTATTTTCTATGGTAGAGTAGGTCAGGGCGTGACTGTTTTTTTTATCTAGTTAAATTTTTCTATGTTGTGTTCTATTTTAATTTTACTATGTTGGGTTTTTTGTATGATTCCCAATTAGAGGCAGCTGGTCATCGTTGTCTCTAATTGGGGATCATATTTAAGTAGTTGTTTTTCCCACTTTGTTTTGTGGGAGATTATTTTGAGTTAGTGTATGTTGCACCTCTGTCATCACGGTTTGTTGTTTGTTTATAGTTTATTGTTTGTTTGGCTAAGTTTCACTATATAATAAAGATGTGGAACTATATGCACGCTGCACCTTGGTCTGTTCCTACACACACACACACACACACACACACACACACACACACACACACACACACACACACACACACACACGTGACACAGGGATGCCCACATCAGATTCAAGCTTCTGGGGAATAGCCACATCGATCATTTTGACCGGATGTCTGCGTATTCAAACTGCGCAACACCACAAGAAAGTAAGAAGAATCAGGGATGTTGTCATGTGGTTTTTCGACACCAATGCATTTTTGGGCATGAAAGAATTGGCTTTTAGAGGACACGACAAGAGGGAAAGTTCCGCTAGCAAGGGCAACTACAAGGAACTTGCAGAGGTAATTTCACATTACTATGCTTTACTTGCTGAACATGGAACTTTTGGCTGTCTTTTCTGGGATGTTGAAATCAATAAAGAATGATTTGATAGCATCCATTGCATCATCCATTGACTGTGAGGTTAAATAGAGAGGTTGACATAGCGCATTTTTTCGTGCACGCTCAAGTAGACTTTCCACCTTCCTTCTGTATTTATTGAGCAATGGTGATAACACAATCACTCCAGACAGACACAAGCAAAAACGAATTACATAAATGCTGCAGCAGCCTAGGCTACACCTCAACAGAGATCTTAGTGATGACATTATAGTGATGACAGATGTGAGTTAATGTTTTATTAGGCTGAGAGTTGCTTAGGCCTGCATGATGCAAACATGCATAAAGCAAGCTCAGCCCTGTGGGTTTTATTTTCTATCAGTTGTTGTCTCTGTGTCTGGGTAGAGGAAATTACCTTCTTAATCTAGTCTAAAAAAATTAATATGAACAAGTATAAAGTTGTTGCAGTTTGACAGGGTTTTCATCCCCCCCAAGGCCAGGAGTTTTTTTCAGGAATATTTTAAAACCATGTGATCTGATTAGGAAAAACTGGTCATATCAGAACCCATGTAAAGCCCTTTTACAACTGATTAATCACTGTCATACCTTATAGGGTCCAGAGTTTCCTGGTTAGGTTAACAGATAAGGAAAAACTCCAGGCCCCAGGGGGAAACAACTGCCCCACCACTCTGTGACCTATGGTGCCACCAGTCTGCTTGCAGTTGTCAGTTATCGTCAGGATGATTAGGGAATTATTCAGGAATGTTTCTTGGGCTAGTTTGATGTCTCAAGTGGGCGAGATGCGCAGTCTGTGTTTGACTTTGTGATTTCTGAGATGTCTGAGTTTATCTTCATGGAAAAACTCATTGCCCAAACCTACGATGGCGCAGCTGTAATGGAATGTATCTTCTATTTGTTTTTACAGCTAAGTCCCCTCCTGTTCCCTGATTAAGACCCTTGGAAACAAAGGGCTGTGAGACAGAGGTTTAATCCTGGACACATGAAAAGTGGGATGTATACGTAGGGTGCGGGGCAACAGAAGACAAACAGCGGAGGGGCTAAGGATTTTAGAGATGGGGAAAGGGCTAATGAAACGGGGAGAAAGTTTACAGGACTCCACCCAGAGAGGCAGGTGCCGAGTGGAAAGCCATACCCTCTGCCCAAGCCTATAGTGAGTAGCAGGTTGCGATCCACCTGTCGCCGATACCTGGATGTGGTCTACAGAAGAGCGGCCTGGGCTCTCTTCCAGGTACGGCGACAGCGGCGAATGAATATCTAGGCAGAGGGTATTCTGACTTCTTCCTCTTGCTCAGGGAAGAGCTGGGGCTGAATCCCAAGGAACACTCGAAGGGCTAGAGACCAGTGGCTGAGCAGGGAAGGGTGTTACGGGCGTTTTCCACCCACACGAGTTGCTGGTTCCAGTTGGTGAGGTTGGTGGAGATGAGACAACGAAGAGCCGTCTCCGGGTCCTGATTGTGAAAACCGGCTGGCAGACGACCCAATCAGGGTGCAGAACACCTTCCAGCCATCTTATAGAAAACCTATCCACCACCAAACCTATCCAACACCACTCTCACCTTGTCTCAATCCATTTGTATGTGTCCTGCAGCGATGACGTATCCTAGGAAGGAGATGGTGGAGCGATGGAATTCACACTTCTGAAGGACCTGCCAGATGTGGAGAACGTACTCTTGAGCTGAAAGGGAGAAGACAAGGACGTCGTTGAGGTAGACAAACACTAACCGTTTCAGCATGTCCCATAGCACATCTTTGACCAGGGCCTGGAACACAGCGGGAGTGTTGGTCAGTCTGAAAGGCATAACCAAGCACTTATAGTGCCCGCTAGCCATGTTAAAGGCTGTCTTCCACTCGTCTCCTTCCCGTATCCAAACCAGATGTTAGGCATTCCGAAGGTCCAACATTGAGAAGATGGTCGCTCCCTGAAGAGGTTCAAAAGCCGAGGTGATGAGTGGTAGAGGGTAACGTTTTTTAACTATGACGTCATTAAGGCCCCGGTAGTCGATACACAGGCGCAGGGTTTTGTCCTTCTTCTCCACATAGAAGAACCATGCGCCAGCGTGAGAGGCAGATGGATGAATTCTCCCTGCAGCGAGAGAGTCCTCAATGTACTCCTCCGTAGCCTTGGTCTTCAGACCCAACAGGTATTAAAGCCACCACCGAGGTGGTGTAGTGCCCGGGAGAAGGTCAATGGCGCATTCGTAGGGTCAATGCAGAGGGAGAGATGTAGCGCGGGCATTGTTGAAGACCTCCCGGAGGTCCAGGTACTTCGCGGGAATAGCGGAGAGATCCAAGCCTTCTCCCAAACCTGCAGGAAGACGTCCCGAGTCAGGCTGTGCCAACTTCAGACACTTCGCATGGCAGAACGTGCTTCAACTCATGATAAAATCAGTAACCAGTTCGATCAGGGGATTGTGCTTCTGGAGCCACGAATACACCAAAACCACGGGTACATGGGGAGATTCTATGAGCAGGAAATGCATACACTCAGTGTGAATTCCTGATACTCGTAGGTTGATAGGAATTGTATTGCGGGTGACTGCCAATAGAGCACTCATCCAGTGCTGGGAATAGAGAGGGGTTGAGTGGAGATTCCCAGCTACAACACAGAAGTTGCATCAACAAAGCTCTCGTCGGACTTGAGTCAATGAGGCCTGGTCACCCAACAACAGGGTGGCATGGAGAGGGGTACGAGTAAAGGGAAATTGGAAAATCCCCATACTGTTGGCCAGAGTGCTCGTACCTCCTGGTGAGCCTGGTGTTTTTAATGGACTGTGGAAATATAATGTCCTGTAGTCCCGCAATACAGACAGTTCCTGGTGCACATCCTGTGTAAATGTTCATCCAGAGACAATCTAGCCCTTCCCAGTAACTTGGGCTCTGGAGGGAACGAGTTGACCGCCCTCGGTGATTCCCCTGGGCAATCGGGTGACCTCGGATTCTCTTGGGAAGGTGGATGTTGGGAACTTCTAGGATTCCTCTGAGGTGAGGTGGGAGCAGTGGACGAGCGAGTGTGACCGGGAACAGAACTCCTCTCCCTCCTATGTTCCTGTAGCCACCCATCAATCCATAAGGTCAAGGTGATGAGGGAGTCGAGATCCATGGGAAGCTCCCGAGCTGCGAGCTCGTCTTTAACCTCCTCCTCTGATAATCTGTGAAAATACGTGTTGAAAAGGGCTTCCGGGTTGCAGGCACTCTCAGCCGCCAACGTGCAAAAATCCACCCCGTAGTCTACCACACTACCGGAGTCTTGACGTAGATGGAGCAGCTTACGAGCAGCCTCTCTCCTGAACAACGGAGAATCAAACAGTTTTCATACCTCCGCCACAAACTCCTCCAGACTGAGGCAAACGCTGGACTGTTGCTCCCACACCAACATAGCCCAGGCGAGTACCCTCCCGGACATCAGTGTTATGAGCTACACTGGGAGAGAAAAGGGAGCACTGGGAGAGAAAAGCCCAGCAGGTTCCCGAATCTCCAGCGTAGCGCTCCGGAGGAGGTAAGCGAGGTTCTCGGGATACCGGGGTAGGCTGGAAAGAAGCGTCGCTGGCGGCGGGGGTGCTGAGAGTCTGGGGGATTACTGTAGTGGCTTGGTACCTAGTAGGGAATCTGCGGAATTGCTTCAACAATGTATTGAAAGTATGGTCATAGCATTCTGCCAGGGTATGGATTCCCTCCATAAGGATTTGCAGTAGCTCCTCATGTCTTCCACTGGTGTCTCCTTGGGAGGAAACAGCGTTGCGGAGCTAGTCCAAGTCTACTGGGTCAGTCATGGCCAGTTCGTTCTATTAGGGCTCAGGCTAAGACCCAGATGAAGACACAGGAGGCGGATAGTACAAGGGGCAGGCAAAAGGTAAGTCAAGGCAGGCAAAGAGTCATTATCCAAATCAGAGTCAGGCAGGTACAGGACAGGCAGGCCGGATCAGGGTCAGGACAGGCAGAAAAGTCAGAACTGGGAAGACTAGTAAAAACTAAAACTAGAGCACAGGAAACACGGGAACATGCTGGTAGGACTTGATGGGACAAGACGAACTGGCAACAGACAAACAGAAAAAGCACGTATAAATACACAGGGATAATGGGGGGAGATGGGAGACAAGTACAAAGACAGGTAAAACAGATCAGGGTGTGACACACATCTAACAAAGGTAATTTACAATCACATTTGCACTACACTCTCCGCAGGTGACATTGCAAACGTATCATCCTCAACAATCAGTACACAATTTCCCCATCCATAAAATATAATGATTTAACTTTGGAGCACTTTGACATGATTAATGGAGCATTTGTTTGAAGCACAGCTGTAATTTTCATAACTACTCCCACAGATAATAAAGCGGCATGAGAGACAGTCTGTCAGTGTGCTGGAGGACACAGACATATGACATCTAGCCTTGCTATACGTCCTTCCTCATTCCCCCACTCAGCATGCCTCCTGGCTCATCCAAACATTATCAGATATGAATAAACGACCCAAATATAGTTGTCGCTCTCCTCATTCACATTGCAATTAGAAATAGTGTCAAAAGCCATCTGGTGGTGTATTTCATGAACATGGTGGTCTTATAATGTTGTCATGTACAATAATGCTAGCAGATACAGTGCATTTAGAAAGTATTCGGATCCCTTGACTTTTTCCACATCTTGTTAACGTCTTACTCTAAAATGGATGAAATAAAAAACGTTCCTCATCATTCTACACACAATACCCCATAATGACAACTTGTAAACAGGTTTTTTGATTTTTTGCAAATGTATTAAAAGAAAAAACAAAATATCACATTTACATAAGTATTCAGACCCTTTACTCAATACTTTGTTAAAGCACCGTTGGCAACAATTACAGCCTTGCATCTTCTTTGGTATGACGCCACAAGCTTGGCACACCTCTATTTGGGGAGTTTCTCCCATTCTTCTGTGTAGATCCTCTCAAGCTCTGTCAGGTTTGGATGGGGAGCGGTGCTGCACAGCTATTTTCAGGTCTCTCCAGATATTTTAGATCGGGTTCAAGTCCGGGCTCTGGCTGGGCCACTCAAGAAAATTATGAAACTTGTCCCGAAGGCACTCCTGTGTTGTCTTGGCTATATGCTTAGGGTCGTTGCCCTGTTGGAAGGTGAACTTTCACCCCAGTCTGAGGTCCTCAGTGCTCTGGAGCAGGTTTTAATCAAGGATCACTCTGTATTTTGCTCTGTTCAACTTTACTTTGATCATTACCAGTCTATCCAGTCCCTGCTGCTAAAAAACTTCCCCACAGCATGACGCTGCAACCACCATGCTTCACCGTAGGGATGGTGCCAGATTTTCTCCAGACATGAAGCTTGGCATTCAGGCCTAAGAGTTGATTCTTGGTTTCATCAGACCAAAGAATCTTGTTTCTCATGGTCTGAGAGTCTTTAGGTGGGTTTTGGCAAACTCCAAGTGGGCTGTCATCTGCCTTATACTGAGGAGTGGCTTCCATCTGGCCACGCTACCATATATAGTAGGCCTGATTGGTGGAGTCCTGCCGAGATGGTTGTCCTTCTGGAAGGTTCTCCCATCTCCACAGAGGAACTCTAGAGAGACCATCCCTGGTTCTTGGTCACATCCCTGACCAAGGGCATTCTCCCCCGATTGCTCAGTTTGGCCGGACGGCCAGCTCCTGGAAGAGTCTTGGTGGTTCCGAACTTCTTCCATTGAAGAATAATGGAGGACACTGTTGTGACGACCCTCCCACTCTGTCTGCCAAATTCTTTCTCTTTGCTCTTGTTTTACTTATTATGATGTCGGTGGGTGGAGCCGGGAGGGTCATCAGTGAAATGCGACACACCTGGTCTCGGGTGTGTCCCGGGGATAAATACACATTTCCCCCAAACGCCAAGGAGACTCTCTCCACGCAGACACACTGTTATTTTTGGATCTAGCATTTTGTGGCTTGCTTGTTTTGGCACCTCTCAACATCCCTCATTATCACCATCTATGCATGCAACTACTCACTTACACTACTGAATACTGATTACACACTCCATTGTTAATTGTATATAGGTTACTTTATTTAATGCATATATTTTTGTTATTCCTTGATCTCCACGTTGTCTCACTTTCTGTTACCGGCTATGAGCCGGTTCATGACACTGAGTTCTTGGGGACCTAAAATGCTGGAGACCTTTTTTCGTACCCTTCCCCAGATCTGTGCCTCGACACAATCCTGTCTCGGAGCTCTACGGACAATTCCTTTGACCTAATGGCTTGGTTTTTGCTTTGACATGCACTGTCAATTTAGGGACCTGATATAGACAGGTGTATGCCTTTCTAAATCATGTCCAGTCAATTGAATGTACCACAGGTGGACGACCATCGAGTTCTAGAAACATCTCAAGGGTGATCAATGGAAACAGGATGCAACTGAGCTCAATTTCGAGTGTCATACCAAAGGGTCTGAATACTTATGTAAATAAGCTATTTCTGTTCTTTATTTTTTATAAATTAGTAACAATTTCTAAAAAACTGTTTTCACTTTGTCATTATAGTGTACAGTCGTGGCCAAAAGTTTTGAGAATGACACAAATATTATTTTCCACAAAGTTTGCTCCTTCAGTGTCTTTAGATATTTTTGTCTTTTCAAGACCTCTGCAATCCGCTCTGTCATGCAGTCAATTAACTTCTGGGCCACATCCTGACTGATGGCAGCTCATTCTTGCATAATCAATGCTTGGAGTTTGTCAGAATTTGTGGGTTTTTGTTTGTCCACCTGCCTTATGAGGATTGACCACAAGTTCTCAATGGGATTAAGGTCTGGGGAGTTTCCTGGCCATGGACACATAATATCAATGTTTTGTTACCCGAGCCACTTAGTTATCACTTTTGCCTTATGGCAAGGTGCTCCATCATGCTGGACAATGCATTGTTCATCACCAAACTGTTCCTGGATGGTTGGGAGAAGTTGCTTTCGGAGGATGTATTGGTACCATTCTTTATTCATTGCTGTGTTCTTAGCCGCTAGCGTCCCACAAAAATCCTCTCATTTAGAAGGTTAACATCACATTAACCTTTCTGGGAAGGGGGTTCTGCTAGCGGAACACCTCGCCAACAGCCAGTGAAATTGCAGGGCGCCAAATTCAAACAACAGAAATCTCATAATTAAAATTCCTCAAACATACAAGTATTATACACCATTTTAAAGATAAACGTCTTGATAATCCAGCCACAGTGTCTGATTTCAAAAAGGCTTTATGGCAAAAGCACACCATGCGATTATGTTAGGTCAGCGCCTAGCCACAGAAAACCATACAGCCATTTTCCAAAGAAGGAGAGGTGTCACAAAAGACAGAAGTAGCGTTAAAATTAATCACTAACCTTTGATGAGATTCACCGGATGGCACTCCCAGGACTCCATGTTAGACAATAAATGTGTGTTTTGTTTGATAAAGTTCATCTTTATGTCCAAAAACCTCATTTGAAATTGGCGTGTTATGTTCAGAAATGCATTGTCTCAAACAAACATCCGGTGAAAGTGCAGAGAGCCACATCAAATTACAGAAATACTCATAAACAACTCATAAAAGTGTTTAACATACGATTAAAGACAAACTTCTCCTTCTTCTTCTTCAAGTGTTTAACATACGATTAAAGACAAACTTATCCTTAATGCAACCACTGTGTCAGATTTCAAAAAGGCTTTACGGCAAAAGCACAACATGCGATCATGTTAGGTCAGCGCCTAGCCACAGAAAACCATACAGCCATTTTCCAACCAAGGAGAGGTGTCACAAAAGTCAGAAATAACGTTAAAATTAATCACTTACCTATGATCTTCATCTGATGGCACTCCCAGGTCTCCATGTTAGACAATAAATGTTCGTTTTGTTCGATAAAGTTCATCTTTATGTGCAAATACCACCTTTTTGTTCACGCATTAGGTCCAGTAATCCAAATGCACAAGGCACGCTCACAAAGTCCAGACAAAAAGTGAAAAAAGTTATTTTATAGTTCGTTGAAACATGTCAAACAATGTATATAATCAATCTTTAGGATGTTTTTATCATAAATCTTCAATAATATTCCAACCGGACAATTCCTTTGTCTTTAGAAAGGAAAGGGAATGGAGCTCGCACTCACGGCAGCGTACGATAAACAACTCAAGGCTTTCAGCCAGACCCCTGGTTCAAACAGCTCTTATTCGCTCCCCTTTTACAGTAGAAACCTGAAACAATGTTCTAAAGACTGTTGACATCTAGTGGAAGCCGTAGAAAGTGCAATCTGACCCCATAGACACAGTATATTGGATAGGCAATCACTTAAACTACAAATCTCAGATTTCCCACCTCCTGGTTGGATTTTTTTGCCATATGAGTTCTGTTATACTCACAGACATTATTTTAACAGTTCTGGAAACTTTAGAGTGTTTTCTATCCAAATCTTATATGCATATTGTAGCTTCTGGGCCTGAGTAGCAGGCAGTTTACTCTGGGCACCTTATTCATTCAAGCTACTCAATACTGCCCCCCGTTCCCAAAGAAGTTAGGCAAAATTGTGAGTGAGCCCACTCCCTTGGCTGAGAAGCAACCCCACACATGAATGGTCTCAAAATGCTTTACTGTTGGTATGACACAGGACTGATGGTAGCACTCACCTCGTCCTCTCCAGACAAGCTTTTTTCCGGATGCCCCAAACAATCGGAAAGGGGATTAATCATAGAAAATGACTTTACCCCAGTCCTCAGCAGTCCAATCCCTGTACCTTTTGCAGAATATCAGTCTGTCCCTGATGTTTTTCCTGGAGAGAAGTGGCTTCTTTGCTGCCCTTCTTGACACCAGGCCATCCTCCAAAAGTCTTCGCCTCACTGTGCGTGCCAATGGACTCACACCTTCCTGCTGCCATTCCTGAGCAAGCTCTGTACAGGTGGTGCCCCGATCCCGCAGCTGAATCTACTTTAGGAGACGGTCCTGGCGCTTGCTGGACTTTCTTGGGCGCCCTGAAGCCTTCTTCACAACAATTGAACCGCTCTCCTTGAAGTTCTTGATGATCCGATAAATGGTTGATTTCGGTGCAATCTTACTGGCAGCAATATCCTTGCCTGTGAAGCCCTTTTTGTGCAAAGCAATGATGACGGCACGTGTTTCCTTGCAGGTAACCATGGTTGACAGAGGAAGAACAATGATTCCAACCACCACCCTCCTTTTGAAGCTTCCAGTCTGTTATTCGAACTCAGTCAGCATGACAGAGTGATCTCGAGCCTTGTCCTCGTCAACACTCACACCTGTGTTAACGAAATAATCACTGACATGATGTCAGCTGGTCCTTTTGTGGCAGTGCTGAAATGCAGTGGAAATATTTTTTGGGGATTCAGTTCATTTGCATGGCAAAGAGGGACTTTGCAATTAATGGCGATTCAGCTGATCACTCTTTCTTTGCTGATCACTCTTGCTTTGCATGAGCGGCTGTAGTGCTCTGCTTTCCTATTGCCCCAAGGCATGCAGTTGATTTGTCACCAGCATCCAGTGACTCATGGCCATTGCATCATCACTGTCTGATAACAACACACACTGTCACCACATCCGCTTAAATTCCTCCTGAAAGGAGAAGCAAAGTAAACAGGCAATATTTAAGTAATTGGCTTTAGAAGCTGTAGCTTTATTCATTTCATTTCAGGCTGAATCAAAGGTACTTGACCTCGCCTGTCAGATCGTCTTCACTCTCGCTGTGATGAAAGATGGAGAGAGCTAAAATGTTCTCACAAGAGCTGGGAGAAAATACAAGTTTAGTCAAGTGTGAAGGAACAACTCATTATAAAAATGAAACATCAGTTCAGCTGAATTTGTTTTACATTTACAAATGAATTTTGGCTTCACATATTCTCCAATAAAAGAGCACTTTGTGGATAAATGATACGTTTTTCAGAAAAAATGATCTCTTCCTCGCACTTCTCAATTCTTTATGCAGACAACTTACTGTATATTCCCATGAGGGTACTTTTCCTTTCCTACAGGAAACTGTGAAGAGGAAGTCAGAAGGTTATCAAGTCCTTTTCTCTTTCACTTCCATAACAGTTAGCAATTTTTCTCCCGTGGATAAACCCAGAAAAATAAAGCCCTGAACAAAATGTAATACATCCACACTGTGAAGCTAAAGCAGTTGAGAGCCGGTTGTAAACCACCTCCCCAATTCCCAAGCCTACTAAAAACACATTTCCATCAAACATGTGTAATATAATGGTACTGAGAGAAACATGCCTAATACCCTATTGGATTTGGATTGTACTGCACTGCTTTATGGAACCTACAACAGAGAGATGGTGGTGTGGGTAGGTAAGTAGCTGTTATGTTGAATCTCCCTTGTCGAACAGACTGTTTGTGTCTCCCTAGATTAACAGAATGCAAGGCAAGTCCCAAACCGAAACCACAAAGAGAAGACTCCCAAAGGGGATCCAAAACTACCAGCAGTGGTGCAGCAAACAGATGAGCTACACGGAGAGTGAGAGAGAAACCGAGCAAGTATCTATGAAAGGAAAAAGTCAAATTCCAAAAGGCTTTGTGGAGTTCGAGGATAAAGCCGAAAGCAAACAAGCTGGGTTTAGATTGTGAGGAGGCGTATTTTTAGGCCATTGAGACTTCTCACAGCCCAAGGAGGGAGACAATGATCTTCAATTACCAACATCTCTGTCTAATTTAGTGAAGACATGGAGAGGAGAGAAAGAGAGGGTTTTATTCTGTTAAGAGCTACAGGGAGAGGGACAGAGTGGTTAGACCTTTACTTAGAGGGAGAAGGAGATGGACACAGGGAGAGTGGAAGAATGAGACTTTTAATTAGTTAAGATCGACAGGGAGAAAACGTGTGAGGTCTAATTAGATCTGATAGACAGCAAGAAAGTGGGTTTAATTCTGAGTGAGATAGCTCAACAGAGAGAGAGTTATGTCACTGTAAAAGGAAGTTATCGTTTTTATATCGTTGACAGCTGAAATTTGCGGGGTAAACCTGTCATAATATGAGAAAGTGATCATGCTTCGTTTTGTGTGTCAGCTTTATAAATGTAGGCATGGGATTGGAATTACCATAAAACACAAAGAGTCATGTTCCAAAAAGATCCTTTCTCCCTGAAAGATCATGGCACTGTTGCTCACATGAGTTGAGAAATGTCACCTTATGATTCATAACAGAGAAATACAGTAGCCTGAAATGCATTAATGAATAAATCAATAATAGGAATGCCTGCATCATATCATTGGGGCGGCAGCGTAGCCTAGTGGTTAGAGTGTTGGACTAGTAACCGAAAGGTTGCAAGTTCAAATCCCCAAGCTGACAAGGTACATATCTGTCGTTCTGCCCCTGAACAAGGCATTGAAAATAAGAATTTGTTCTTAACTGACTTGCCTAGTTAAATAAAGGTAAAATATATATATATATACTTTAAATGAAGTCAAAGAGTCTTTCACAACTTCTATCAAATCAAGTATGGGTGTGCACCTGTCATTTCAGAATGAACACATATATACCAGTGGCGATGGGTAACGTTCAAGATTAGGGTTAGTAGGTAGCATCTACAGATGGTCTATCCAAATAAAGTTTCACTGACATTTTTTTATATTTATATTAAAGTCATTCACCCAGCTCAATGTATTTGTATTTATTATGGATCACCATTAGCTTTTTCCAAAGCAGCAACTACTCTTCCTGGGGTCCAGCAAAATTAAAGCAGTTTATACAATTTTAAAAACATTACAATACATTAACACATTTCACAACACACTGTGTTCCCTCAGGCCCATACTCCCCCCCTACCACTTATCTACAGTACTAAATCCATGTGTATATTGTGACGACCCTCCCACTCTGTCTGCCCTATTCTCTCTCTTTGTTCTTGTTTCTTTATTAGGATGCCGGTGGGCGGAGTTGGAAGGGTCGTCAGCTAAATGGGAAACACCTGGGCTCGGGTGTGTCCCAGGATAAAGGCACCTCTTCCACAGTCATGGAGGAGACTCTCTCCACGCAGACACTTTGTTGATTTTGGTTGTGTAGTTTTTTGGCTTTTTGGTTATTTGCTTTGGCACCTTTCAACACCCTGCATTATTACATTCAGGTATGCAAAACACTCACTTACACTACTGATTACTGATTACACACACCATTGTTAATTACTTAGTTACTTTATTTAATAAATATATATTTTGATACTCCTTGTCTCCACGTTGTCTCCCTTTTGTTGCGAACTCTGAGCCGGTTCGTAACAATATATAGTGTGTATTTTATTGTGTGTGTGTGTGTGTGTGTGTGTGTGTGTGTGTGTGTGTGTGTGTGTGTGTGTGTGTGTGTGTGTGTGTGTGTGTGTGTGTGTGTGTATATGCATGCGTCTGTGCCAATGTTTGTGTTGCTTCACAGTCCCCGCTGTTCCATAAGGTGTTTTTTAACAGTTTTTTTAAATCTAATTTTACTGCTGGCATGAGTTACTTGATGTAGTCATGGCTCTATGTAGTACTGTGTGCCTCCAATAGTCTGTTATGGACTTGGGGACTGTGAAGAGACCTCTTGTGGCATGTCTTGTGGGGTATGCATGGGTGTCTGAGCTGTGTGCCAGTTGTTTAGACAGACAGCTCGGTGCATTCAACATAAATGAAAGTAGCGATGAAGTCAATCTCTCCTCCACGTTCAGCCAGGAGAGATTGACATGCATATTATTAGTATTAGCTCTCTGTGTACATCCAAGGGCCAGCCGTGCTGCCCTGTTCTGAGCCAATTGCAATTTTAATAAGTCCTTTTTTGTGGCACCTGACCACACGACTGAACAGTAGCTAAGGTGCAACAAATCTAGTGCCTGTAGGACCTGCCTTGTTGATAGTATTGTTAAGAAGGCAGAGCATCGCTTTATTATAGACAGAAATCTCCCCATCTTAGCTACTACTGCATCAATATGTTTTGACCATGACAGTTTACAATCAAGTGTTACTCCAAGCAGTTTAGCCATCTCAACTTGCTGAATTTCCACATTATTTATTACACGATTTAGTTGAGGTTTAGGGTTTAGTGAGTGTTTTGTTCCAAATACAATGGTTTTAGAACTAGAAATATTTAGGGCTAACTTATTCCTTGCCACCCACTCTGAAACTAACTGCAGCTCTTTGTTGAGTGTTACAGTCATTTCAGTCGCTGTAGTAGCTGACGTGTATTGTGTTTAGTGATCTGCATACATAGACACTATGGCTTTACTCAAAGTTAGTGGCATGTCGTTAGTGAAAATTGAAAAAAGCAAGGGGCCTAAACAGCTACCATGGGGAATTCCTGATTCTAACTGGATTATATTTGAGAGGCTTCCATTAAAGAACATCCTCTGTGTTCTGTTAGACAAGTAACTCTCTATCCACATTCTAGCAGGGGGTGTAAAGCCATAACAAATAAGTTTTTCCAGCAGCAGACCATGATCGATAATGTCAAAAGCTGCACTGAAGTCTAACAAGACAAAATGTAGAACTAAGTACAGACATAGCCCTTGGATCACTCCAGAACTGACTGCCCTCGACCAGCACAAACACATCCTGTGGCGGACTGTACTAGCATCGAATAGTTCCCGCGATATGCAAATTCTCAGGGAAGTCAAGAACCAACACACGCAGTCAGTCAGGAAAGCAAAGCCTAGCTTTTTCAACCAGAAATTTGCATCCTGTAGCTCTAGCTCCAAAAAGTTTTGGGACACTGTAAAGTCCACGGAGAATAAGAGCACCTCCTCCCAGCTGCCCACTGCACTGAGGCTAGGTAACACTGTCACCACCGATAAATCCACGATAATCGAGAATTTCAATAAGCATTTCTCTATGGCTGGCCATAATTTCCTCCTGGCTACCCCAACCCCGGCCAACAGCTCCGCATCCCCCGCAGCTACTTGCCCAAGCCTCCCCAGCTTCTCCTTCACCCAAATCCAGACAGCAGATGTTCTGAAAGAGCTGCAAAACTTGGACCCGTACAAATCAACTGATCTGGACCCTCTTTTTCTAAAATGATCCGCTGCCGCCACTGTTTAACCTCTCTTTTGTATGGTTCAAGATCCCTAAAGATTGGAAAGCTGCCGCGGTCGTCCCCCTCTTCAAAGGGATGACACTCTAGACCCAAACTGTTATAGACCTATATCCATCCTGCCCTGCCTATGGAAAACCAAGTTAATAAACAGATCACTGACCATTTCGAATCCCACCGTACCTTCTCCGCTGTGCAATCCGGTTTCCGAGCTGGTCACGGGTACACCTCAGTCACGGTCAAGGTGCTAAACGATATCATAACCGCCATCGATAAAAGACAGTACTGTGCAGCCGTCTTCATCGACCTGGCCAAGGCTTTCGACTCAGTCAATCATCGCATTCTTATCAGCAGACTCAATAGCCTTGGCTTCTCAAATGACTGCCTCGCCTGGTTCACCAACTACTTCTCAGACAGTGTTCAGTGTGTTGTCCGGACCTTTGACAGTCTCTATGGGGGTGTACCAGGGTTCAATTCTTGGGCCGACTCTCTTCTCTGTATATATCAACGATGCCGCTCTTGCTGTGGGTGATTCCCTGATCCACCTCTACGCAGACGACACCATTCTGTATACATCTGGCCCTTCTTTGGACACTGTGTTAACCTGTCTGGGCAACGTGGGACATTTGCGTCCCACCCTAGTCAACAGCCAGTGGAATCGCGTCGCGCGAAATACAAATACCTCATAAATGCTATAACTTCAATTTCTCAAACATATGACTATTTTACACCATTTTATAGATACACCTGTCCTGAATCGAACCACGTTGTCCAATTTCAGAAAGTCTTTACAGCAAAAGCAAAACATTAGATTATGTTAGGAGAGTACCCTGCCAAAAATAATCACACTGCCATTTTCAAAGCAACTAGCATGCATCACAAATACCAAAAACACAGCTAAATGCAGCATTAACCTTTGACAATCTTCATCAGATGACACTCCTAGGACATCATGTTACACAATACATGCATTTCTTGTTCGCTAAAGTTCATATTTATATATAAAAACAGCATTTTACATTGGCGCATGACGTTCAGATAATATTTTCCCTCAAAAGCTTCCGGTGAATCAGCGTCACAATTTACAAAATTACTATTCGAAAACATTGGTAAATATAATATTGTCATTCAAAGAATTATAGATTAACATCTCGTGAATGCAACCGCATTGCCAGATTTAAAAATAACTTTACTGGGAAATCACACTTTGCAATAAACGAGGTGCTATACTCAGAAAAATAGGCTAGGCGATACAGGTTAGCGCCATCTTGGACTCATCTAAAATCAAATATACTATTGTAAATATTCACTTACCTTTGATTATCTTCATCAGAAGGCACTTCCAGAAATCCCAGGTCCACAACAAATGTAGTTTTGATCGAAAAAGTTAATAATTTATGTCCCAATAGCTCCTTCTTGTTAGTGCGTTCCGAAGGCTACTCAAAATGTACGAAGCGCGCGGGACTTGTCATCACGAATGTGCAATTTTTTTTTATTTACGTTCGTTCAAACATGTCAAACGTTGTCTAACATAAATCTTTAGGCCCTTTTTCAATCAGAACTTCAATAATATTCAAGACGGACGATTGCATTGTCTTACAAAACGTTTCGGAACGAAAGAGTACCCACGGGCACGTGCGTCATAGTAGTAATGGCTTTCCCTCTATGACAAACTTTCCAGGCCTCTCGTTCGGTCAGTTTTTACCGGAGAAGACACAAACCACTTTGTAAAGACTGTTGACATCTAGTGGAATCCTTACTCACAGTGTGTTTCATAGGCAAAGGCTTGAAAGTGATTCCACAAATCAGATTTCCACTTCCTGTTAGGATTTGTCTCAGGGTTTTGACTGCCATATGAGTTCTGTTATACTCACAGACACCATTCAAACAGTTTTAGAAACTTCAGAGTGTTTTCTATCCAAATCTACTAATTATATGCATATTCTCGTTTCTGGGTGAGAGAAGTAACCAGTTTAAATTGGGTACATTTTTTATCCGGCCGTGAAAATACTGCCCCCTATCCCAAACAGGTTAACAAACCTCCAAACGAGCTTCAATGCTGTACAACACTCAATCCGTGGCCTCCAAATGCTCTTAAACGCTAGTAAAACCAAATGCATGCTTTTCAACCATTTGCTGCCCACATCGCCCACCCGACTAGCATCACTACTCTGGACGGTTCTGACTTAGAATATGTGGACAACTACAAATACCTAGGTGTCTGGCTAGACTGTAAACTCTCCTTCCAGACTCATATTAAACATCTCCAATCCAAAATTAAATCTTGAATCGGCTTCCTATTTCACAACAAAACCTTTTTCACTCACGCCGCCAGACATACCCTCGTAAAACTGACTATCCTACCGATCCTCGACTTCGGCAATGTCATTTACAAAATAGCTTCCAATACTCTACTCAGCAAATGGATGCAGTCTATCACCGTGCCATCCGTTTTGTCACCAAAGCCCCTTATACCCCCCACCACTTTGACCTGCATGCTCTAGTCGGCTGGCCCTCGCTACATATTCGTTGCCAGACCCACTGGCTCCAGGTCATCTATAAGTCTATGCTAGGTAAAGCTCCGCCTTATCTCAGCTCACTGGTCATGATAACAACACCCACTCGTATCACGCGCTCCAGCAGGTATAGCTCACTGGTCATCCCCAAAGCCAACACCTCCTTCGGCCGCCTTTCCTTCCAGTTCTCGGCTGCCAATGACTGGAACGAATTGCAAAAATCACTGAAGCTGGAGACATATTTCCCTCACTAACTGTAAACATCAGCTATCCGAGCAGCTAACCGATCGCTGCAGCAGTACATAGCCCATCTGTAAATAGCCCACTCAATCTACCTACCTCATCCCCATATTGTTTTTATTTACTTTTCTGCTCTTTTGCACACCTGTATTTCTACTTGCACATCACCATCTGCTCATCTATCAATCCAGTGTTAATTTGTAATTACTTCGCTACTATGGCTTATTTATTGCCTTACCTCCTCAAGCCATTTGCACACACTGTATATAGACTTTCTTTTTTTTCTATTGTGTTATTGACTGTACGCTTGTTTATTCCATGTGTAACTCCGTGTTGTTGTTCGTGTCGCACTGCTCTGCTTTATCTTGGCCAGGTCGCAGTTGTAAATGAGAACTTGTTGTCAACTAGCCTACCTGGTTAAATAAAGGTGAAAAAAAATGAAAAGCCCCCACAATCATTTTGTCATCAATTTCTCTCAGCCAATCATCAGTTATTTGTGTAAGTGCTGTGCTTGTTGAGTGTCTTTCCCTATAGGCATGCTGAAATTCTGTTGTCGATTTGTTTACTGTAAAATAGCATTGTATCTTGTCAAACACCATTTTTTTCCAGAAGTTTACTAAGGGTTGATAACAGGCCTATTGGTCGGCTATTTGAACCAGTAAAGGGGGCTTTACTATTCTTGGGTAGCGGAATGACTTTAGCTTCCCTCCAGGCATGAGGGCACACACTCTCTAGTAGGCTTAAATTGAAGATGTGGCAAATAGGAGTGGAAATATTGTCTGCTATTGTCCTCAGTAATTTTCCATCCAGATTGTCAGACCCAAGTGGCTTGTCATTGTTGATAGACAACAATCATTTTTTCACCTCTTCCACACTGACTTTACGGAATTCAAAAGTACAATTCTTGTCTTATATAATTTGGTCCAATATACTTGGATGTGTGGTGTCAGCATTTGTTGCTGGCATGTCATCCCTAAGTTTGCTTATCTTGCCAATGAAAAAGTAATTCAAGTAGTTTGCAATATCAGTGGGCTTTGTGATGAATGAGCCATCTGATTCAATGAATGAAGGAGCCGAGTTGGCTTTTTTCCCCAATATTTAATTTAAGGTGCCCCAAAGCTTTTTACTATCATTTTTTATATAATTCATCTTTGATTCATAGTGTAGTTTGTTTTTATTTAGTTTAGTCACATGATTTCTGAATTTGCAGTAGGTTTGCCAATCAGTTGGGCTGCCAGACTTAATGTGTCAGCTCCCGCCATCTGTGGTAGAACAGCCGGAAGCAGTCTTGTTATGTCCTGTACTCGTGCTCCTGGGTAGTACAGGGTTTTTGTCTTGGGGACTGAGATGTTTCTCACCATAGAGCTGCCTATGATGACAGCTGATGATGTTGAATGGGCCAGTCTCTCAGGCAGCCTCACGGTCTGGTGAGGCCGGGAGCGCTGAGGACCTGAACCCGAGGTAGAAGCCACCGGAGATGGAGACAGAACCGAGGACAAAGACGGAGGTACCTCTGGATCCAGGGCGGCAAGCTGTTTCTAGCTTTTCTCAGTTCCGTGTTCAACATCTCGATGGAGACCCCCGTTGCCAGCGGATGCCTTCTTCGACTTTGTCGGCAAGTTGCTAAGAGTAGCTACTTCGCTCCTGTCGTCCTCCGAAAGCAGTTGCTACATTGAAAGTCAGCGCGATCCACATTGTCCTGGAACAAAGAAAAGTAAACACAGCTCCTGCAACGCTGAAAACGTTCAATAGCGGCCTCCATTTGAGTCTGCCGAGCCAGCTAGGCTAGCTGGGCTTTCACGTCTCTCCCTCTATACGGAATCTGTCAGGATCCAGGGACAGATAGCAGTGCTCACAGCAATTTAGCCCAACAGAGCCGCATGATTCAAAATAAAATAAAAGTATAGAAAAACACTGTCATAGAAAAACACTGTCAGCTATTAAACCGAGGTCTTTAGTTCAGGTTTCGGCGTTCAACAGCCTTCAACAACAACAAACATACGTCGCGCTCTGATGACGTACTTGTCTTTAACTGCCATTTCCTAAATGTCAGAAACTTTCCACATGCCAACTGATTTTTGTAACATCGATAGTTTTAGGCTACTGAATTGTACTCAAATTTGCCCTATATATACACTGCTCAAAAAAATAAAGGGAACACTTAAACAACACAATGTAACTCCAAGTCAATCACACTTCTGTAAAATCAAACTGTCCACTTAGGAAGCAACACTGATTGACAATAAATTTCACATGCTGTTGTGCAAATGGAATAGACAACAGGTGGAAATTATAGGCAATTAGCAATACACTCCCAATAAAGGAGGTGGTGACCACAGACCACATCTCAGTTCCTATGCTTCCTGGCTGATGTTTTGGTCACTTTTGAATGCTGGCGGTGCTTTCACTCTAGTGGTAGCATGAGACGGAGTCTACAACCCACACAAGTGGCTCAGGTAGTGCAGCTCTTCCAGGATGGCACATCAATGCGAGCTGTGGGAAGAAGGTTTGCTGTGTCTGTCAGCGTAGTGTCCAGAGCATGGAGGTGTTACCAGGAGACAGGCCAGTACATCAGGAGACATGAAGGAGGCCGTAGGAGGGCAACAACCCACCAGCAGGACCGCTACCTCCGCCTTTGTGCAAGGAGGAGCAGGAGGAGCACTGCCAGAGCCCTGCAAAATGACCTCCAGCAGGCCACATTGTGCATGTGTCTGCTCAAACGGTCAGAAACAGACTCCATGAGGGTGGTATGAGGGCCCGACGTCCACAGGTGGGGGTTGTGCTTACAGCCCAACACCGTGCAGGACGTTTGGCATTTGCCAGAGAACACCAAGATTGGCAAATTCGCCACTGGCGCCCTGTGCTCTTCACAGATGAAAGCAGGTTCACACTGAGCACATGTGACAGACGTGACAGAGTCTGGAGACGCCGTGGAGAATGTTCTGCTGCCTGCAACATCCTCCAGCATGACCGGTTTGGCGGGGGGTCAGTTATGGTGTGGGGTGGCATTTCTTTGGGGGGCCGCACAGCCCTCCATGTGCTCGCCAGAGGTAGCCTGACTGCCATTAGGTACCGAGATGAGATCCTCAGACCCCTTGTGAGAACATATGCTGGTGCGGTTGGCCCTGGGTTCCTCCTAATGCAAGACAATGCTAGACCTCATGTGGTTGGAGTGTGTCAGCAGTTCCTGCAAGAGGAAGGCATTGATGCTATGGACTGGCCCGCCCGTTCCCCAGACCTGAATCCGATTGAGCACATCTGGCACAACATGTCTCGCTCCATCCACCAATGCCACATTGCACCACAGACTGTCCAGGAGTAGGCAGATGCTTTAGTCCAGGTCTGGGAGGAGATCCCTCAGGAGACCATCCGCCACCTCATCAGGAGCATGCCGAGGTGTTGTAGGGAGGTCATACAGGCACGTGGAGGCCACACACACTACTGAGCCTCATTTTGACTTGTTTTAAGGACATTACATTAAAGTTGGATCAGCCTGTAGTGTTGTTTTCCACTTTAATTTTGAGTGTGACTTCAAATCCAGACCTCCATGGGTTGATAAATTGGATTTCCATTGATTATTTTTGGGTGATTTTGTTGTCAGCACATTCAACTATGTAAAGAAAAAAGTATTTAATAAGATTATTTCATTCATTCAGATCTAGGATGTGTTATTTTAGTGTTCCCTTTATTTTTTGAGCAGTGTACTATCCATTCGGAAAGTATTCAGACCGCTTGACTTATTCCACACTTTTTGATATGTTTCATGTTCCTCAAAAATACCCCATAATGACAAAGCAAAAAATGTTTTTTAGGAATTTTTGAAAAATTCTTAAAAATAAAAATCATAAATATCACATTTACAAATGTATTCAGACCCTTTACTCAGTACTTTGTTGAAGCACCTGTATTTGGGAAGATCCTTCCATTCTTCTCTGCAGATCCTCTGTTCTGTCTGGTTGGATGGGGAGCGTCACTTCACAGCTACTTTCAGGTCTCTCCAGAAATGTTTAATCGGGTTCAAGTCCGGGCTCTGGCTGGGCAACTCAAGGACATTCAGAGACTTGTCCTGAAGCCACTCCTGCATTGTTTTGGCTTTGTGCTTAGGGTTGTTGTCCTGTTGAAGGTGAAACTTTGTCCCACTCTGAGGTTCTGAGCAGGTTTTCATAAAGGATCTCTCTGTACTTTGCTCCATTTATCTTTCCCTTGATCCTGACTAGTCTCAAATTAAAGTGTATTTGCCACGTGCGCCGAATACAACACCTTACAGTAAAATACTTAATTACAGACTCTAACCAATAGCGCAAAAAATGTATTAGGTGAACAATAGGTAAGTAAAGAAATAAAAACAACAGTAAAAAGACAGTTAAAAATAACAGCAGCGAGGCTATATACAGTAGCGAGGCTATAAAAGTAGCGAGGCTACATACAGAAACCAGTTAGTTGGGCTGACTGAGGTAGTATGTACATGTAGACATGGTTAAAGTGACTATGCATATTTTATGAACAGAGAGTAGCAGTAGCATAAAAGAGGGGGTGGCGGGACACAAAGCAGATAGCCCAGTTAGCCAATGTGCGGGAGCACTGGTTGGTCGGGCCAATTGAGGTAGTATGTACATGAATGTATAGTTAAAGTGACTATGATAAACAGAGAGTAGCAGCAGCGTAAAAGAGGGGTTGGGGGGGTTGGTGGGGCACACAATGCAGATAGTCCGGGTAGCCATTTGATTACCTGTTCAGGAGTCTTATGGCTTGGAGGTAAAAACTGTTGAGAAGCATTTTTGTCCTAGACTTGGCACTCCGGTACCGCTTGCCAAGCGGTAGTAGAGAGAACAGTCTATGACTGGGGTGGCTGGGGTCTTTGAACATTTTTAGGGCCTTCCTCTGACACCGCCTGGTGTAGAGGTTATGGATGGCAGGCAGCTTAGCCCCAGTGATGTCCTGGGCCGTACACACTACCCTCTGTAGTGCCTTGCTGTCAGAGGCCGAGCAATTGCCGTACCACGCAGTGATGCAACCAGTTAGGATGCCCTCGATGTTGCAGCTGTAGAACCTTTTGAGAATCTCAGGACCCATGCAAAATCTTTTTAGTTTCACGAGGGGGAATAGGCTTGTCATGCCCTCTTCACGACTGTCTTGGTGTGTTTGGACCACTCTAGTTTGTTGATGATGTGGACACCAAGGAACTTGAAGCTCTCAACCTGCTCCACTACAACCCTGTCAATGAGAATGGGGGCGTGCTCGGTCCTCCTTTTCCTGTAGTCCACAATCAACTCCTTAGTCTTGGTTACGTTGAAGGATAGGTTGTTATTCTGGCACCACCCGGCCAGGTCTCTGACCTCCTCCCTATAGGCTGTCTCGTCATTGTCGATGATCAGGCCTCCACTGTTGTGTAGTCTGCAAACTTAGTAATGGTGTTAGAGTCGTGCCTGGCCATGCAGTCGTGGGTGAACAGGGAGTACAGGAGGGGACTGAGCACACCCCCCTGGGAAGCTCCAGTGTTGAGGATCAGCAAGGCAGATGTGTTGCTACCTACCCTCATCACCTGGGGGCAGCCCGTCAGGAAGTCCAGGATCCAGTTGCAGAGGGAGGTGTTTAGTCCCAGGATCCTTAGCTTAGTGATGAGCTTTGAGGGTACTATGGTTTTGAACGCTGAGCTGTAGTTGATGAATAGCATTCTCACATAGGTGTTCGTTGGAAAGGGCAGTGTGGAGTGCAATAGAGATTGCATCATCTGGGGATCTGTTTGGGCGGTATGCAAATTGGAGTGGGTCTAGGGTTTCTGGGATTATGGTGTAGATGTGAGCCATGACCAACCTTTCAAAGAACTTCATGACTACGGACGTGTGTGCTACAGGTCTGTAGTCATTTAGGCAGTCCCTGCCACTGAAGAACAGACGTGACACTTGGCATTCAGGCCAAAGAGTTCAATCTTGGTTTCATCAGACCAGAGAATCTTGTTTCTCATGGTTTTAGAGTCTTTAGGTGCGTTTTGGCAAACTACAAGCGGGCTGTCATGTGTCTTTTACTGAGGAGTGGCTTCTGTCTGGCAACTCTACCATAAAGGCCTGATTGGTAGAGTGCTGCAGAGATGGTTGTCCTTCTGGAAGGTTCTCCCATGGGTTTTTGGTCACCTCCCTGACCAAGGCCCTTCTCACCCCGATTGATCAGTTTGGCTGGGCGGACAGCTCTAGGAAGAGTCTTGTTGATTCCAACCCTCTTCCATTTAAGAAGGATGGAGGCCACTTTGTTCTTTGGGACCTTCAGTGGAATCTTATTGTGCCACGATACAATCCTGTCTCGGAGCTCTACGGACACTTCCTTCGATCTCATGGCTTGGTCAGCTGTGGAACCTTATATAGACAGGTGTGTGCCTTTCCAAATCATGTCGAATCATTTGAATTTACCACAGGTGGACTCATTTCAAGTTGTAGAAACATCTCGAGGATGATCAAACAGATGCACCTGAGCTCAATTTCAAGTCTCATAGCAAAGTGCCTGAATGTTGTTGTTTTTTTGCAAACATTTGTAAAAGCCAGTTTTTGATTTGTTATTATGGGGTGTTGTGTGTAGATTGATGAGTATATAAATAATAAAAAAATAGATTTAAAATAAGGCTGTAACGTAACAAAATGTGGAAAAAGTGAAGCGGTCCGAATACTTTCACAAATTCACTGTATCTGAGGTTGAGACAACCTAGCCAAAAAAATGAATTACAACATGTTTCTATTCGACTAATTATGTAGGTTCCTCCCCGTTTCATTCCATTTAGAAAATGTTTTGCAATGTAATCGACAGAATGAATACACCCCTGATCACCCATACACACAGTCCACTTTCATAGAAGCCAAAGCATCATCACTATGCTTGTGGTGTAATTCCTTCTCACTTCTCCTCCTCTCAACCTTTCTCTTCTCTTGTGGACTTCAGTGCACAACACAACAGCTGTCTGTGAGCAGGCGCAAAAACCTCTCCAAGCCAAACCTTCATACCATAACCGTTACACAGCCTACATTGTTGTCCTCATATTGTCACCATATTAATGTATAGAAAACAAACTACAACCAACGCATTAGTAAACCCACAATCAAATGTCTACAATCACGTAGTACAATGTACAGCAAGTAGATTAGCAGTTGCACTGGCAACCCCGGTGGTAATAAATTAACAAAACCAAAAGCTTTCCTTTAACTTGGAAGAGTTGCAGTGTTGGATAGCCTTAGTCAGCTACCTAACATAAATAGCATTCCTCTCTGTTTTAGTAAGGTTGTTTAGTAGGCTAAATTAGCTTGCATTAGCTAAGTAAGCGAAAGGTAAATTAAGAAGAAAAAACATACAACGAAACATAGGTAGTTCTCCCTCTCTTTCTCTGCTGCTTGTCCTTAATTTTTGAAGAAATTAATTTGTTCAAAACTGTTTGACTAATATCTTTCTCTTTGAGTCAACTACTCAGCACACTTTATGCACTACAGTACTATCTAGTTAGCTGTAGCTTATGCTTACAGTACTAGATTCATTAACTGATCCTTTGATTGGATGGACTGAACATGTCAGTTCATACTGCAAGAGCTCTGATAGGTTGGAGGACGTCCTCCGGAAGTTGACAAAATTACTGTGTAGGTCTATGGAAGGGATGAGAACCAGTGGTGTAAAGTACTTAAGTAGTACTTTCAAGTGTTTTTACTTAAGTACTTTTTTGTGGTATCTTGACATTGCTTTACTATTTATATTTTTGACAACTTTTACTTTTACTTCACTACATTCATAATGAAAGGAATGTACTTTTTACTCCATACATTTTCCCTGACACCCAAAAGTACTGGTTACATTTTGAATGCTTATTAACAGGACAGGAAAATGGTCCAATTCACACACTTAACAGGAGAACATCCCTGGTCATCCCTACTGCCTCTGACCTGGCGGACTCACTAAATGCACATGCTTCATTTGTAAATGACGTCTGAGTGTTGGAGTGTGCCCGTGGCTATCCGTAAATAAAAAAAACAAGAAAATTATGTCATCTGGTTTTCTTTATATAAGTAATTAGAAATGATTATACGTTTACTTTTCATAATGAAGTATATTTTAGCAATTACATGTACTTTTGATATTTAATTAAGTATATTTAAAACCAAATACTTTTAGACTTTTTCTCATGTAGTATTTTACTGGGTGACTTTCACTTTTACTTTTTATGAAGGTATCTTTACTTTAACTCAAGTATGACTATTGGGTACTTGTTCCACCACTGATGAGAACCATTAGCCTCCTAGTTTTTCTGTTGAAGTCAATGTACCCAGAGAAGGACAGAAACTAGCTGTCCTCCTGCTAAACCATGGTGCAACCCTAGAGGGTGCTTACGAGGCTACTGTAGATCTTCATTCAAAACAGTGTGTTTTAAACAGTTATTTGGTGATGTGAATATATTTAGTATAGTTTTATCTAAAAATGATACGTAGGATGGTCCTCCCCTTCCTCCTCTGATAAACTTCTATGATACAGACACACCTAGAAATAATTTAATCTAACGCTGTTTAACAGCCCAGGTATTTAGTTAATCAGAAGCGCCTCTCCTTTTGATTTCCTTTTGGACAGACGGACCCTGTCCTCTGGAAAACTCCCTGTCAGCATTGATCTTTTAAATGAGAATCCCTTCTCCCCTCCATCATGTAGGCTGTCTGTCCTTTTTGCAGGAGCCGTCAATTCTGCTTTCTCTGGCAGTTACAGCATCCCCAACCAAATGCAGTACTCTCCATCTGTATCCCCCACAAACATCTTTACAAACCCATCAGCCAGACATCAACCAATCACAGCTTTGCTGCTTGATCTCCCCACCTGTCTCCATAAACACAAAGCTAAGAGCTAACACGCTGCTCTTCCTCCTGTCTGAACAAACACTTCAACAGACAAGGCTGCTGCTGTCCAATTGTTCATGTATCCACTTCCAGAGACCTAAGCTTATATACACCACTTAGCTGACACACTCCTACACTATCTGTCCGTACATATCCATCAACAAAAACATATTTTTTATTTAATTTTATTTATTTCACCTTTATTTAACCAGGTAGGCCAGTTGAGAACAAAGTCTCATTTACAACTGCGACCTGGCCAAGATAAATTAAAGCAGTGTGACCAAAAACAACAACACAGAGTTACACATGGGATAAACAAACGTCCAGTCAATAACACAATAGAAAAATCTGTATACAGTGTGTGCAAATGAAGTAAGGAGGTAAGGCAATAAATAGGCCAATAGTGGCGAAGTAATTACAATTTAGCAATTTACACTGGAGTGATAAATGTGCAGATGAGGAGCAAGTAGAAATACTGGTGTGCAAAAGAGCAGAAAAACAAATATGGGCATAGGGTAGGTAGCTAGTTGGATGGGCTATTAACAGATGGGCTGTGTACAGCTGCAGCGATCGGTAAGCTGCTCTGACAGCTGACGCTTAAAGTTAGTGAGGGAGATATAAGTTAGTGATTTTAGCAATTAGTTCCAGTCATTGGCAGCAGAGAACTGGAAGGAAAGGCGGCCAAAGAGGTGTTGGCTTTGAAGATGACCAGTGAAATATATCTGCTGGAGCGCGTGCTACGAATGAATGTTGCTATGGTGACCAGTGAGCTGAGATAAGGCGGGGCTTTACCTAGCAAAGACTTATAGATGACCTGGAGCCAGTGGGCATGCGACGAATATGTAGCGAGGGCCAGCCAACGAGAGCATACAGGTCGCAGTGGTGGGTAGTATATGGGGCTTTGGTGACAAAACGGATGGCACTGTGATAGACTGCATCCAATTTGCTGAGTAGTGTTGGAGGCTATTTTGTAAATGACATCGCCGAAGTCAAGGATCGGGGAAGGATAGTCAGTTTTACGGGGGCATGTTTGGCAGCATGAGTGAAGGATGCTTTGTTGCGAAATAGGAAGCCGATTCTAGATTTAACTTTGGATTGAAGATGCTAAATGTGAGTCTGGATGGAAAGTTTACACTCTAGCCAGACACCTAGGTATTTAGAGTTGTTCACATATTCTAAGTCAGAACCGTCCAGAGTAGTGATGCTAGTCGGGCGGGCGGGTGCGGGCAGCGATCGGTTGAAGAGCATGCATTTAGTTTTACTAGCATTTAAGAGCAGTTGGCGGCCACGGAAGGAGTGTTGTATGGCATTGAAGCTCGTTTGGAGGTTTGTTAACAAAATGTCCAAAGAAGGGCCAGATGTATACAGAATGGTGTGGTCTGCATAGAGTTGGATCAAAGAATTAACCGCAGCAAGAGCGACGTCATTGAAATATACAGAGAAGAGAGTCGGCCCGAGAATTGAACCCTGTGGCACCCCCATAGAGACTGCCAGAGGTCCGGACAACAGGCCTTCCGATTTGACACACTGAACTCTATCTGAGAAGTAGTTGGTGAACCAGGCGAAGCAGTCATTAGAGAAACCAAGGCTGTTGAGTCTGCCGATAAGAATGTGGAGATTGACTGAGTCGAAAGCCTTGGCCAGGTCGATGAAGACGGATGCACAGTACTGTCTTTTATCGATGGCGGTTATGATATTGTTTAGGACCTTGAGCGTGACTGAGGTGCACCCGTGACCAGCTCGGAAACCAGATTGCATAGCGGAGAAGGTACGGTGGGGTTCGAAATGGTCAGTGATCTGGTTGTTCACTTGGCTTTCGAAGACTAGAAAGGCAGGGAAGGATGGATATACAGTTGAAGTTGGAAGTTTACATACACTTAGGTTGGAGTCATTAAAACTTGATTTTCAACCACTCCACAAATTTCTTGTTAACAAACTATAGTTTTGGCAAGTTGGTTAGGACATCTACTTTGTGCATGACACAAGTTATTTTTCCAACAATTGCTTGGAGACAGATTATTTCACTTGTAATTCACTGTATCACAATTCCAGTGGGTCAGAAGTTAACATACACTAAGTTGACTGTGCCTTTAAACAGCTTGGAAAATTCCAGAAAATGATGTCATGGCTTTAGAAGCTTCTGATAGGCTAATTGACATCATGTGAGTCAATTGGAGGTGTACCTGTGGATGTATTTCAAGGCCTACCTTTAAACACGGTGCCTCGTTGCTTGACATCATGGGAAAATCAAAAGAAATCAGCCAAGACCTCAGAAATCTTTTTTAGACCTCCACATGTCTGGTACATCCTTGGGAGCAATTTCCAAATGCCTTAAGGTACCACGTTCATCTGTACAAACAATAGTACGCAAGTATAAACGCAATAGAACATCATACTGCTCAGGAAGTAGACGCGTTCTGTCTCCTAGAGAAGAACGTACTTTGCTGTGAAAAGTGCAAATCAATCCCAGAACAACAGCAAAGGACCTTGTGAAGATGCTGGAGTACACAGGTACAAAAGTATCCATATCCACAGTAAAACTAGTCCTATGTCAACATAACCTGAGAGGCCGCTCAGCAAGAAAGAAGCCACTGCTCCAAAACCACCATAAAAAAGCAAGACTACGGTTTGCAACTGCACATGGGGACAAAGATCGTACTTTTTGGAGAAATGTCCTCTGGTCTGAAAAGAAAAACTGTTTGGCCATAATGACCATCATTATGTTTGGAGGAATAAGGGGGAGGCTTGCAAGCTGAAGAACACCATCCCAACCGTGAAGCATCATGTTGTGGGGTGCTTTGCTGTAGGAGGGACTGGTGCACTTCACAAAATAGATGGCATCATGAGGTAGGAAAAGTATGTGGATATATTGAAGCAACATCTCAAGACATCAGTCAGGAAGTTAAAAGCTTGGTCGCAAATGGGTCTTCCAAATGGACAATGACCCCTAGCATACTTCCAAAGTTGTGGCAAAATGGCTTAAGGACAACAAAGTCAAGGTATTGGAGTGGTCATCGCAAAGCCCTGACCTCAATCCTATTGAATATTTGTGGGCAGAACTGAAAAAGTGTGTGCAAGCAAGGAGGCCTACAAACCTGACTCAGTTACACCAGCTCAGTGAGGAGGAATGGGCCAAAATTCACCTAACTTATTGTGGGAAGCTTGTGGAAGGCTACCCGAAACGCTTGACCCAAGTTAAACAATTCAAAGGCTAATGCTACCAAATGTCAATTGAGTGTATGTAAACTTCTGACCCAGTGGGAATGTGATGAAAGAAATAAAAGCTGAAAGAAATCATTCTCTCTACTATTATTCTGGCATTTCACATTCTTAAAATAAAGTGGTGATCCTAACTGACCTAAGACAGGGAATTTTTACTAGGATTAAATATCAGGAATTGTGAAAAACTGAGTTTAAATGTATTTGTCTAAGGTGTATGTAAACTTCCGACTTCAACTGTAGGTCTGTAACAGTTTGGGTCTAGAGTGTCTCCCTCTTTGAAGAGGGGGATGACCGCGGCCACTTTCCAATCTTTAGGAATCTCAGACGATACGAAAGAGAGGTTAAACAGACTAGTAATAGAGGTTGCAACAATTTCGGCAGATCATTTTAGAAAGAAAGGGTCCAGATTGTCTTGCCCGGCTGATTTGTAGGGGTCCAGATTTTGCCGCTCTTTCAGAACATCAGCTGACTGGATTTGGGAGAAGGAGAAATGGGGAAGGCTTGGGCGAGTAGCTGTGGGGGGTGCAGTGCTATTGACCGCGGTAGGGGTAGCCAGGTGGAAAGCATGGCCAGCCATTGAAAAATGCTTATTGAAATTCTCAATTATAGTGGATTTATCGGTGGTGACAGAGTTTCCTATCCTCAGTGCAGTGGGCAGCTGGGAGGAGGTGTTCTTATTCTCCATGGACTTTACAGAGTCCCAGAACTTTTTGGAGTTTGGGCTATATCTGTTCCTGGTTCTAAATTTCTTGAATGGTGCATGCTTATTTAAGATGGGGAGGAATGCATTTAAAAAAAATAACCAGGCATCCTCTGCTGACGAGATGTGGTCAATATCCTTCCAGGATACCCGGGCCAGGTTGATTAGAAAGGCTTGTTCGCTGAAGTTTTTGAGGGAGCGTTTGACAGTGATGAGTGGAGGTCGTTTGACCGCTGACCCACTACGAATGCAGGCAATGAGGCAGTGATCGCTGAGATCTTGGTTGAAAACAGCAGAGGTGTATTTAGAGGGCAAGTTGGTTAGGTCGATATCTATGAGGGTGCCCGTGTTTACGTCTTTGAGGTGGTACCTGGTAGGTTCATTGATAATTTGTGTGAGATTGAGGGCATCAAGCTTAGATTGTGGGATGGCTGGGGTGTTAAACATGTCCCAGTTTAGGTCACCTAGCAGCATGAGCTCTGAAGATAAATGGGGGGCAATCAGTTCACATATGGAGTCCAGAGCACAGCTGGGGGCAGAGGGTGGTCTATAGCAGGCGGCAACAGTGAGAGACTTGTTTTTAGAGGTGGATTTTTAAAAGTAGAAGTTCAAATTGTTTGGGTACGGACCTGGGTGGTAGGACAGAACTCTGCAGGCTATCTCTGCAGTAGACTGCAACACCGCCCCCTTTGGCCATTCTATCTTGTCTGAAAATGTTGTAGTTAGGGATGAAGATTTTTGGTGGTCTTCTTAAGCCAGGATTCAGACACGGCTAGGACATCCGGGTTGGCAGAGTGTGCTAAAGCAGTGAATAAAACAAACTTAGGGAGGAGGCTTCTAATGTTAACATGCATGAAACCAAGGCTATTACAGTTACAGAAGTCATCAAAAGAGAGCGCCTGGGGAATAGGAGTGGAGCTAGGCACTGCAGGGCCTGGATTCACCTCTACATCACCAGAGGAACAGAGGAGGAGTAGGAGAAGGGTACGGCTAAAAGCTATGAGAATTGGTCGTCTATGACGTCCGGAATAGAGAGTAAAAGGAGCAGGTTTCTGGGGGCGATAAAATAGCTTCAAGGTATAATGTACAGACAAAGGTATGGTAGGATGTGAATACAGTGGAGGTAAACCTAGGCATTGAGTGATGATGAGAGAGATATTGTCTCTAGAAACATAATTGAAACCAGGTGATGTCATAGCATGTGTGGGTGGTGGAACTGAAAGGTTGGATAAGGTATAATGAGCAGGGCTAGAGGCTCTACAGTGAAAAAAGCCAATAAATACTAACCAGAACAGCAATGGACAAGGCAGATTGACATTAAGGAGAGGCATGCTTAGCCGAGTGATCATAAGGGTCCAGTGAGATTCAGACAGCTAGCCGGGCCATGCTTGCAGAAGACGGAGGGAGCTCTGTTTTTAACCACCTCGTGCGTTTCCGTCTGTAGATTAGTGGGGTTTTGTGTGGTAGAGGGGACTGCTAATGTAATCCAATTGGCAAAATAGTTATACAGTGAGGGAAAAAAGTATTTGATCCCCTGCTGATTTTGTACGTTTGCCCACTGACAAAGAAATTATCAGTCTATAATTTTAATGGTAGGTTTATTTGAACAGTGAGAGACAGAATAACAACAAAAAAAATCCAGAAAAACGCATGTCAAAAATGTTATAAATTGATTTGCATTTTAATGAGGGAAATAGGTATTTGACCCCCTCTCAATCAGAAAGATTTATGTCTCCCAGGTGTCTTTTATACAGGTAACGAGCTGAGATTAGGAGCACACTCTTATATATATACACGGGACACGACAAGATGAGGACAAAAGACGTCTGACTGCTAACCCAAGGCTATTACGGTTGCGGAAGTCCAGAAATGAGAGCGCCTGGAGACACACAGGGCCTGGGTTAACCTCTACATCACCAGAGGAACAGAGGAGGAGTAGGATGAGTGTACAGCTAAAGGCTATAAGAACTGGTCGTCCATTGCTTTTTGAACAGAGAATAAAAGGAGCAGATTTCTGGGCGTGGTAGGATATATTCAGGGCATAGTGTACAGACAAGGGTATGGTAGGGAACGAGTACAGTGGGGGTAAACCTAGGCATTGAGTGACGATGAGAGAGGTTGCATCTCTGGAGGCACCAGTTAACCTAGGTGCGGTCTCTGCATGTGGGACAAGGGGGCTATCTGAGGCATGTTGAGCAGGACTAGGGGCTCCACAGTAAAATAAAACAATGAGACCTGCCTAAACAACAGTATACAAGGCAAATTGACGTTAGAGAGAGGCATAAAGCAATCACTTCTCACAGAAACACCACTGGATTAAAAAAGTTCCCTTCCGATTAATAAAAGCTAGCAGGAAAATGGTTCCCATAGATACATAGAACACCACAATGTATTGCAGCACAGGGTTCTATCATGGTGCACAAAACCAAAAATATGTAACTGACAATAGTACTGGAAATAAATAGAGTAAACGACTGACCACAATACCGGAAATAAATGACTGACCATGAGACTAGAAATAAATGATTGGCCACAGAGCTGGAACTAAACCGTTGACCACAGGAGGAGAAAGAGATGACTGACCATCAAGTGAGGCGCGGGCTTAGCTCAGAGGGCTTGACAGCCGTGGGCAGCTCTTGAACTCAGTGGCTTTACTGTGAGTACATGCTCAGTCTCATCTCCTAGTCCAAGCTGGCTGTCCCTAAAGATATGGGTCAACCACTCCTAAAGGTTAGAGTCTGCCACTCCAGAGGAGCCAGGTCAGCTGTTGGAAGGGATTACTATCAATCGGCTGCTGATATTAAGAGTCTGTGGAGTGCCACTGACAGAGCCTGTAGCTGATACAAGAGGGTAGAGTAGGTAGCTCTTCAGATGTCACTGTGGTGACTGTGAATTTATAAGAAGGAACTGTGAATACATTATATGAGGCTTGGGGACAGCATGATGAGGTGAGTCCAAATGGTCATGAGAGGATGCAAGACTATGGAGGTAGAACATAATGAACTGTGGCGGTAGATTATGAACCTCTATGGGTATGCATTATGAGGATGTGTAATATAGAATTCCCCATCAACTGATGAGTCATCATTGATAGTTTGCTGGAAATTATCCAACCATTATGTAGGTTTGTGGAAATCCCCATCCACTGAGGATTAGGGGTCTCCATTATGTAGATGTGTAAAAAATTATGTTGATTAATAATAAACTACATGTATCAATCTGACTCAATTATTATGTGAATGCTTTTGGCCCATAATCGTATCCAGTGGGTATAGCCATGGTTGCGAGCCTTGTGTCAACATTTGGAATACACATGTCTAGGTTTACCGTTATGCAATTAGAGGCTGAGGAACAAGTAGCTAATATCTTGCAATCATTATCCTAGCCTTAAATGATTAAGGTAACCTTAGCTCAGAGATGCTCAGTTAGAGACTGAGCATACATGCTATATTGTGAATAACATTTACCGTTAGACATTTCACCAAATAATAATTCCAAGAATATTATTCAGAAATGTGAAGACTATCCATTTAAAAGTAATCACATTTTTTACAGTTACACAATAAGACTACAATTAACAAATGGTACATAACAGAAATCTTTACGATAAAAGGAATACAAAATATCCTGTCTTAACGGCTTAGATAATTCACCACTATGACATGCATCAGGAGATCGGTTGACCAATGACTCCGTGATCTAAGTTTAAACCCATATTTTATTCTTCCAAGAGTGCCAAATCCCAGTATCTCCCATCTTCTAATTAACATCCCTTTGCATGGCCCAAAACATTCAAACAAAGGCATGAAAACAACACACACATTCTTGGATCTAATCATCACACCTCAACACCGTATGTCGCTCCTCTTTGAACTATCTGCCATCCAACGAACAGAATAACACAGTTTCTCTGTAACAATAAATCCATAGCACTTGAAGCATATCAAAATGCATAACTCTTTATGAATTCTTGAAACAATCCAAACATGACTGTAATTCACACAGTAACATTAATTTAGTCAATTCCAGGTTTCGTCAGTCATCGCACCTCTCCTGGCTTTAGTGACCGTGGGAACTTCCGTTGGAACGTCTCTTCATTGAAATTGACACAGATATGGTGTTTTTGACCCCAGTGATAGCCCACAGATGGTCTACCATTCAAACAATGCCATAAATCTTGATTGAGTCATCACGCTGTGCTCCCACGCCAGCCAGTTGCGAGTATCACCTTTTCTCCTTCTTCCACTACATGAGAATATTATGCCCTGAAAAGTATGTTAGTAAAGACCAGATGATGAGAGTCAGAACCGTATATCCTGAGCCTGTCTGTGTTATTGCATACATTGTTACTGCAAAGTACGACATCTTTGCAAAAGGCAAACAGCGCTAATTCCATTTGGATTTATAGTTGTGGCTAATTAGATTACTGACTAAGTGTCATGTTTCTCAGGTTTAGAGATGTAAATGGAGAGCAGTTTAAGTGTATCCTGCGAGGCAGGCCACGGGCAGGCAGGGAAGTGGTAAGCGAGCTCTCCCAGCTGACACAGAGATCCTGTAGTGTTCAACATGCCTTTATACAGGCTATAGTACTGCACGTTAATCCCTAACGTATAGCTGATAAGCCTGTATGATTTACAGTATATAATACTAAACCTTGTGTAGGGGGCGATAAAAAAACATGATGTAAACATCTTACATAGACCCCATAATGAGATTTAAATTATCCCATCGGTATGTCTGAATCACAGGACATTGAATGGTATTCATTAAAGTATGATCTGTAGTGATGTTAGAGCTGTACTGTTTCACTTTGTTCTTTACAAACCGTACAATGGAGGAGAACTGCCTGCAAAACACCATTTTTTGTTACTTTACAGTACAAACTGTTGAAAACTGTTGGCCCTGATATGTTTTAAGTTTTAATGTCACATGCACAAGTACAGTGAAATGCCTTTCTTGCAAACTCAAAACTCAGCAATGCAGTAATCAATAACATTGTACTACTAGAAAAAAGCACACGAGAAATAAGAATAAGAAATATGAAATACACAATAAAGTAATTAATTAAGCATACTATGCTAATCAAATCCAGGACGGAATCACTTTTTCTGTGCTTCAATGTTTTTTGTGTGTGACAATATCCTATTGGAGGCACAGGAGGCTGGCCAGGGGAGGACGGCTATTAATAATGGCTGGAATGGAGTGAATGGAATGGTATTGATGTGCTTGATACCATTCAAATGATTCACTATTACTATGATTACTATGATTACTAATACTATCATTACTATGATTTAAGGTGCCACCAGCCGCCAGTGATTGGAGGCTACAGGAGTGGAAATTGATGCTAACAGTCACTTTGTAATACTTAATCAAATTTAATGTGATGTCAAATTTGAATGGAAGTTTTCTGAATCGGTAAGTACTGTGAAAACAAATTATTTCAGTAACAGTTTTTGCTGCAACAAAAATTGATTTAGGTTTTTTTTGTAAGGTGATTTCGTCATCTTTTGATTACTGCAGCAAGACACAGAATTACAATGGCCTAACATTAGCTGTTTGCAAGTAAATTGGGGATTGCAGCCATACCTACTTCATGCACCATGTATTCAGATCCTACAACAATTAAGCAATACAGACAGGGCTAACCTGTGGGGGAATGGAGTGGAACAGATAGGAGACAGCACACAGTGGGAATAGTCAGTAGCGGTGAGTGGGTAAAATCCCCGGGGAAGCTAAGCTAGAAGAAAAAGCCATATTACAATCAATGTGTTGTGAAAATTGTATTGTTTGCTCTATAACATGTCAGTTCATATGCCTTGACACCGTGATATACAGTACCAGTCAAAGGTTTGCACACACCTAATCATTCAAGGGCTTTTCTGTATTTTTGTACTATTTTCTACAATGTAGAATAATATTGACGACATCAAAACTATGAAATAACACATATGGTATCATGAAGTAACTAAACAAGTGGTAAACAAATCAAAATATGTTTTATGTTTGAGATTCTTCAAAGTAGCCACCCTTTGCCTTGATGACAGCTTTGCACACTCATGGCATTCTCTCAACCAGCTTCATGAGGTATTCACCTGGAATGCATTTCAATTAACAGGTGTGCCTTGTTAAAGTACATTTGTGGAATTTCTTTCCTTCTAATGTGTTTGAGCCAATCAGTTGTGACAAGGTAGAGGTGGTATACAGAAAATAGCCCTATTTGGTAAAAGACCAAGTCCATATTATGAGAAAAGCTCAAATAACCAAAGAGAAATGACAGTCCATCATTACGTCAAGGTCAGTCAATACGGAACATTTCCAGAACTTTTTTTTTCGCTATCGCAAAAACCATGAAACGCTATGACTAAACTGGCTCTCATGAGGACCACCACAGGAAAGGAAGACTCAGAGTTACCTCTGCTTTAGCGGATAAGTTATTTTGAGTTACCAGCCTCCTAAATTGCAGCCAAAATAAATGTTTCACAGAGTTCAAGTAACAGACACTTCACAACATCAATTGTTCAGAAGAGACTGCGTGAATCAGGCCTTCATGGTCGAATATCTGCAAAGAAACCTATACTAAAGGACACCAGTAAGAAAAAGAGAGTTGATTGGGCAAAGACACACGAGCAATGAACATTAGACTGGTGGAAATCTGTCCTTTGGTCTGATGAGTCCAAATTTGAGATTTTTGGTTCCAACCGCCGTGTCTCTGTGAGACGCTGAGTAGGTGAACGGATGATCTGCGCATGTGTGGTGATGGAGATCTGCATCAGATGACCTGGCCTCCATAATCACCCGACCTCAACCCAGTTGAGATGGTTTGAGATGAGTTGGACCGCAGAGTGAAGGAAAAGCAGCCCACAACTGCTCAGCACATGTGGGAACTCCTGCAAGACTGTTGGAAAAGCATTCCAGGTGAAGCTGGTTGAGAGAATGCCAAGAGTGTGCAAAGCTGTCATCAAGAAAAAGGTTGGCTACTTTGAAGAATAATTTCATAGTTGATGTCTGCAATGTAGAAAATTGTCAAAATAAAGAAAAACCCTTGAATGAGTAGGTGTGTCCAAACGTTTGACTGGTACTGTATAGGTCTAAGGCCGAGATAATAAGAAGACACAGTAGCAGAATAAATTCAACCACACCTTTGTTTCATCACGGCACGTGGTTAGAGCGTTGGGCCAGTAACCGAAAGGTTGCTAGATTGAATCACCGAGCTAACAAGGTAAAAATCTGTCATTCTGCCCCTGAACAAGGCAGTTAACCCATTGTTCCTAGGTCGTCATTGTAAATAAGAATTTGTTCTTAACTGACTTGCTTAGTTAAATAAAGGTTAAATATATATATATATATTTAATCACAAAACCAGAGAGCAAATTCTGCCCTGTGAAGTCTACAAAACATATTGCATGTAACAAACAGTTAAATGACCTACTGCATAGTCAAGGAAGTTAATGTCTGACATTTTCAGACTACTAAACAACTATTGATTTGGAACCACAGAGAGTCGCAAAGAAAACAGGTGCTGTCTCCACTATTCCAGCACCATTTCAACATAATCTAATCACATGTGCTTAGTCTAATACAGTGACAACTAAAAGATACCAAAAACAATTTAGTCCATTCAACATAAGCTAAATAGGATGTGGCTGTCCATGGAACTGATTTCTGTGTGTGTGTGTGTGTGTGTGTGTGTGTGTGTGTGTGTGTGTGTGTGTGTGTGTGTGTGTGCGCATGCACACAGGTAGAAAAAACATGTTGACTCATCCTACTTGTAGAGAAATGCCAATGCCATCTCCTCTTTCATGTTGCCAAAACGGTCTATGAGTCTGTCATACATAGTTTTAGTTTTCCTAGGCTACCTGGCTAAAATGCTTGCTCGCTAGCCTAACTTTGACTCATGGGTAACGTTGCGCCAGGCCAGCTAGTTAACAAGCCAAATCCAAACTCGCTTCCCTTGATACTTTTTTTTGGTGTGCCAGGACCATTCACAGCTGAGCTCACTCAGTTTAGCTCAGTTTAGCTCAACGCTAATTGGCTATTATTTTATACTTGTTTTATCAAAGGAGGCCAAATGCTTGCTGGCTTCCCTTGCATTCAATATGACGGGCGGCAACAATGTCATACTCTTTTTAACCATAAGGCATAGATGGGCTATACAGCTTTTTCAGGTGAGATAAATTCAGCCTCCTGCAAATTGAAGAACATTTCTGAAACACAGAGAAACAAAAGATACATTATTTAGTATGGCTTACATGAATATGCGCCACTGGGAATAGGATATACTACAGTTTAAAATCATCATGGAAAAGCAATAGGTCTACATGTTGCGGACTGCTAACACAATTCCAATGCAGTCCCTTAGTGCAGATACAGCTGTGAACCATCAATCTAACAATCCAATGCCATAAGAGATTTATGTGCATTTTCACTGGTGAATATTTCAGTTGTACAATTTAACAACTTTGAATGTGTGGGCCTGGATGAGTGCCTCGGAGACTGAACCTGAGTCTGGGTGATCCCATCGGATCCCATCTGTACACACGATGTTGACAGTGGTCAATTGGATATGTGATTGATTCCTGATGTTCTTGGCTCTAGTGGTGATGGTTATGTATAAATCAGGGAACAGTGTTGGGTGTGAGCTGGGACCTCTCTCCGAGTGGTCTGTGGCTGTAATAGGGGAGCTATGTCACAGCCAATAGAAGGCTCATAGGTATTTCAGGAATCACAGATGATTGGGAGATTGTAGATCAGGTGGGCGCGAATAGACTTACATGAGTAGGAGAGAGCGTTCATAGACACAACCAAGTAGAGGTTGAACTTGTAGTGTTTGGAAAAGGCTTGATAAGTGTGTTGTTTTCCTCACAGAACCAATTTCCTACTTGGCAAAAACTGATTAAATCAACGTTGTTTCCAATTTCAACCAAAACGATCATTGTGATGATGTTGAATCATTGTGGAAAACTGATTGGATTTGCAAAAAGTAATTCACTTCAGGACATTTAGGCTTTTTTCACCCAGCGTTTAACCTAAATCCAATGACAAGGTGAAATGTTTGTTGATTTCACGTTGAATTCACGATAGTTGAAAACTCAGCCAACCACTGTGCTCAGTGGGTTTTGTGTGTGCTGTTGTGTTTCTCTATGTGTGTGCACATGTGTCTGTGTGTTTGTGTGTTTTAAATAATGAAGTTGGTTTATGCAGGACATGCTGTGCGGAATGTTCTAAAGTGTAGTTATCGACTTTACACAAAAACTCCTGTAATGATGATCCACTTTAAATGGCTCCATTGATTTTAATGCAGCAATTACATCTTTAGTGTATGGAAGTCAATACATAAGACAGTAATACAAATGGCCGGCTACGACTATACACCAGGGTTTACGAACCACAAACCTTTACTGAAATATATGCTCTGTTAGTATAAAGGACCGTCATGCATGATTAAATATATGTAATTGAAGGTACATCTGAATGAATGTTTATCTGCATGTGGTATGTACTGTAACTACTGTATAAATCCCCAAGGGGGAAAAAAGTCAAACAAAATGTTTACATGTGCATTACCAGGACACACATGAGGATGTGTATCTGGATCAATCAACCAGAAAAGTTTTTTTTCCCCCAAAATAAATGTAGATGTTGTTACATTGTGTTAGAAACATTTCACTGCCTAAAAGAGCATGGTTCACCATTCTGATAACATGGCATTTGGAACAATAACATGCTAAACTTGGAACTTGATCCATTTCATAAATGGGGCCATCGAGAGCATCCTGACTGGTTGCATCACTGCCTGGTATAGCAACTGCCTCCGACCGCAAGGCACTACAGAGGGTAGTGTGAACGGCCCAGTACATCACTGGGGCCAAGCTTCCTGCCATCCAGGACCTCTATACCAGGCGGTGTCAGAGGAAGGCACTAAAAATTGTCAAAGACTCCAGCCACCCTAGTCATAGACTGTTCTCTCTGCTACCGCACGGCAAGTGGTACCAGAGCGCCAAGTCTAGGTCCAAGAGGCTTGATATAGCTTCTACCCCCACGTCATAAGACTCCTGAACATCTAGTCAAATGGCTACCCAGACTATTTACAGTGCTCCCCCCCCCTCACCCCCCCACCCCCTGTCACGTCCTGACCAGTATAAGGGGTTATTTGTTATTGTAGTTTGGTCAGGACGTGGCAGGGGTGTGTTTGTTTTGTGTTGTCGGGGTTTTTGGGTTGTGTTCTATGTTTTGTATTTCTATGTTCTATTTTCTATTTTTTCTATTTCTATGTGTAGTTTATTGTTTTGACCTTCAATTGGAGGCAGCTGTTCCTTGTTGCCTCTAATTGAAGGTCCTATTTAGTAGGGGTGTTTTTCATGGGGTTTTTGTGGGTAGTTTTTCTTTGTATAGCTGTAAGCCTTACAGGACTGTTTATCGTCGTTGTTTTTGTATATGTTTGTTTTGGTTTTCCTTCTTTCTGCCTAATAAAAAGAAGATGAGTATACACACTCCTGCTGCATGTTGGTCCAATCCTTACGACGCCCGTGACACCCCCTCTCTACTCCACTGCTTCTCTCTGTAGTCATCTATGCATAGTCACTTTAATAACTCTACCTACATGTACATACTACCTCAAATAACCTGTGCCCCGCACATTGACTTTGTATCGGTACCCCCTGTATATAGTCTCGCTATTGTTATTTCACTGCTGCTATTTAATTACTTGTTACTTTTATATCTTATTCTTATCTGTATTAATTTTGAAACTGCATTGTTGGTTAGGGGCTTCTAAGTAAGCATTTCACTGTAAGGTGTTGTATCGGAGCATGTGACTAATAAAATGTGATTTGATTTGTTTTAGTATATTTGTAAGAAAGATGGCTTTTGGACACATTCCTCTTCCAAAGCAAGCAGCACACAATTCAGGCTTTAGAAACATGGCTGTGGGGCAAATGGTGTATTATATATAGAGAGGATGTAGCTCTGAGAAACATTTCTATTCGACAGTGTTTAATTGGAGAGTATGTTTCAAAGCAGCCAGCCCTGCCGCTGGTTTTATTTCTAATTGCCAGCAGCAAAGCACTTAACGAAGCGAGGGGAGAAGAGCGTGGGTGAAAGAAAGATATAGCGGCCAGGTTTCCATAGCAACGGCAGATCAACAGCGGCAGTAGCCAAGGGGTAGTTTAATCTTGAGGAAAAGGCTACAGGATCACAGTGTTTTCCCTGCTAGAACTCCTGCAACACAATATGTAACACGACATTGTATCACCAACAGTAGTCATCTAATGGCATTCATGAACTCTATTTTCACGTTGAGAAACCTAATGGATAGGGATGTGAAGAGAGAGAAAAATAAATGTCTGGGAGTCCCAAGTTTGGATGACTGTATCTTTCCTCCATATCCTCTCTGATTGTCTCATTATTTGTGTCCAAAAGCTCACATTGCAGTTTCTTTAGCATCCAGAAGGGGTCAGTTTGGTCTGCCTCAACTTCCATGGTCCGCTTTGAGGTTGCACTGTGCTTTTCTGACCACTGTTGTTTAAAATCTCTGACCAGTTTGAATTTATTCTCTCCTACATATGACTATGAGTTGGTGTAAATTGCTCTAATAGTATACATCATAAGACTGGGTAGTAATTGTTTAAATACTAAAAAGTATCGGAAACCACTGCATGTAGTATGGATGGAGTTATCAATTTCTTACAGTGCTATCTTCATAGTCTTATCTTTATTGTATGGTCGATTATTGTGAGGTATTAGGTCTTTCTCTCTATGATTATCTAACAAAACACATAGTGACTTCTCTGAGTAACAATATGGACACTTTGTTTCATGAGTCCTAAAATCTGATAATATCCTTAACACTGAGCCAGCACATCCCTCAACGATAAGAGTCTCTTTCATATCTGCCGAGAGCAGACACATTAATAATTGATTGATAGACAGTCAGCACTACAGTGTAATTCTGAAATCCAATGGCTTGTCCTTATACAAGAGCCATTTGCAGCCCCAGATAGGTCCTGGAGGTGTCAGGTAAAGTCATCGTTCAACACAATGCTGAAATGTAATACCTACCTAGTCCAAAAAGCCATAGATAATAGCAGAGAAAGAGAACATGCTTTTCAGACAACATTTTAAAGAGAATTAAAAATTGCAAACTGCAGGAGTAGAGGGTATGAGTCCTGACCTATGGATGCTATATGAATACAAAACACTACCAAGCTACATATGATGGGATTTGTAGTTAATTTACATTAAAGTAGTTGACAAATGTACCAGTAGAAAGAATTACTCCTGTATTCTATCAATAACCATACTCAACACTCAATAAGTCACTGAAAGCATTGTTTTTCCTGGACTCATTTTATTACAAAGTTCTTGAAGACTTATTACAAGGGAATTTTCTCAACATGCCAAAAACAGAACGAAATGGAACACATTGGAATTGAACAAATAGGTAGGATCCGACAACCCACTGTTCACGATCAACATAAAGTCTGATAAAGCCCTCGGGAGCAGGGAGCCAGTGAAGGACTACGGTGCAGGCATAGAACGGCCACATTCACACTGACTCAGCAAGGATCAATCCAACCAAGGCAAAATGTGCACATCTCAAGAAACACATTACAATTTTTATATGCCATCGGCTTTTGTAATGCGTTTTAAAAAGCTTCACTTGCATGTACATAAAACTGTACAAAAACATGGCATCACAAGCATTTTGTTCTATATAAATATAACCAACAATTAGGATAACAACTTGGAACTCTCTTGCAACGACACACTTTCAAGGCAGCTTGTCTTTATTTCACTGTGAAGAACTGTCTCTGATGGTGATGAAATGTGCAGTGAATGTCAGCTCCTTGGGGAGAGGGGTCTTGAACCAAAACCAGCACTAAAGTCTAATCAAAAACACTACAAATTATCTTTGGAATTCATGCTAAACTCATAGCCTGCTTGACAGCACACATGGGGATGTGAAGATCTATGTACAGTACACTTTCAAGAGAGATTTGTCATAGCTCACTTTGATTTTCTATGTAAGGAGGCTTAAGGCTCTATTCAATCTGTAGCGCTGAAGACCCACTTTATAGCACGATTGACAATTAAAGGCAATGTTCCGGAGACTGCATTCACGTTAAACGCTGCATATGTCGGCATTACCTTTACATTTTAACGGGGATCTTCCGCAATACTTCGGCGATATGGATTGAATCCAGCCCTTACTCTTAGAGAAAACTCCTTTGCCTATTCTCCAGTATCTCATCATGTCCATCAGTCCACAGCCACAATAACCTTACACGACCACTACAGAGAGGCAGAGGATACTCAGGTGAACTTGACATTAAATAAAACATAAAAAATACAAACTACACATGATTGGACATACTGTGGAGTGTATCAAGGGTTTTCATGCTATTAATGCTTTGATCCAGGACGGGACAACCATCCTGCTTTCTAGAGAGCAGTCAACACAAATAATAAATTAAGCATGAGTTCAAAAGACAGGTAAAACCATGTGATTCAGGATATTCAAGCATACTAATTGATATAGGCTGGAGAGAAAATGGTATAACACAGTTATTCTGGCTGAAAAAAGAAAGTGTATGCAAAGACTGGTGTTGATAAGCACTCAAACCCATTGGTTTGATTTGAATAAAGGCTTCAGTCAAAATCAGTGATTCAGACATGCCAGAGAGAAGCCACACCAAGTTATTCAGCCAGACCAAGTGATTAGTAAAGAGATAAACCTGTTGATTTATGCCAGATTCAGGCTGGATTCAGATGAATCAGTGAATCTGAAAGGAGTCACACAGAGCATAGGAGACAAAGCCAGTGTTGAGGCTGTGTGACGTTGGCTTTATCACTCATCGCAATCTTTCACACGTATTAATAATTCCAGGTCAGTGAACTCACCTGCTGCTCTAGCTCAGTGAAGCTGCTTTGAGAGGGGGTTGGGTGGGGGGGCTGCGAAGGGGACCAAAAGGCTTCATTATCGTGTATTATGACTCTTGCTGGATTTTATTTCAGTGGCTAAATTGCTTTGAAAACAGCATAATGTGCTTTTTTTCCCTCAAGGCTAGGATAATCACCTGCCTTATTTATTAATGGCCATGTCCAGTAATTTCCATATGTTTTGAGTTGAATTATTCTAGATGTGCTGCCAACGGCGGTGCGATGAGGTAAGTCCAGATAAAAATGCCGCTTTTTAAATTATTGTAGTTTTGCAGATGGATTTGGATTATGTGGCTGTTGTGTTGTCTTCAGGCTGTGTGCTCACATATGCCTTGGCTAAGGACTCCTTACACAAAGTAATTATGAGAGCCCAGCATCCATTCCCTTCCAGGCCCTTCCACCCCTTGCTCAGACCAGACCCACTGTCTCCCTCTCCATAGAAATACACTGTGGTCAAAACAGGGGCTAAGATACAAATCAAATCGAATCAGTGTACAAATCAAAAGCTATGAGTAATGCTACTGTGCTGCGAGGCGGGCTGGTGGCGTTATCATCATCCAATTACATACTACTGTTCCTGTGTCCTCCAGATGTCTGCTTTTAAATGACTTTGAAAATAAGTATTTGTCAAAGACAGCTGCTGTAGCCTACAGGAATGTCCTCTATCTAATTGTCAATTGAAAAATGAGGAACAACAGCTTAACAACGTAACATAACCTGGACTCTATGAATGTCAACTGGACTGAAAATATATGACTCCTGCAACCAATATTTGACTTTATTTGAAATGGCAACATTTCATCATTGTTTATAACATGCACCAATGGATGCAACAGGTACATTATTTTTAAACAAAATGGTGACCTGAGTGACCACTTTTCTTCTTCGCCAAAACAAAAGGTCTCCCAAGTGGCACAGCAGTCTAAGGCACTGCATGTCAGTGCAAGAGGCGTCACGACAGTCCCTGGTTCGAATCCAGGCTGTATCATATCTGGCCATGATTGGGAGTCCCATAGGGCGGTGCACAATTGGCCCATCACTGGGGTAGGCCATCATTGTAAATAAGAATTTGTTCTTAACTGACTTGCCTAGTTAAATGAAGGGAAAATAAAAATGAGTCCCAGATGATTACTGTAGCCTTCCTTTAAAGACGTGAGACCAACAGAAAGAAACCTATCAGGAGCCAGCCTGTGAATGTAAAAAGCTTAGTTTCTGTGAGACAGGGGAATTCAGTCACAGCACTCTCAGTCACCTTAGTGCCTCTCAGGACTGAAAAGTGCTGCGCTGAAACTCGTGTGAATAACTCCTTATGCATTCATCAGAACTATTGAAATTCACATGGATCGTGAGAAGAAAACCTAACGAGGCTAGAGACACAGGGTTGAATGTAATGGTGACCTCTATATGGAGAGCAACTGATTAGCTCAGTGTTATTCAGGCCTAGGGAGGCATTGAAGAGGAGCTTTTCACACAGAACAGAGAATATATATATTCTCATCTACAGTGTAGGTGGGGAACCAGAGGCTCTTCTCTGAGAGGGGCAAACACTATCAGAATGTGTGCTGGAGGTTTGGGAATGATCAGTTTGACCAGGAGTGATGGCCTCTAAGTGTACTGTTTCCAGGAAAAGAGATGGGGCACAGTGTTGAGGCTCAGTGAAACACACATTATCCCATGAAATGCTGCCACACAGCTTTTCTCACGGGCTTAATAGCTATCCAGGGAGCATGAGGTAAAATGCTATGGATCCATCATAATTTGGGGTCACAGATGTGTGTGTGTGTGATTGTGAGTAGTTGATTAATTCATTCAAGTGCCTTTCCACACTCTCCGTCCAAGTTTTTGGAAAACATTTCAATCAAGTGTTAAACAGCAGCAGCAAAGAAAAGCTCAAATGCTAAAATTCTGAGGCTATTGTTATCAGCTTGAGCCAGACAGAAATATATACAAGATACAGTGTACACCATTCACATGTATTTACAGTGTACACCATTCACATGTATTTACAGCACTGTACATTAAGAAAGACCATTCCATTTGATTGTTAATCAAAAATGCTAAGTCTACCCTTAGGCTTCATTGCCTGTCAAATTAATGTTATCTGGTTATGGCACTGATCACACATTGGATGTTCCAAAGAACATATCACAACAGGTTAGGGCTTAGCTAAGAAAATCACTAGTGTTTTAGGGATTGATTGTATGTTGATTTAGTGTGATATTACCACAAGTGTTTAACCAATGCTTTCAAAGAAACTGCATTGATAAATAAATCCATTAACTAATTAATACATTAATAAACCAATAAATATGTAAATAAATAAATAAACTGAAAAACTCCTATTGCACATACCAATGATTCCACAAATCACATCCCATATTTCCTACAGAATGGGTATTTATTTCAATAAATGGACATTTCAGATCCTCTAAGAGCGTGTTTCTTTTTCTAAAGTGGGTGTGTCTCTGTGGCTCCTCCTCTATCTGTGCACCAATCAGATGTGGGAGGTAGGGCTTTCTCACAGGTAGAGCTCTTGTTTGGGGGTGTGGCTAGGAGGGGAGGTGGGCAGGAACTCAGAGGCTACACTCAGGGGCACATCCTCCATGGGGCAGTCCTGCCTAGGGGCATGGCCGCTGTTGGAATAGGCACTACGGGAGGGCGGAAGGCTGGCTCGGTGCTCCTCGCCACCCAGCCTGGCGCTCCCGTTGGCCAGGCGGCCCAGGCTCCCTCTCTCCTGGTAAGGCACGAAGGTGGAGAGTTTAGGGGGATTCCTGGTCTTGCGCACTGGGGAGGGCTGCCCAGGCATCCAGCAGGCGTCTGAGTGACCCAGCTCACTGCACTCCTGAGTACAGTTACCAGTCATAGCCACATCAGGAATGGAGCGCATATCTACAGGGAGAGGAGAGATAAACACCCATGTTCAGAGAGGTTCAAATGTTAACAGAAAAAGACAACAGAGTGAGTTTAACTGCAGATATAGCCCCTCACTGTTGACTGAGAATAAACAAGGTTACCGTGACTTCTAATCAGGAGTAGAAAACATGAGTAGAAAACAGAAAGCTATTCTCATAACCCCGTGTTTGCTAATTAAATTGCAGTTGTTGCTATGCACATTACAGCTGTTGCTATGTAGCTGTTGCTATGCACTGTGACATGGATGCTACAGCATGTGCAGTCCGGTGGTTGATATTAGAGGAGCAGAGATGTAGTTAGTGTATTCTATGAAGTCCTTCACTGCATTGGGCAATCATTGCTATAAGTATAGTGGTGATTGATACAGATGTAGAATCTTCATTTGATCACTATTTTGTTGCTGAGAATTGTCCTGCACCGCATAAAACACACAATAGCCTACTTTTGGCCAGCTAATAGCCTAACCACCGATCAAGCAACATTATGGACTAAACGTTAAATTCCTGTTGCTGCAGGATTCTTTTGCTGTTACAAAACAGGTCAAATTAAGATCCTATTTTTGTATGTCTGTGTATGCCTGTTTCCATGTTCTGTGATGCCCCGTGGCTGCATTGTGCTGTATGTAGGTTGCCATCTAGTATGTACTGGGTAAAAATGGTGCCCCCGATGTGTTTCCAAGGATAAAATAGAAGTTTAACACACAATCACACGTAATGATCAGACAACGCACCCGCACACACAATGCTACATGTGGCTCCAGAGAGATCCCTGCAGGGCCCCAGGGTAAACCCATTGTGGTATGGCTGTTATTGACTGGCAGGTCTGAAATGAGTCCATGTCCCTGATTCTTATCCATTTTTCATTCTACCATTCCTAATTAATTAAATAGGTCCACGACCTACTGACCTCCTTCCAAACAGCATTGATTCAAATCAATAGCTGGATATAGCTGTACTGTATACCGACACCATTTTTGGGCAGTCACAGAAAATACAAGGTATGGTGACTGGGTCAAAGAGAACAACCCCTCAGTCAATTTGTACTGTAACTTGAAAGTACCTAGCTATGAACCCCCAAAACACATAACATTATTTTGCCAGTTCAGATTTCTGTGCAATTCACATAGAAACAAGCAGAGCTAGCATAGCAACACTTAGATGTGTTTGCCTTGAATCTGCAGATGGAAGTCTGTTTGCCTGCAGAAAAGCCCCGGGGGACCAGTTCCCAACCAGTCTCTCTGTGTCTATACCCACAGCTAGCCCTGATGCAGGCATTAGGCAGGACTTCTGGGCTGTTCCACCTGTACAACACAGGGAATGGGAGCCTCCCAGTTCCCTTTAACACAAAGCCACAGTATTAACCCTTTTACCTACCGTGCACATCAACTCAGCCCAGCTCACACTGCTAAAATAAACAGACCCCAAACACACAGTGGACATGGAAGATACATCAAAGGAGTTGCACAGTAGATTAAAGGAGCAGCCAAAGACAGGCAAGGGAAAAAGGGGATTTTTGGAAGCCTGTTTTCTCCTGGAGTGGAGCCTGAAGTAAATCAAGGTCTATGTCTGGAACAAACCCTTTAGAGTTTACAGTCTGGAGAGCGCAGCTCCAATAGGCCGGGAGCAGGAGGAGAGCGGGCATCCCAGAGAGAGCGGATGGGCGAGCCACAGCACTGGGTTTAACAGGGAGGTGATTGGATTTAGAGAGCAGGTGATTTGGTTTTGAAGAGAGGTGACTCAATGCTATTTTTCTCCCTGCACATCAAATCCTGGACTCCCTGCACATCAAATCCTGGACTCTCCGGATGTGGAGACAGCACGGGATCAGCCAATACATCTCTCACTCTCGCTCATTTACTTACATTTACTTAAATTTTTACATTTCATATATTCCTTTTATTACATCAGACACACTTAGCCTTGAACAACAGGAAACCCTGCTGAGCCACATTCACTATCACATCTACCTCTCGGTCTCTGATTCCCAGTGAACTTCATCATTGATTCCAAATGCACTTCCTTCACACTGGTGTAACATGCACTCTACCATGCAGGACCATGGAGGAGAGAAGAGGGAGGGGGCTGCGTGCAGAGCTTAACCCCCTCAGCTGATAGACACATGGGAGGGGTGGTTTTGCATGCAGCTTGCATCAGGGTGCCAGTGGGAGGTGTTGGGTGTCTGAGGCAGGCTTTCTCTTGTCGACTGATCCCCTGCCCACGGGCATGGGGGGGAAGCTGCTCTTCCAGAGATTTCACACTGCTCCTCACTGTCTGATTGCAAATGCTCCCTCTCCCCACCGGCTGCTTTCCAGTGTGTGCCACAATGCTTGTGATCGATAGGGAATAGTCATTAGAGAACCACAATTCATAGAGAGATGGAAGAAAAAATAAAGACATTATGGCTTGGGATTGACTGTGTGGTCTTCCAATTGCATATGTACAGTACCAGTCAAAAGTTTGTAAAAACCTACTCATTCAAGGGTTTTTCTTTATTTATTATTTTCTACGGATTGTAGAATCCAAACTATGACATAACACCTATGGAATCATGTAGTAACCAAAAAAAGTGTTTAACAAATCGAAATATAATTTATATTTGAGATAATTCAAAGTAGCCACCCTTTGTCTTAATGACAGCTTTGCACACTTGGCATTCTCTCAACCAGCTTCACCTAGAATTATTTTATAACAGTCTTGAAGGAGGTCCCACATATGCTGAGCACTTGTTGGCTGCTTTTCCTTCACTCTGCCCTTCATCCATCTCAATTGGTTTAAGGTTGGGGGATTGTGGAGGCCAGGTCATCTGATGCAGCACTCATCACTCTCCTTCTTGGTCAAATAGCCCTTACACAGCCTGGAGGTGTGTTGGGTCACTGTCCTGTAGAAAACAAATGATAGTCCTACTAAGCTCACACCAGACGGGATGGCGTATCGCTGCAGAATGCTGTGGTAGCCATGCTGGTTAAGTGTGCCTTGAATTCAAAATAAATCAGACAGTGTCACCAGCAAAGCACCCCCACACCTCCTCCTCCGTGCTTCCCGGCGGGAACCACACATGCAGAGAACATCCGTTCACCTGCTCTGCGTCTGACAAAGACACGGCAGTTGGAACCAAAAATCTCAAATTTGAACTCATTAGACCAAACAGATTTCCATCAGTCTAATGTCCATTGCTTGGCCAAAGCAAGTCTCTTCCTGGTGTCCTTTAGTACTGGTTTCTTTGAAGCAATTCAACCATGAAGGCCTGATTCACTCAGTCTCCTCTGAACAGCTGATATTGAGATGTGTTTGTTACTTGAACTCTGTGAAGCATTTATTTGGGGTGCAGTTAGTTGCTGATTTCTGAGAATGGTAACTCCAATGAACATATCCTCTGCAGCAGAGGTAACTCTGGGTCTTCCTTTCCTGTGGCGGTCCTCATGAGAACCAGTTTCATCATAGCACTTGATGGTTTTTGCGACTGCAAATTAAGAAACTTTTGAAGTTCTTGAAATGTTCCGCATTGACTGACCTTCATGTCTTAATGTAACGATGGACTGTCATTTCTCTTAGCTTATTTGACCTGTTCTTGCCATAATATGGACTTGGTCTTTTACCAAATAGGGCTGTCTTCTGTATACCGCCAGTGGCGGCCAGTGTCGTTGATGATGAGGCAGGACACTTTTTTTGTTCATGAGTATTGCCTTATTTCTATTATAGCATGTTGGATGACTGTCATTCATATTCCATTCAACCAGTTCAATGTAACATTGATAGGTTTAGGCTACTGCATGAAACTCACATTTTCCCTATACCCATCATGAGGTTGCTACAACCTAGCCTATGATTGAAAGTTTACAACGTAGGTGCACACAGGTCAAGATACATTTTTTAGATGACAGACAGTGGCACATTCAATAGCGCCTTGCACACTCTTGCCTGCATCTAGCATATCTAGTGTGTAATCATTAGCCCAACAGTTGCAAACAAGAGTTTCTATTGGACAAATTAATATATTTTTATCCCTGTTTTGTTTGATTCCGTTTAAGAAACGTTTTTCAATAGATCGGCAGAATGAATACACCTGATTACACATAAACACAGTTCACTTTCATACGTAGCAGCCACGTTGTATTCATTCAAGCCTCTATGCTCTCCTCCTATCACCTTTTCCCTTCGTTTGTGGACTTCAATGAACAACACATCAGCTGTATATGACCAGGCAATTTTTTTCCCCCAAACCATGTCATAACTGCTACACACAGCCTACATCGTTGTCCCCATATTAGCTAAAGTAATGTCCTAGTCAACATAGCCAATAGAACTAATGCGTTAGTAAACTCGCTTCAATCATGCAGTAATGCTACAGTGTATAGTCAGTAAGCAGTTAAACAGGTGGGCCCCAGTGGCAATAAATTAATATAAACAAAAGCTTAACTTGACTTGGAAGAGTTCCAGTGTTGTGTTAGCTAGATGGCTATGACTATCCAACATAGCATCCCTCTGTTTGAGCCTGGTGTTTGAGTAACTAAACTAGCCAGACGCATTTGCTAGCTAAGTAACTGAAACAAAATGGCACTCTCACTTCTCCATTTTTTAAGAAATGAATTTGTTGAAAACTGTTCCTTCTCTCTCTTTGAGTCAACTATTCACCACATGTTAAGCACTGCAATGCTAGCTAGCTTTAGCTTAGTAATAGATTCATTTTATGATCCTTTCATTGGGTGGACAACATGTCAGTTCATGCTGCAAGAGCTCTGATAGGTTGACGTCCTCTGGAAGTGGTCGTTAGTCTAGGGAAGGGGGTTGGACCAAGAGCTTCCTGGGTTTTGTATTGTCCTGCACCATGGTGCTACCCTACAGAGTGCTGTTCAGGCTACTGTAGACATTTTTGCAAAGCAGTGTTTTAATTAATTATTTAGTGACGTGAATATATTTACTATAGTTTAATCTAAAAAGGATAACTTTTTCAGGGTTTTACCATTTTTATTTTTGTGAAATTCACTGAGGATGGTCCTCCCCTTCCTCCTCTGAGGAAGACCCTCTGTATACCACCCCTACCTTGTCACAACACAACTGATTAACACAACACATTAAGAAAGAAAGAAATTCCACAAATTGACTTTTAACAAGGCACACCTGTTAATTGAAATGCATTCCAGGTGACTACCTCATGAAGCTGGTTGAGAGAATGCAAAGCTGTCATCAAGGCAAAGGGTGGCTACTTTGAAGAATCTCAAATATAAAATATATTTTGATTTGTTTAACGCATTTTTGGTTACTACGTGATTCCATATCTGTTATTTCATAGTTTTGATGTCTTCACTGATATTATACAATATAGAAATTTGCAAAAATAAAGAAAAACCCTTGAATGACTAGGTGTACCCAAACCTTTGACTTGTACTGTATATATAATTGTGGTTAATGCAAAAATTTTAATTTGTGAATGAAACATGTATTCAAGGCAACCCACAGACAGTGGAAACAAGACCCCATTTATGCAGATATTGTTACTCTAGGTATTCTAAATATAGAGATGGAGTGTGATATCAAAATAGTCTGTAAATAGATAGTGATTTGTTCATGCATAGTGGGAAAAATAACATTCCTGGGTCTTGTGTTTGTTTGTTTTTCAGTGACATTGAGTGTGTTTACTAAAGCATTCACAACAGTTCCCTTTGGTAGGCAGAGATACCTGACATTATGTGTCCCTCAAAATGAGGGAGAGAGGAAAAATAGATACCTGACACTTTTTCTCCCTCAAAAAGATGGAGAGAGGAAAAAAGAGGGGAATACAATTTGTAGCTAAACACAAACGTACAGGTAACTGCCAAAATAAAGGAATCACCTAAGTAAATAAGGGATACAAAGTATATTGAAAGCAGATGCTTCCACACAGGTGTGGTGTCTGAGTTAATATCCCATCATGCTTAGATTCATGTATAAAAATGCCCAGCTAACCATTATTTTGGCTACCATGGCTAGAGTAAGAGATCTCAGTGACTTTGAAAGAGGGGTCTCAAAGGAGCATAAAGGGGGCTTGTGGTGGCCCAACGCCCTATTAAGACACCTTATGTTGGCCTTTCCTTTATTTTGGTAGTTATCTGTACATAACAACACACAAATAACCACAAATGCCCAATTTTTTCACTAATCAAATTCATACAAGAAATTCCTTGTTTTCAATAAATATAATTATGATGTGCTTGGGTGGATTTAGGACAGCATATAAATTCTGCATACGCTCTCATTAAATATCAGTCCAAATTGCCATGGGAATTTTGGGGATGCTCTTTGAGATCCTGAGACACTGAGTGAGAGGAGAGGCAAAGCAGCATATCGTCCCAGTGATCATTCCTGCCTGTCCTCCAGTCTTTAGCTGCTCTGTGCAGCCTTTCTTCAGGCTAAGGAAGCAAAACACAGCATGTTCATTTTTCACACAAAAAATGAGAAGTGAGTAACTTTCAAGATATCTGATTAATTGTTGAACCTGTATCTGGTCTACTTCCTCACCCATAACGATCTTCTAGAAGTGAGAAATGCAGCAGCAGCTTTGGGATTTAGCCTCAGTAGATCTCCTCTGAAGTCCAGTCATCCCCTGCCAGCCCGCCCCTTCCACCCTCCCTTATTGTTCCCACCTGTGGACTAATCCCTTTCATTCAACTTCCTGTGTTTCTGACCGACTTTAAGCTATGAGGAAGAGAGGTCAGCGCAGAAGTCCTTTGGAGAAAGCCTCGGAATCCTGGGACAGAAATAATCATAAAGTACAAAAACCACTACACATCTAAGTGTGGCTCAGATGTGGCAGAACTGAGAGACACAATGGCTCAGGTGTTTCTGTGAGGCCAAATGTTTTGTTAAAATGACCTTTAAAGCCATAACAGAGCTCCCACCTGTCCTTCACTGGTGGTTTTGTGGGATCAGCTGTCTACTGCTACAAGAAATCATGCACAATACACTGAGTGTACAAAACATTAAGAACACCTTCCTCATATTGAGTTGCAAAAAAGTATGTTTTTATGACATTTATAGCATTTTCGGAGGGTGGGGGAGTGTTTAACATAATATTCCTTTGATGTTCATGCGATATACATTTTACCTTGTATTGGAGGTCCTCAGAACGTTTCAAGAATGTTTAGAAAACGTTATATTTAAGTTGTATGTTGTTCATATGTTAGGTCCTGATCTGGCTATGCCAAATGGCTGTGGGCTACACTAGTTCATTTAGCAGACAATATTTGCTTAGAATTACATGCCATTATTTTATAGTATGAAGAATTCAATTGAACAAAACGAAATAAAAGACAGGATATTTTCACCAAATGATTTGAGGGAGTACGCACATGCGGCTATTCTGTGTTGAGCTGTTAACAAAGAAATAGGTATTCCTATATGCTTAATTTAGAGTTATTAATTTAACTTTAGTTGTTCTACAAACGTTGGACTATATGTTTAGATTTTTAATACATTGACTGCATGATGCAACTCTAATGATAACTTGAAAAAAGTGGCTTGAAAGGCATGAGCTCTGCTTTGTTTTTATGCGCAGGCTTCATCAGTCACTCATTCACAATTTGACAAGCACTTGATAATGTCTCGAATTTCACGGCGGCGGCCCTTGTGCCCTTCTCCCTATGTGCTGTGCACTCCGAAGCACCTCTCACTCACATGGTTCTCCATCACGTGACCGGGTCTTTCTCTCAGGCTACAAGTGAAGACAGACACATCAGAGACGCAACTGCGTGCGTGCTTATCCAATTCCGAGGTGCATATTGAAGATATTGGAAGAACTGTCCACATTTACTTTTCGTCAGCCAACAAGATGAGTAGGCCTAACGAACAGAAAAAGCACTAGCCTAAGTCAAGCGACTATCCCCCATAGTACAAAAGTTGACCTATTCTGTTCTGTGTGAGAAATAAATATTCCAAACATCGTCTGGGACAGTTGTTGGATTCGATAGATCCCAAATTAATACAAAACCACTTTTTACCCAATGTGGCTGACACAACAGATCAGAACGTTTAGCTTAAAATGTTGATAAAGTATAAGGCTATTTCTTCACATTATAAGCGCAGCAGTGCGCACACAACATTAGGCTATAAGTGCAAATGTTCCATTAGGGGAAAACACCATTATCAAAAGTCACCACAAATACAATTATGCACGCAATGCTTTTATTATAAAGGTGCATTTTTATGGTGAAAATAATCTTCCCCAAACTTGAAACTCATTTGCTGCTTATGTATGCCAGTTAGGCTCTACACCCCTTGTAAAGCGGATTAAGTTATTTGGCCACTTTAGTTGTAATACAAACCTTATCAAAACATATAGGCCTATGGGCTAGGCTATGAACAGAAAAAGTCGCTAAAAAAAGCCATTGTTTCTTGCCTTAAGCTGGGCATCATTCACAAGTGACATCATTCATAAGAGATAGGCTATTATTGTAACTCTTCAGACTATTCTTGATTTAATCTTGTCTTTACGTATATTAAATAATATACAGTATTTGTCCAATTTGTTTTGATTTAGAATGGACCAAAACATATTTTTACAAAATTGGAGGACGCTTTTCCTGTGGTTCATTTTTATACCAGCCTGGTAGGCGATACTGCTGTTGTAAAGATATGCAATGTGCTTAATATTAGGAAAGTTATAGTAGGCCTAGCCTACAGAAAGCTAAAGGGATCCTCCTCTTTTTAATTGAGGCCGTCACTCTGTTTTCTCGCGCAATTGCATAGCCTATAGAAATATTGCACAACGTGAGCTCATGGGTGTTTGATGAGATTTTCGATAACATTTTCATTGTTGTCAGAATGATTAGAGGGATAATAGAGTACTGAGTACCAGGCAGTTACCAAGTTTGGTAGGCTACTAACGACCATCAGCAGCATCAGAACTTGGAGAAGCCAAATTACCGTGATTAAACGGTCACATGGAATTTGACTGCCTTCATGAGTTGTGGCCGCCGGTGTGGCAGTAACACGATCACCGCAACAGCCCTAGTTGTGGGTTTGATTCCCATGAGGGACCATTATGGAAAAAAATGCGTGCACTCTGTGCTGTAAGTCACTTTGGATAAGAAAAAAATGATAAAATACTGTGTTACAAGTACACATCACACGAGGAAGATGGAAACATTTAAAGAAATTGTTCTGTGTCCTAATTGACCATATTATACTGCAAAAACCCTGTAAGGGCACAGCTATTATTTCATATATTTTAACTAGGCAAGTCAGTTAAGAACAAATCCCTATTTACAATGACGGCCTACCCCGGCCAAACCTGGACAACGCTGGGCCAATTGTGCGCCGCCCTATGGGACTCCCAATCGCGGCCGGATGTGATACAGCCTGGATTCAAACCAGGGACTCTAGTGACACCTCTTGCACTGAGATGCAATGCCTTAGACCTCTGCACTATCCCCTGGTGGAGCAGAGGGTTAATGACCTGGTTGCAGATCCATGTTTCTTCTGAAAAAATATGGTGAAACTGAGACTCAGAAACACTACTAAAAGAGGATTTCATTGTTTCATCCAGATTTATAAATCAGAAATGCAGAATTTAGATTAATTGTAAAAAATAAGACACCCAATATAATTCCTGACAGGGGTTTTTTCTAGTTTAGATTTTCTATGTTGTTATGTTCTAGTTTTGTATTTCTATGTTGGGTTTTGTTTGGGATGATCTCCAATTAGAGGCACCTGGTCATCGTTGTCTCTAATTGGAGATCATACTTAAGTAGGTGTTTTTCCCACCTGGGTTTGTGGGAGATTGATTTTGAGTAGGTGTATTTTGTAACTCTTTGTCACGGTTTGTTGTTGTGTTCTTTCAGTTTATTTGTATGTATTGCATAGTTTCACAGTTTAATAAAGAAAATGTGGAACGATACACACACTGCGCTTTGGCCCGCTCCTTCATCCTACGACAACCGTGACACATTTTGTGTTGCTACCATGTTGTTGTCATGTGGTGTTACTACCATGCTATGTTGTTGTGTTAGGTCTCTCTTTATGTAGTGTCCTATATTTTTGTTTAACCTGATATGGATAGGGGGCAGTATTTTCCCCGGCCGGATGAAAAAACGTACCCGATTTAAACTGGTTACTACTCTTGCCCAGAAACGAGAATATGCATATTATTAGTAGATTTGAATAGAAAAACTCTGAAGTTTCTAAAACTGTTTGAATGGTGTCTGTGAGTATAACAGAACTCATATGGCAGGCAAAAACCTGAGAAAAAGTCAACCAGGAAGTGTAGGATCTGAGAAATGTAGTTCTTCTTTCTAGTCCCTTTCGAAACTACAGTATCTGTGCTGTTACGTTGCACTTTCTAAGGCTTCCATTGGCTGTCTAAAGCCTTCAGAAAGTGGATTGAGCCTTCTCCTGTCTCTTGGCAGAGTATAGGTGCTCAGTTACTGAGTGGTCTGCCTGAGGACAAAGAGATTGGATATGCGCATTCCCGGGAGCACGCTGTTTTTTCTTTTTCTCCTTGAATGAATACACTATTGTCCGGTTGGAATATTATCGCAATTTTACTAAAAAAAATACCATAAAAATTGATTTTAAACAGCGTTTGACATGCTTCTAAGTATGGTAATGGGACATTTTGACTTTTTGTGTCTCGAATTGCGCTCGCGCTTTACCCTTTGGATAGTGACCTGAACGCACGAACAAAACGGAGGTATTTGGACATAACTATGGATTATTTCGAACAAAAACAACATTTCTTGTGGAAGTAGCAGTCCTGGGAGTGCATTCTGATGAAGATCAGCGAAGGTAATACAATATTTCTAATACTAATTCTGAGTTTAGGTTGCCCCAAACTTGGCGGGTGTCTGAATAGCTCGCCGTGATGGCACAGCGATTGCATAAAGGAGTTCTGTATCTATAATTCTTAAAATAATTGTTATGTATTTGTCAACGTTTATGATGGGTATTTTTGTAAATTCACCGGAAGTTTTTGGTGGGAATACATTTTCTGAACATCACGAGCCAATGTTAAAAGCTATTTTTGGATAAAAATATGAACTTGATTGAACAAAACATACATGTATTGTATAACATAATGTCCTAGGAGTGTCATCTGATGAAGATCATCAAAGGTTAGTGCTTCATTTAGCTGTGTTTTGGGTTTTATTGACTTATATGCTTGCTTGGAAAATGGCTGTGTGGTTATTTTGGTCTATGTACTCTCCTAACATAATCTAATGTTTTGCTTTCGCTGTAAAGCCTTTTTGAAATTGGACAACGTGGTTGGATTCAGGAGAGGTTTATCTTTCAAATGGTGTAAAATAGTCGTATGTTTGAGAAAATTGAATTGTGGTATTTTAGTTGTTTTTGTATTTCGCGCCATACGATCCCATTGGCTGTTGGCTAGGGGTTCCGCTGGCGGAAAGGGGTTCCGCTAGCGGAACGCCTAGATGTAAGAGGTTAATTTATTTTTAAACCCAGCCACCGTCTCTGCAGGAGGCCTTTTGGTAGGCCGTCATTGTAAATAAGAGTTTGTTCTTAAGTGACATGGCTAGTTAAATTAAGGTTAAATAAAAATAAAATAAAAACGGGCTCATTTGGAAATTGTGGAACATTGTGGGAATGTACTGTGCAACCGTGAATATCACAAGAATCGCATTGCAACATTAAGGGAATGTCCTGTGCAACCTAACTTAAACTGTATGAATGTCATCACAACTGAGCATATTGTGTGTTATGGGAATCTCTCTCTTTTAATGTTCCCACAACCAAATTAAATATTCTGGGAACCTTTAAAGAACTCAAAGGCTGTTATGTCAACATCAAAATAATGTTTTGTGCACCCTGATACAAACATTACCTGAATGTCAGCACAGCTGGACAGTTTAAGTGTTTGGTCTCTTGTCATATCCCCACAATGTTCACACAACCTAAATAAACATTCTAGGAACCTTTAAAGAACAGAGAAAATGGTTCTGGTAACATTCTTGTCTTTTGGGATGTCCCCATAATGTTCCCAGCAAACTGTTCCCACAGCCTAATGAAACATTCTGGGAACCTTCAAAGAACAGACGAAATGTGTTCTGGTAATGTTCTTGTAACATCAGGTGAATGTTTTTTGCACCCTAAAAGAAACATTGTATAATCATCCGCACAACTAGAGAGTTTTTTGTGTTTTGGGAGCATTTGCAGGGGTCATGAACCACAGTGAATTGTGGGACACCCTCCACTGGCTGTGAGAAAGTCTTAAAGGCCAGAGCGTCTCCATTCCTCTGTGACTCGCTGGAAATAAGGAAGTACATGTCAGACCCACACAGTTCCAGTCCCTCAAGTGCCATCCATCATGGCATGGCAGTGCACTAGTTAGAGAGCGATTGAGCGGCTTTCGGGTCCTCGTCGCACTGTGATGGAGAGATGACCCCTGGGCCCTCTCTCTGATGCCCGTTTGAGCAGCCCAACTGGGGCAGCAGATGCTCTATGATCCCAGGGATGGGTAAGACTGGGCTGGGAAAGTCAGCGCCAATAAGACTCAGAGCTCCACAGAGCTCCATCACCACCACTCTCTCTTTCTGATCCTCTAATTACCCCCTCCCTGGTTCTGCACCCCTGTTGCTACGGTGGGACCCCAAGCCGAATAGGCCCTCTCCAGTGGCTGAGAGCAGAGTTAGGCTAATGGAGACATTATTCTCCCCTTTTCATTATAACCACATACTCTCAGGACCCAGCTCGCACACATCTCATCACTTCCAAAATTGCAGCTTCAGCTCGCCAGTCCCTACTGATATGGTGTGAGCAGGCGCAAACCTATCCAAGCTTCAATGGACAGAGAGAATGATCCCATTCCTCTTAAAATAATATATGCACACAGACTGTACAGTATATAGAGCTTAGAGATACTGGCATACTCGTCGACTTTACAAGCTTAGCCGTAAAACCGGACATTTACAGTGAGTGTGTGGTATTAAGAGCAGTCATTTAATACTTGAAGACTGTAGTTAGAAAGATTATTTAGGGGAGCTAATGTGTATTCATATTTGCGTGCTCTGACTCTGACAAATAGCTACATCAATTTATAGTGATCATCTATGTTTTACAGCACTGGCATGGCTTTAAAGAAGCTTATTTTTTCACCCAGTGTTAAATTCAAGTGGAGAGGATTGGGATCAATAGAAACAGAAAGAATGTCAAGAAGTAGAACATGAGAATGTTAATAAGCCCTGTTTGAGTCAATCATGTCTCTCGTGACTTGTGTTCTTCTTGTAATACTGTGGATGAAAACCAAAACGTGTCTTTGATGAACACAACAGTGAAGAAATGGAAACACAGAGCAATCTTCCTGACATCCATTTCAAATGCGACATGGAATGCAGCCAAAATTAATTCAAGGTTCTGTCAAAATATTGCTATTATAAACAGTGTTATTATAGTCTTACAGCAAACTGGACTGGCCTCACTGAATTATGAAACTTTGGGGAAATCTTTTTAAGTGGAAGACAAAATAGTGTGAATTGCTGGCAATGGGTATAATTTGGGTACTAGAATAATAAGGCATCCTAATATAGTTGTTACTGCAATCTGTGTCATGTGCTTTCATGCCAATCCACCATGAAGGACAATGAGCCATATGATTTCCTATATGATACGGTAGATCCTAATGGTCTCTCTTCTCTTCAGGGGGTATAGTTTTACAGCCATTGCAGTGAGTGGGTCGATGCATTGTCTGAGTGTGTGGGTTAGGGTCATGTTGCCAGTGACCACAGACAGATAGAAGTTATCCAGACCCATAGAGGGGCCTCTAGAGACATCTATAAATATGACACATCACAAAGTTTTAGTCATTTAGCAGAAGCTCTTATCCAGAGCAATATGGTTAAGTGCCTTGCTCAAAGGCACTCTGACAGATTTTTCAACTAGTTGGCTCAGGGATTTGAACTAGCAACCTTTCGGATACTGGCACAGTGGTCTTAACCGCTAGGCTACCTGCTGCCCCTACGTGAGTCTTTTGTATTCAGCTCTATTGTCCCATAAACTCACCAAAAAAGGATATGGTGAATCATTGTCAGTAGTGTCAAAGCGCTTGCCAGGTTAGAGAATGTAATTCTGCTACAGTAAGACACTTTTCTACCACCGATCTGCTGGCTCTGCAGTAAAGATACAAAAAAAACAGGGGCAACAAACAGCAGCAGCTGATTGGAGCTGAACAGAATGGCTGTGCTAGAATGTGCTCTGTATTAAGACCAGATTGCCCATGACAACATGCCTCGGGGGACCCTTTGCATGGGAGCCCATTGTTCAAACATTTTCACCCAGCCCCCAAACAGGCTCTGAGTCACATGACCTGTCTCCTCTAGGGTGGTGGTAGTCCCAGGATATGCTGGCATAGGCCACGGTCCTAGGAGAGACTGGCAGAGGCCCCTGCAATCAATTCTACTAACAGGCCGGGACTCTGACAAGGCGCAGTGCCATCTGTCTGAGCAAAACCATTCCCCCGGATCGCCACGTCACTCTGGCACCCAGGCAGCAGCCCAAACTGGCACCCGCAAGACAAACAAGCCCCCTCAGACTCACACTCTGTCTCTCAGTCTGTCTCATTCTCTTTCTCCATATCCCCCTCTTCTCCCTCTTTTTCTCGCCTTCTGTCCATTTCCATATCCCACTCACTGTTCTACTATACTCACACACAACTTAAAGCAGTGCAGTACATACACAGGGAAACACACATACACAGAAAAGCATGAATACACCCACACACGCAGAGACACATCATCCAGGAATGGCACCACAGTGTTACATTAAAGTGGCAGTACTGTCAAAATGTGATTCTTATTTGTTTATAAGATATTAACACACTATGATGCCGAGAAATAACACTCTGTAACTGTGAAAATGGCAATGCCCTTTTAGTGTAAGAGCCTTTGGAGAAAAATGAATTGACCAACAGCATGTCACAATCTGATCTGTTTATTCTGACCAATGGATCCTCCTACTTTGAATGGGTAAGCTGTAGAGCAGGGTTCCCCAACTGGCGGCCCGTTGGCTGAATTTGGTCAGAGGGTGGTTTTATTTGGCTCCAATCCAATCCGGCCCAAGGGTGGTTTGAGCAAAGAAAATAAGTCAATACACTTAAAAATTACTATAGACAAATTGAAACTGTGTAGAAATGATAATAGGCCTACAATCAAACAGTTTCTTGACTGTCCAGCTAGCTAATAACCAAGACGAAGAGGTGTTGCGAGATGCTCCACTCCCGTCAAAATCTGTCCACGCGAGAATACAGCGATAAGCAAACCAAGTGGGGATTTTTTGGTTTGAAATATAACACATTTTCAGTGAGGCCTTCCGGACAGAATGTGGCCCCCGGCACAAAATTTGTTTGACACCCCTGGTCCACATGATGGGACTTTATCTTGCTAACTGTTCCAAATGTCCGAACTGAATTTGGTAAAAGGGCTTTTATGTACTCTGCGCCATCGTCTTGGAATGCCTTACAAAATACTTTTAAACTGGAAGAACTTGTCCCGATTGGTATTTTTAAATCACTGATTAATGATCTTGAGACTGATTCCCTGACATGTCAATGTTTTTAATTTGCTGTTTTTGATTTTGTTATATTCTTTGTTAATTCTATGGTTTTTACTAGATTACTTGTAGTTTTTCATGTTGTTTGTCTGTAATTTTTGTAATGACTTGGCGCTGCCTATCTTGGCCAGGATGCTCTTGAAAAAGAGATTTTAAATCTCAATGAGCCCTTCCTGGTTAAATAAAGGTTAAATAAATAAAAATAAATAAATAAAATGATCATATCCGCCAATCAGGGCTCTATATGTAAATATTTAAACATTAATATCAACATGCCCACACAATCAGACTGAGCATTTCAATAGCAAAATGAAGCTGAGGAAAATAAATGATAAAAATATATTTGCAGTTATTTTCATGAAATAAACACACACAGTGTGTTATTAGACATACTGTGGTGATTTTAAAATAACATTAAAAAGACTGCATGGGGCCATTAATGAGTTACTGTACATCTAGGCTGTTGGGCAAAAGGGAGGTTCAGTGCTTTAAAACAACCACAGGTAAAAATCTCTGACAGGAGTTTAAAAAAACAGAAATATTAGGCTACATACATCATCTGAGACATTTGCGGGAGAAAAATCACACAGCATCGCAAAAGATCCTCTTTATTATGCAAATTCCATTTAATCTCTCCCTCTCACTGGCCCATATGTGCAGTGAGTCCACACAGAGGCAGACATAGCACAGTGAGGCCCCATGCTGGGCACCTAGCCACATGGAAATGCCTCCATCTGGGGCGCCCAGAGTGACTGTGTGTGTGTGTGTGTGTGTGTGTGTGTGTGTGTGTGTGTGTGTGTGTGTGTGTGTGTGTGTGTACACCAGGGGTCCTATCAGTGCCAGTGCCCATGCCACCACAGCCAGGAGGCTGAGCAATGATCCCAGTGGGTGTCATCATCAACCCGGGGGAGAGGAGAACATGACTAGAATACTGGGAGTACTGTTGTCACTGACCCAGAGTATTTGAGTATACTAAGTATACTGCTGGTCACCACTGACACAGAGTATACTGTTGCAGTCGCTGACCCAGACTGTATCATATATGAGTGGGGGCAGTGGGCACACTCAGGCTGTTGGGCAGTGGGCACACTCAGTGACCCAGACAGAGAGGATGTAATTGGGACAGTGTAGTGTCAAAGACTTGAGGTCATTAGTAATGTGAGGCAATGGCTGCGCTAGGGCTCGTTACTGGTCTTTGTTACTGCTTCATTGGTTTAGAGATGATGGAAATGAGCAAATAAAAGCTGCGAAGATCAAGTCTTCTAATAATCATGACATAAAAAGACTGGAGGCACTTCACAAATTGTATGAAACAAGATCACAACAACTCAATTAAGTGTTGAAGGAAGTGGAAATGGAATGCTGTCACTAGCTGGATGCCATTTCTTTACTTTCATCGCTGATTTTGTTTTGACAGGTCTAAGCTGTCTAATGATTTTCTGAGAAACTCACATTCAGACAATGGTAGATGAGTTATGATATTCTCTAAAGTCTGGCTTTGAAAACTGCTCAGGATTAGGAAACCTGTCAGAATATTCAGAAATCGAATTATGCACTTGCACACGCACACTCAAACAATCACTCCCACTGTTTTAGATGTGCTATAGCAGTGTTTCCCCTATATTCTGATGTTGGTCAGACAATCTGATGTTGTAATGTGTCACTCTGATCTTAAAGGCGCATCCCCATAGAAAAACATTTTAAAATATATTTTGTTTTTGACGTGACGCACTTTTAAAATCAGAGTGACACATTACAACATCAGATCATCAGGGAAAGCTCCAAGGTAGCTTGTAATCCTGGAAGTGTAGCCAACCCTATTAATAGATGTATAGATGTATGCCCCAGGAAGACACCCCCCCACCCCAAGGGAAACACTGGCTATAGTGTGAAGAGGGTGAATAAGGAATATGAATAAAGCAGTGTTTATGCACATGCACATAGGAGAAAGAAACTTAATATAGGGCACTCCAACACAGACTGGAGTCAAGAATGGAAATACAAAGGCCTACTGCTAAGGCCAACAAGAGAAATCAATAGCTGCAGATTATGTAGCATAAATCAAATATCACAGATCTTATGAACTCTGTCTGAACCTGCTCTCTGAAGACAAGTCTTAGCGCCAGGAGAGTGGATGCTTCCATTTCTATCAGTGATCCAGAGCCTGAGTCAAGGACCGCACACTCCCACCCACACCACACAGGCCTATTCCATTGGAGTAAGAGAACACATTCCATTACACTGTATCAACCCCAATGCTTTTACATAACCAGCACTGATATAGTGACCAATTAAAAAGCTACAAGAAACTAGCGTACATAGTTCCTTAGGTCATTTAGATTAGACAAGACAGGGCAAACTACGAGAAAATTTTTCACATATGGAGAGCACGTTTTGTATTAAGAGAGATATTATTTGTAAGAAAGCTTTATGATATTGAAAGGTGTTTTAGAGCTCTACCACAGTAGTTTGGGATGCACGTTGGAACTCAAAAATATTTGTGATTTGTATGGTAGCAAAGTTAATTGAAGGTCTATTTTCAGTTTCTTTTCAGAAAGACTAACTTCATCCAACCTTCACGGTATCATAACAACATGAACAAAGGGGAACATGTTACGAAAGACCACAAAATTAGGAATTATAACACCAATAAACAATTTCAAAGTAATTTAATATGATCTCCATGTGAAAGACAATGGTGAATCATATAATTACTGAGTCATCCTAACTTCAAACTGCCTATGCAGACTGAATATCAGTTCACACAGCAAAAGTCAGAGTGGGACATAAACTACTACCCCCTAAATTACTACCCCCTATCCAAAAACAGATACAGAAAACCCAGAATTCATAGAACATACATTTTTTGCTCAGAAAACTTGGGGGGCAAAATAAAACCAACCGCAGGCCGCCAGTTGGGGACCCTGATCTAGGGCTTTGATGGTCATGGAATTTTGGATGACGGTTATTGGTCAGCCAAATGACCACGGTCACCGTTTTAATCATTTGAATAGCAAAATAATATAGAAATATATACAGTACCAGTCAAAAGTTTGGATACACATGCTCATTCCAGGGTTTTCTTTATTTTAACTATTTTCTACATTGTAGAATAACAGTGAAGACATCAACACTATGAAATAACACATATGGAATCATGTAGTAAACAAAAAAGTGTTAAACAAATCAAAACATATTTTAGATTCTTCAAAGTAGTCAACCTTTGCCTTGATGACAGCTTTGCACACTCTTGGCATTCTCTCAACCAGCTTCAGGAGATATTCACCTGGAATACATTTCAATTAACAGGTGTACCTTGTTAAAAGTACATTCGTGGAATTTCTTTCCTTCTTAATACGTTCAAGACAATCAGTTGTGTTGTAACAAGGTAGGGTGGGTATACTGAAAAAAGCCCTATTTGGTAAAAGACCAAGTCCATAGTATGGCAAGAACAGCTCAAATAAGCAAAGAGAAATGACAGTCCATCATTACTTTAAGACATGGTCTGTCAATCCAGAAGATTTCAATAACTTTTGAAGAACGGATGATCTCTGCATGTGTGCTTCCCACCGTGAAGCATGGAGGAGGAGGTGTGATAGTGTGGGGCTTTGCTAGTGACAATGTCAGTGATTTATTTATAATTCAAGGCACGCTTAACCTGCATGGCTACCACACCATTCTGCAGCGATATGCCATCCCATCTGGTTTACTCTACGTAGGACTATCATTTGTTTTTCAACAGGACAATGACCCGAAACACACCTCCAGGCTGTGTAAAGGCTATTTGACCAAGAAGGAAAGTGTTGGAGTGCTGCATCAGATGACCTGGCCTCCACAATCACCAGTCTTCAACCCAATTGAGATGGTTTGGGATGAGTTGGTTCACCCAACAAGTGTTCAACATATGTGGGAACTCCTTCAAGACTGTTGGAAAAGCTACTTTGTGTGGCTACTTTGAAGAATCTAAAATCTAAAATATGATTTGTTTGTTTAACATTTTTTGGGTTACTACATGACTCCATATGTGTTATTTCATAGTTTTGATGTCTTCACTATTATTCTACAATGTAGAAAATACAAAAAATAAAGAACAACCCTTGAATGAGTAAGTGTGTCCAAACTTTTGACTGGTACTGTATGTATACACAGTATATACAGTACCAGTCAAAAGTTTGGACACACCTACTAATTCCAGGATTTTTCTTTATTTTTTACAATTTTCTACATTGACTGACCTTCATATCTTAAAGTAATGATGGACTGTCATTTCTCTTTGCTTTTTTTAGCTGTTCTTGCCATAATAATGACTTGGTCTTTTACCAAATAGGGCTATCTTCTGTATACCACCCCTACCTTGTCACAACTGATTGGCTCAAACACATTAGAAGGAAAGAAATTCCACAAATGTACTTTTAACAAGTCACACCTGTTAATTGAAATGCATTCCAGGTGAATACCTCATGAAGCTGGTTGAGAGAATGCCAAGAGTGTGCAAAGCTGTCATCAAGGCAAAGGGTGGCTACTTTGAATCTAAAATATAAAATATGTTTTCATTTGTTTAACACTTTTTTGGTTACTACATGATTCCATATGCGTTGTTTCCTAGTTTTGATGTCTTCACTATTATTCTACAATGTAAAATATAGTAAAAATAAAGAAAACCCTGGAATGAGTAGGTGTGTCCAAACTTTTGACTGGTACTGTATATATATATCATTTAAAATGTACATTTTCTCCTCTCATTTGCTCCTGACCGCATGTGCTGATGCTGCAGGGAGGGGGCGTTGTCTAGGCCACCAAATACTCATTTCTACAACACTTTGCTTGTTTAAGCAAGGAAAAAGAAAGTTTCATCATGTTGTACAGAGTCCGTGTTACCGTGGATACGGACTCCACTGCACGAATGCCTGGCTGTCCTGTCTTCAGTCAGCTGCACAGATTCATTTCATTTCCATGACAGTCTTCATCTATAATAATCGTTTACATGATTATACGTAATTGTGCCAGCCCTAAGTCAATCATAAACAACAGTTTTCTTCTGCTGTTCCACAGATTTCCCATAACAAAAGGCCACCCTGCATAGTAAACGACATTCACGTCAGTCGTCTGCAGGCCAACAACGCTCAAGGTGAATGTCTCGAATTCACATATTGCTTTTCATCCATTTTAAATGCAATGACACAGAGTGCTCACCTCCTTGCTTTCCACCTGTCAATCATCTTGTGAGCCACGAATGATCCCAGGCATCAGTACACCCTGTCACTCAACTTCATTCTAACAGAACAAAAAAAAGAGACGACTCCCCACCACCATTCAGGTGGAGCTGGCGAGGGAGGAATCCCTCTGTCTCTTTTCATTCATTTCTCATCCATCATTTTCTGTGGGCCTTCTCTGTAATCTCCCTGAAGTGAGAATCACATTTTAATTAGGTCTATCTATGGTTAGTGGTTCATCTTCCAGTCTCCCAGTCCCTACGTGCTGCTACGTGCTCACCCTGTGGGCTTTGCATCCTTATCAAAGATGACTCAGTCCCAGCTCCCTGTCAGGATCCAACATCTCCCTCATCTCTCTGACTTTTCATTCTTTAACCGCTCAAGCTCCGATCACAATCTTGTCTTCCTGCAACCGACAACAAAGCAAACCTGCCTAACAAAGTCCTATTTTCTTTAAAGGGAGTTTTGTTTTAATGCTCAGCCAATAAGCTGCCTGAGAAAGAATATAACACAACAACAGAACCAGAAACTAAAGCATGTTTAATATATAATGTGTGAGGGCAGTGGCTGTGAATTGACAAACCGAACAGGAGACTGGCTCCACCTGTTAGCGTATCACTCATCCTCTCCCCTAACACATAGCATTTCCAGGTGGAGCTGACATTTCTCTCCCTAACATTTCCTTTCTCTCCTCTGTCTGCTGCTGGGCGGATGACATCCACTCCCCACTTGGGGAGACTGAAGCTCTGGGAGAAGGCTACAGAAAGCCATGTTTTACCCAGAAAAATAGGAAACAGAAAGACTGCTTTGGAGATAAAACCAGTGGAATGGGTAAAAAGGCTAAATATTGGAAATGAAACCAATGAGAACATGTTGTGGAACAGTAAACTATTGGCATGCAAAGATAACTGAACCAGTGCTCTGCTGTCTGGGGCTTGCATCCAGTGGATGATTTAGTGTATTGTGGTACAGGACTAACAATGCATTACGCTGAGTTACTTAAAACCCATTCATGTACTTGTACTACAGGGGTGTCAAATTCATTCTATGGAGGGCCTAGAGTCTGCAGGTTTTTGATTTTCCTTTCAATTAAGGCCTAGACAACAAGGTGGGGTGATGAGTTCCTTACTCATTAGTGACCGTAATTCATCAATCAAGCACAAGGGAGGAGCGAAAACCTGCAGACACTCGGCCCTCCATGGAATGACTGTGCTGTACTATATTTAGTACAATATCAAAACGAGCCACAGAACAAATTCTGTTTGGTGTAAAAGCATCACATTTGGAGTCAACATAGTTAGTACAAGTGTCTAGACAGGCCACATTGACATTTTAAGATTGTAATTATTTATAATAATATTATATAAAAAAAATCTTTAAATGACTTTTGAAATGCATTTCTGAATTAAATAGTTTAAAAGCCTATAGTTTTGTTATTTAAACTGTTCAAAGCCCAAAAATGACACATTTATTATTCAATTGTCAGTAGTTTCTGTATAGTACTGTATTTAGTCTTTCGACACATAGGGTTACAGGTTTTCTTTTCAAGAATCAAGTCAAAATTATCTGATCTTAATAACCTCTTATGGCTAGGGGGCAGTATTTTCACGGCTGGATAAAAAACGTACCCGATTTAATCTGATTATTAGTCCTGCCCAGAAACTAGAATATGCATATAATTATTAGCTTTGGAGAGAAAACACTCCAAAGTTTCTAAAACTGTTTGAATGGTGTCTGTGAGTATAACAGAACTCCTATGGCAGGCAAAAACCTGAGAAGGTTCTGTTCAGGAAGTACCCTGTCTGACCATTTATTTGCTTTCTTTGACATCTCTTCCAAAAACTAAGGATCTCTGCTGTTACGTGACAATACCCACGTCTCCAATGGGCTCTCAGAGCCCGGGAAAAACAGGAATGACGTAATTCAAAGCCCTGGCTGAAACAAAGGAGAGCAAAAGCTAAGTGGTCTCTCAGTGGGGAAATGCTTACGCTCGCGACCCGCCCCGCCCCCGGCTTTCGGTTTTTCCCTCAGTTTACAGGCACGCAGATTCCCGGTCGGAATATTATCGCTTTTCTACGAGATAAATTGCATAAAAATTGGTTTTAAACAGCGGTTGACATGCTTCGAAGTACGGTAATGGAATATTTAGAAATTTTTTGTCACTTTCTGCGCCATGCTCGTGACCGTGATATACCATTGGGATAGTGTCTAGAACGCACGAACAAAACGTCGTTGATGGAACATAACGATGGATTATTTTGGGACCAAACCAACATTTGTTATTGAAGTAGAAGTCCTGGGAGTGCATTCTGACGAAGAACAGGAAAGGTAATACAATTTTTCTTATAGGAAATGTGATTTTGGTGAAGGCTAAACTGGTTGGGTGTCTAAATAGCTAGCCCTGTGATGCCGGGCTATGTACTTAGATGCCGGGCTATGTATATCGAGTGCATAGAGGAGTTCTGTATCTATAATTCTTAAAATAATTGTTATGCTTTTTGTGAACGTTTATCGTGAGTAATTTAGTAAATTCACCGGAAGTGTTCGGGGGAATGCTAGTTCTGAACGTCACATGCTAATGTAAAAAGCTGGTTTTTGATATAAATATGAACTTGATTGAACAGACATGCATGTATTGTATAACATAATGTCCTAGGTGTGTCATCTGATGAAGATCATAAAAGGTTAGTGCTGCATTTAGCTGTGGTTTTGTTTTTTGTGACATTATATGCTAGCTTGAAAAATGGGTGTCTGATTATTTCTGGCTGGGTACTCTGCTGACATAATCTAATGTTTTGCTTTCGCTGTAAAGCCTTTTTGAAATCGGACAGTGTGGTTAGATAAAGGAGAGTCTTGTCTTTAAATAGCTGTAAAATAGTCATGTTTGAAAAGTGGAAGTTTTCGGATTTTAGAGGAGTTTGTATTTCGCGCCCCGCCCATCATTGGATATTGGAGCAGACGTTCCGCTAGCGGAACATCTAGATGTAAGAGGTTTTTTGGTATATTGATTGCCTGGACCAATATACACTGAACAAAAATATGAACCAAAATACACTGCTCCAAAAAATTAAGGGAACACTAAAATAACACATCCTAGATCTGAATGAATGAAATAATCTTATTAAATACTTTTTTCTTTACATAGTTGAATGTGCTGACAACAAAATCACCCAAAAATAATCAATGGAAATCCAATTTATCAACCCATGGAGGTCTGGATTTGGAGTCACACTCAAAATTAAAGTGGAAAACCACACTACAGGCTGATCCAACTTTGATGTAATGTCCTTAAAACAAGTCAAAATGAGGCTCAGTAGTGTGTGTGGCCTCCACGTGCCTGTATGACCGCCCTAGAACGCCTGGGCATGCTCCTGATGAGGTGGCGGATGGTCTCCTGAGGGATCTCCTCCCAGACCTGGACTAATGCATCCTCCTGGACAGTCTGTGGTGCAACGTGGCGTTGGTGGATGGAGCGAGACATGATGTCCCAGATGTGCTCAATTGGATTCAGGTCTGGGGAACGGGCGGGCCAGTCCATACCATCAATGCCTTCCTCTTGCAGGAACTGCTGACACACTCCAGCCACATGAGGTCTAGCATTGTCTTGCATTAGGAGGAACCCAGGGCCAACCGCACCAGCATATGGTCTCACAAGGGGTCTGAGGATCTCATCTCGGTACCTAATGGCAGTCAGGCTACCTCTGGCGAGCACATGGAGGGCTGTGCGGCCCCCCAAAGAAATGCCACCCCACACCATGACTGACCCACCGCCAAACCGATCATGCTGGAGGATGTTGCAGGCAGCAGAACGTTCTCCACGGCGTCTCCAGACTCTGTCACGTCTGTCACATGTGCTCAGTGTGAACCTGCTTTCATCTGTGAAGAGCACAGGGCGGCAGTGGCAAATTTGCCAATCTTGGTGTTCTCTGGCAAATGCCAAACGTCATGCACGGTGTTGGGCTGTAAGCACAACCCCCACCTGTGGACGTCGGGCCCTCATACCACCCTCATGGAGTCTGTTTCTGACCGTTTGAGCAGACACATGCATATTTGTGGCCTGCTGGAGGTCATTTTGCAGGGCTCTGGCAGTGCTCCTCCTGCTCCTTCTTGCACAAAGGCGGAGGTAGCGGTCCTGCTGCTGGGTTGTTGCCATCCTACGGCCTCCTCCACGTCTCCTGATGTACTGGCCTGTCTCCTGGTAGCGCCTCCATGCTCTGGACACTACGCTGACAGACACAGCAAACCTTCTTGCCACAGCTCGCATTGATGTGCCATCCCGGATGAGCTGCACTACCTGAGCCACTTGTGTGGGTTGTAGACTCCGTCTCATGCTACCACTAGAGTGAAAGCACCGCCAGCATTCAAAAGTGACTAAAACATCAGCCAGGAAGCCTAATTGCCTATAATTTCCACCTGTTGTCTATTCCATTTGCACAACAGCATGTGAAATGTATTGTCAATCAGTGTTGCTTCCTAAGTGGACAGTTTGATTTCACAGAAGTGTGATTGACTTGGAGTTACATTGTGTTGTTTAAGTGTTCCCTTTATTTTTTTGAGAAGTGTATAAACGCAACATGCAACGATTTCAAAGATTTTACTGAGTTACAGTTTATATAAGGAAATCAACCAATTGAAATGCATTCATTAGGCCCTAATCTATGCACTGGGAATCCAGATATGGTCACAGATGCCTTATATAAAAAGTTAAGGGCTTGCATCAGAAAACCAGTCAGTATCTGGTGTGACCCCATCTGGGATATGTTCAGCTTCCAGGAATTGTGTACAGATCCTTGTGACATGGTGCCGTGCATCATCATTCTGAAACATGAGGTGATGGCTGCGGATGAATGGCATGACCCTGGGCCTCCGGATCTTGTCACGGTATCTCTGTGCAATCAAATTGCATTCGGAAAAAAATGCAATTGTGTTCGTTGTGTGTAGCTTATGCCTGCCCATACCATAACCCCAGAGCCACTATGGGGCACTCTGCTCACAATGTTGACATCAACAAACCGCTCACCCACATTTCTCCCACACGACACCATACACGCCATCTGACATATGCCCAGTACAGTTGAAACCCGGGATTCATCCGTGAAGAGCACACGTCTCCAGCATGCCAGTGGCCATCGAAGGTGAGCATTTGCCCACTGAAGTCGGTTACGACACCGAACTGCCGGCAGGTCAAGGCCCTGGGTCGGACAATGCGCAGGCAGATGAGCTGCCCTGAGACGGTTCTGACAGTTCTGACAGTTTGTGCATACATTTTTCAGTTGTTGTAACCTTCCCCAGTTTCTGTGTTGTTGTGGGTTTGTGTATATGTGTGTGTGTGTGTGTGTGTATGTGTGTATTTCAGGAATTTGGCTTCCTGGATTCCAAAGCAGCTGATTGGTTGGCCCATCAATAATTGGAGCTCTCACCCCACCCTCTCGTCAGGGGATACAGCTGTCTGCAATTACCAACTCCTTCTGCAGCTTGAAAAGCCAGTGTTCCTTTGTTAGGAGAGGGAGTTTCTTTGTATGTCCTGTGTTGGTCTGGTAAATTTGTTGAAAGTGTTTTTTTTTTTGTAGCTGCTCCTGTATACCATACAGTGTTTTTGGTTTATTTAAAATTGTTCACTAAGTTTGAATTATTCTGTTTCATTTGCACCTTGTGTGTGAGTGCCTTCCCCCCTGTATTTAGGCAAGAGCCCTGCGGGTATACATATACCCTTAGTATTTACTATGTCTATGCACACTAGGTATGACTAGTGTGCATAGACCATCCCCTGTATTTTGGTTAGCGTGCCAGGTGGCGCTAAGAAAAGGTAACCAGTGGGTAGGCAGGTAAGGTAGGAGAGGGGAAACTTTAACCTTTGCTTTGGTTCCGTCCAGCCCCTTTTCCCCACCTTATCGTGTGAAGGAAGAATAAATTCCCTGTAAACTGTAATATTCTCTGCCTCTGTCATCCTGACCCTTACCTACAATCACATACCTTTTTTCTACTCCACGGGGAGTTGAGTTGTAGCAGGGCGTTGCGTTCCCTCCTCCAAGAGGTGTATGTAACAGTTGTGAAAACTCAGTTTTATCAGCTGTCCGGGTGACTGGTCTCAGATGATCCCGTAGGTGAAGAAGCCAGATGTGGAGGTCCTGACGTGGTCTGAGGGTTGTGAGGCCAGTTGGACGTACTGCCAAATTATCTAAAACAATGTTGGAGTGTCTTTATGGTAGAGAAATTAACATAACATTATCTGACAACGGCTCTGGTGGACGTGCCTGTAGTCAGCATGCCAATTGCACGCTCCCTCAACGTGAGACATCGATGGCATTGTGACAAAACTGCACATTTTAGAGAAGCATTTTATTGTCCCCTGCACAAGGTGCACCTGTGTAATGATCATGCTGTTTAATCAGCTTCTTGATATGCCACACCTGTCAGGTGGATGGATTATCTTGGCAAAGGAGAAAATGCTCACTAACACATTTTCCATACACACTAACACATTTAACACATTTCTGCACAAAATCTGAGAGAAATACGCGTTTTTGTGTGTATGGAAAAATTCTGGGATCTTTTATTTCAGCTCATGAAACATTGGACCAATATTTCAAATGTGTTTATATTTTTGTTCAGTATAAAGAAGTCCACACACTCTCACATCCCTAGATTATATGCAGTATAAGCAAATTCAATGGAGACTGGAGAATGAGTGATTTAACAGCATTATCTCTCTTTCTCAGATCTTAAACATGTTCCAATCTTAACTGTCTGGACCAATATAAAAAACTAAATCTAATGAAATTCACACACAGACACACACTCCTAAAGTACATTATAGAGTACAAGCAAATCCAATGCAAGTCAATAGAGAATGAGGCGTGCTACAGCAGTGTTACTAAACATGTTGCATACCCCACCCTACCAAGAGACATGCACACACGTGTGTATGTTTGTGGTATACGTGTACACGTGTGCTTATGAGAGAGGGAGAGAAAGAGGGAGAATGCTTTAGAATGCCTCACTCTCCATTGACTTGCATTAGATTTGTTAAAACTGTATAATATACTACAGGAGTGTGGATTTCCTTTGAAATTGCTTTTATTTAACATTTAACATTTAAGTCATTTAGCAGACGCTCTTATCCAGAGCGACTAACAAATTGGTGCATTCACCTTAAGATATCCAGTGGAACAACCACTTTACAATAGTGCATCTAGATCTTTTTTGGGGGGGGGGTTAGAAGTATTACTTTATCCTATCCCAGGTATTCCTTAAAGAGGTGGGGTTTCAGGTGTCTCCGGAAGGTGGTGATTGACTCCGCTGTCCTGGCGTCGTGAGGGAGCTTGTTCCACCATTGGGGTGCCAGAGCAGCGAACAGTTTTGACTGGGCTGAGCGGGAACTGTGCTTCCTCAGAGGTAGGGAGGCGAGCAGGCCAGAGGTGGATGAACGCAGTGCCCTTGTTTGGGTGTAGGGCCTGATCAGAGCCTGAAGGTACGGAGGTGCCTTTCCCCTCACAGCTCCGTAGGCAAGCACCATGGACTTGTAGCGGATGCGAGCATCAACTGGAAGCCAGTGGAGAGAGCGGAGGAGCGGGGTGACGTGACAGAACTTGGGAAGGTTGAACACCAGACGGGCTGCGGCGTTCTGGATGAGTTGTAGGGGTTTAATGGCACAGGCAGGGAGCCCAGCCAACAGCGAGTTGCAGTAATCCAGACGGGAGATGACAAATGCCTGGACTAGGACCTGTGCCGCTTCCTGTGTGAGGCAGGGTCGTACTCTGCGAATGTTGTAGAGCGTGAACCTACAGGATCGGGTCACCGCCTTGATGTTAGTGGAGAACGACAGGGTGTTGTCCAGGGTCACGCCAAGGTTCTTAGCACTCTGGGAGGAGGACACAAGGGAGTTGTCAACCGTGATGGTGAGATCATGGAACGGGCAGTCCTTCCCCGGGAGGAGGAGCAGCTCCGTCTTGCCGAGGTTCAGCTTGAGGTGGTGAGCCGTCATCCACACTGATATGTCTGCCAGACATGCAGAGATGCGATTCGCCACCTGGTTATCAGAAGGGGGAAAGGAGAAGATTAATTGTGTGTCGTCTGCGTAGCAATGATAGGAGAGACCATGTGAGGATATGACCGAGCCAAGTGACTTGGTGTATAGTGAGAATAGGAGAGGGCCTAGAACAGAGCCCTGGGGGACACCAGTGGTGAGAGCACGTGGTGCGGAGACAGATTCTCGCCACGCCACCTGGTAGGAGCGACCTGTCAGGTAGGACGCAATCCAAGCGTGGGCCGCGCCGGAGATGCCCAGCTCGGAGAGAGTGGAGAGGAGGATCTGATGGTTCACGGTATCAAAGGCAGCAGATAGGTCTAGAAGGATGAGAGCAGAGGAGAGAGAGTTAGCTTTAGCAGTGCGGAGAGCCTCCGTGACACAGAGAAGAGCAGTCTCAGTTGAATGCCCAGTCTTGAAACCTGACTGATTAGGATCAAGAAGGTCATTCTGAGAGAGATAGCAGGAGAGCTGGCCAAGGACGGCACGTTCAAGAGTTTTGGAGAGAAAAGAAAGAAGGGATACTGGTCTGTAGTTGTTGATATCGGAGGGATCGAGTGTAGGTTTTTTCAGAAGGGGTGCAACTCTCGCTCTCTTGAAGACGGAAGGGACGTAGCCAGCGGTCAAGGATGAGTTGATGAGCGAGGTGAGGTAGGGGAGAAGGTCTCCGGAAATGGTCTGGAGAAGAGAGGAGGGGATAGGGTCAAGTGGGCAGATTGTTGGGCGGCCGGCCGTCACGAGACGCAAGATTTCATCTAGAGAGAGAGGGGAGAAAGAGGTCAAAGCACAGGGTAGGGCAGTGTGAGCAGGACCAGCGGTGTCGTTTGGCTTAGCAAACGAGGATCGGATGTCATCAGCCTTCTTTTCAAAATGGTTGACGAAGTCATCCGCAGAGAGAGAGGAGGGGGAGGAGGATTCAGGAGGGAGGAGAAGGTAGCAAAGAGCTTCCTAGAGTTAGAGGCAGATGCTTGGAATTTAGAGTGGTAGAAAGTGGCTTTAGCAGCAGAGACAGAAGAGGAAAATGTAGAGAGGAGGGCGTGAAAGGATGCCAGGTCCGCAGGGAGGCGAGTTTTCCTCCATTTCCGCTCGGCTGCCCGGAGCCCTGTTCTGTGAGCTCGCAGTGAGTCGTCGAGCCACGGCGCAGGAGTGGAGGACCGAGCCGGCCTGGAGGATAGGGGACAGAGAAAATCGAAGGATGCAGAAAAGGAGGAGAGGAGGGTTGAGGAGGCAGAATCAGGAGATAGGTTGGAGAAGGTTTGAGCAGAGGGAAGAGATGATAGGATGGAAGAGGAGAGAGTAGCGGGAGAGATAGAGCGAAGGTTGGGACGGCGCAATACCATCCGAGTAGGGGCAGAGTGAGAAGTGTTGGATGAGAGCGAGAGGGAAAAGGATACAAGGTAGTGGTCGGAGACTTGGAGGGGAGTTGCAATGAGATTAGTGGAAGAACAGCATCTAGTAAAGATGAGGTCAAGCGTATTGCCTGCCTTGTGAGTAGGGGGGGAAGGTGAGAGGGTGAGGTCAAAGGAGGAGAGGAGTGGAAAGAAGGAGGCAGAGAGGAATGAGTCAAAGGTAGACGTGGGGAGGTTAAAGTCACCCAGAACTGTGAGAGGTGAGCCATCCTCAGGGAAGGAACTTATCAAGGCATCAAGCTCGTTGATGAACTCTCCATGGGAACCTGGAGGGCGATAAATGATAAGGATGTTAAGCTTGAAAGGGCTGGTAACTGTGACAGCATGGAATTCAAATGAGGAGATAGACAGATGGGTCAGGGGAGAAAGAGAGAATGTCCACTTGGGAGAGATGAGGATTCCAGTGCCACCACCCCGCTGGCTCGATGCTCTAGGGGTATGCGAGAACACGTAGGCAGACGAGGAGAGAGCAGTAGGAGTAGCAGTGTTATCTGTGGTAATCCATGTTTCCGTCAGCGCCAGGAAGTCTAGGGACTGGAGGGTAGCATAGGCTGAGATGAACTCAGCCTTGTTGGCCGCAGACCGGCAGTTCCAGAGGCTGCCGGAGACCTGGAACTCCACGTGGGTCGTGCGCGCTGGGACCACCAGGTTAGAGTGGCAGCGGCCACGCGGTGTGAAGCGTTTGTATGGCCTGTGCAGAGGGGAGAGAACAGGGATAGCCAGACACATAGTTGACAAGCTACAGAAGAGGCTACGCTAATGCAAAGGAGATTGGAATGACAAGTGGACTACACGTCTCGAATGTTCAGAAAGTTAAGCTTACGTTGCGAAAATCTTATTGACTAAAATGACGAAAATGCTAGCTAACTAACACAACACTACACTAATCAAGTCGTTCCGTTGTAATGTAATAGTTTCTACAGTGCTGCTAGTCGGTAGAGGTTGGCTATTATACAAAAGCAACTTTGTAGCTAGCTAACATAACATAACACTAATCAAGACGTTCCTTTGTAATGTATTTAGTTTCTACAATGCTGCTCGTCGGTAATAGTTGGCTGGGTATGGAACAATGGCGTCGCGCGGGGCGGAAATAGCTGGCTAGCTAACCTAGCTAGCCTCGATAATTACTAAACTACACAATTATCAATCTATGACAAAGACAGCTATGTAGCTAGCTAGCTAACACTGCACTAGTCAAATCGTTCCGTTGTAATGTAATAGTTTCTACAGTGCTGCTAGTCGGTAGAGGTTGGCTATTATACAAAAGCAACTTTGTAGCTAGCTAACATAACATAACACTAATCAAGACGTTCCTTTGTAATGTATTTAGTTTCTACAGTGCTTCTCGTCGGTAATAGTTGGCTGGGTATGTACAGTACCAGTCAATAGTTTAGGATTTTCTTTATTTTTACTATTTTCTACATTGTAGAATAATAGTGAAGACATCAAAACTATGAAATAACACATGGAATCGTAGTCAACACTGCTGCCTGCTAGCTGCTAGCTAGTCAACACCGCTAGCTAGCCAACCGCTACCGACTAGCAGCGCTGTAATTACTAATACATTACAACGGAACGACTTGATTAGTGTAGTGTTGTGTTAGTTAGCTAGCATTTTCGTCATTTTAGTCAATAAGATTTTCGCAACGTAAGCTTAACTTTCTGAACATTCGAGACGTGTAGTCCACTTGTCATTCCAATCTCCTTTGCATTAGCGTAGCCTCTTCTGTAGCTTGTCAACTATGTGTCTGGCTATCCCTGTTCTCTCCCCTCTGCACAGGCCATACAAACGCTTCACACCGCGTGGCCGCTGCCACTCTAACCTGGTGGTCCCAGCGCGCACGACCCACGTGGAGTTCCAGGTCTCCGGCAGCCTCTGGAACTGCCGGTCTGCGGCCAACAAGGCTGAGTTCATCTCAGCCTATGCTACCCTCCAGTCCCTAGACTTCCTGGCGCTGACGGAAACATGGATTACCACAGATAACACTGCTACTCCTACTGCTCTCTCCTCGTCTGCCTACGTGTTCTCGCATACCCCTAGAGCATCGAGCCAGCGGGGTGGTGGCACTGGAATCCTCATCTCTCCCAAGTGGACATTCTCTCTTTCTCCCCTGACCCATCTGTCTATCTCCTCATTTGAATTCCATGCTGTCACAGTTACCAGCCCTTTCAAGCTTAACATCCTTATCATTTATCGCCCTCCAGGTTCCCATGGAGAGTTCATCAACGAGCTTGATGCCTTGATAAGTTCCTTCCCTGAGGATGGCTCACCTCTCACAGTTCTGGGTGACTTTAACCTCCCCACGTCTACCTTTGACTCATTCCTCTCTGCCTCCTTCTTTCCACTCCTCTCCTCCTTTGACCTCACCCTCTCACCTTCCCCCCCTACTCACAAGGCAGGCAATACGCTTGACCTCATCTTTACTAGATGCTGTTCTTCCACTAATCTCATTGCAACTCCCCTCCAAGTCTCCGACCACTACCTTGTATCCTTTTCCCTCTCGCTCTCATCCAACACTTCTCACTCTGCCCCTACTCGGATGGTATTGCGCCGTCCCAACCTTCGCTCTCTCTCTCCCGCTACTCTCTCCTCTTCCATCCTATCATCTCTTCCCTCTGCTCAAACCTTCTCCAACCTATCTCCTGATTCTGCCTCCTCAACCCTCCTCTCCTCCCTTTCTGCATCCTTCGATTTTCTCTGTCCCCTATCCTCCAGGCCGGCTCGGTCCTCCACTCCTGCGCCGTGGCTCGACGACTCACTGCGAGCTCACAGAACAGGGCTCCGGGCAGCCGAGCGGAAATGGAGGAAAACTCGCCTCCCTGCGGACCTGGCATCCTTTCACGCCCTCCTCTCTACATTTTTCTCTTCTGTCTCTGCTGCTAAAGCCACTTTCTACCACTCTAAATTCCAAGCATCTGCCTCTAACCCTAGGAAGCTCTTTGCTACCTTCTCCTCCCTCCTGAATCCTCCTCCCCCTCCTCTCTCTCTGCGGATGACTTCGTCAACCATTTTGAAAAGAAGGCTGATGACATCCGATCCTCGTTTGCTAAGCCAAACGACACCGCTGGTCCTGCTCACACTGCCCTACCCTGTGCTTTGACCTCTTTCTCCCCTCTCTCTCCAGATGAAATCTCGCGTCTCGTGACGGCCGGCCGCCCAACAACCTGCCCACTTGACCCTATCCCCTCCTCTCTTCTCCAGACCATTTCCGGAGACCTTCTCCCCTACCTCACCTCGCTCATCAACTCATCCTTGACCGCTGGCTATGTCCCTTCCGTCTTACAGAGAGCGAGAGTTGCACCCCTTCTGAAAAAACCTACACTCGATCCCTCCGATATCAACAACTACAGACCAGTATCCCTTCTTTCTTTTCTCTCCAAAACTCTTGAACGTGCCGTCCTTGGCCAGCTCTCCTGCTATCTCTCTCAGAATGACCTTCTTGATCCTAATCAGTCAGGTTTCAAGACTGGGCATTCAACTGAGACTGCTCTTCTCTGTGTCACGGAGGCTCTCCGCACTGCTAAAGCTAACTCTCTCTCCTCTGCTCTCATCCTTCTAGACCTATCTGCTGCCTTTGATACCGTGAACCATCAGATCCTCCTCTCCACCCTCTCCGAGCTGGGCATCTCCGGCGCGGCCCACGCTTGGATTGCGTCCTACCTGACAGGTCGCTCCTACCAGGTGGCGTGGCGAGAATCTGTCTCCGCACCACGTGCTCTCACCACTGGTGTCCCCCAGGGCTCTGTTCTAGGCCCTCTCCTATTCTCACTATACACCAAGTTACTTGGCTCGGTCATATCCTCACATGGTCTCTCCTATCATTGCTACGCAGACGACACACAATTAATCTTCTCCTTTCCCCCTTCTGATAACCAGGTGGCGAATCGCATCTCTGCATGTCTGGCAGACATATCAGTGTGGATGACGGCTCACCACCTCAAGCTGAACCTCGGCAAGACGGAGCTGCTCCTCCTCCCAGGGAAGGACTGCCCGTTCCATGATCTCGCCATCACGGTTGACAACTCCCTTGTGTCCTCCTCCCAGAGTGCTAAGAACCTTGGCGTGACCCTGGACAATACCCTGTCGTTCTCCACTAACATCAAGGCGGTGACCCGATCCTGTAGGTTCATGCTCTACAACATTCGCAGAGTACGACCCTGCCTCACACAGGAAGCGGCGCAGGTCCTAGTCCAGGCACTTGTCATCTCCCGTCTGGATTACTGCAACTCGCTGTTGGCTGGGCTCCCTGCCTGTGCCATTAAACCCCTACAACTCATCCAGAACTCCGCAGCCCGTCTGGTGTTCAACCTTCCCAAGTTTTCTCACGTCACCCCGCTCCTCCGCTCTCTCCACTGGCTTCCAGTTGAAGCTCGCATCCGCTACAAGTCCATTCTGCTTGCCTACGGAGCTGTGAGGGGAACGGCACCTCCGTACCTTCAGGCTCTGATCAGGCCCTACACCCAAACAAGGGCACTGTGTTCATCCACCTCTAGCCTGCTCGCCTCCCTACCTCTGAGGAAGCACAGCTCCCGCTCAGCCCAGTCAAAACTGTTCGCTGCTCTGGCACCCCAATGGTGGAACAAGCTCCCTCACGACGCCAGGACAGCGGAGTCAATCACCACCTTCCGGAGACACCTGAAACCCCACCTCTTTAAGGAATACCTGGGATAGGATAAAGTAATCCTTCTACCCCCCCCCCGAAAGATTTAGATGCACTATTGTAAAGTGGTTGTTCCACTGGATATCTTAAGGTGAATGCACCAATTTGTAAGTCGCTCTGGATAAGAGCGTCTGCTAAATGACTTAAATGTAAATGTAAATGTAGTGTAAATGAATCATGTAGTAACCAAAAAAGTGTTAAAAAAATCGAAATATATTTTATATTTGAGATTCTTCAAGGTAGCCACCCTTTGCCTTGATGACAGATTTGCCATTCTTGGCATTCTGTCAACCAGCTTCACCTGGAATGCTTTTCCAACAGTCTTGAATAAGTTCCCACATATGCTGATTACTTGTTGGCTGCTTTTCCTTCACTCTGCGGTCCAACTCATCCCAAACGACCTCAATTGGGTTGAGGTCAGGTGATTGTGGAGGCCAGGTCATCTGATACAGCACTCCATCACTCTCCTTCTTGGTCAAATAGCCCTTACACATCCAGGAGGTATGTTTGGTCATTGCCCTTTTGAAAAACAAATTATATTCCCACTAAGGGCAAACCAGATGGGATGGTGTATCGCTGCAGAATTCTATGGTAGCCATGCTGGTTAAGTTCTAAATAAATGTCACCAGCATAGCACCATCACACCTCCTCTTTCCAGATATCAGAAACCTTCCGGGCACTTACCGACTCCCTCCAAACACAGTCCAACCCCAACCCAGGAGGAGCCAATACCCAAGTTTCATCATCCAGAGCTACAGGCGTCGCCGTAGTTTCTCCAGGGAACCTGTACCAAGATCCCAGCCCTCGAGCGGTATGACGGCCACCTGGGAGGATGCAAGGGATTCCTCTCTCAGTGCTCTCTGGTGTTCGAGCTACAGTCCTCCTCGTTCCACACCGATTGGGCCATGATCGCAAACATAACCTCTTTACTATCAGGCAAGGCCCTGGCGTGGGCAACGGTGTTGTGGGAACTGAAGCCACCACCCTGCAGCTCCATATTAGCCTTCAATGCCGAGGTGTGACGAGTCTTCGACCACCCAGTCAGCAGACGAGAAGCCGCCAGCTCACTGTTCAACATCCGCCAAGGGGCCAGACCAGTGGCTGACTTCGCCATTGAGGTCTGCACCCTCGCCGGTGGAATACGGAGGCACTGGTCAACGCTTTCCACCAGGGGTTGTCTAACTCCATCAAGGATGAACTGGCCTCTCGGGAACTGGGAGAGAACCTTGAGTCCCTGATAACGCTGGCAATCAGAATCGACAACCACCTCTGAAAACGCATTTCCTGAGCACCCCAAGCCCCCCAAACCCAGCATTGAGGAGCCCATGCAGCTGGGATGCACATGTCTGAGCCCACAGGAGCATGACAGTGACGTGCGAATGTTGCTACCTCTACTGCAGAGGGCTCGGCCATCTCCGTGCTACATTCGCAGAGCTGACTGGAAATGCCAGGGCTCGCCAGGACAAAGGGAGACCCCCTGGCTACTCATTCACCGTCTATTACTACCCGCAGCCCTCCACTGGGACAACCATCGGCACCAGATTCAAGCCCTCGTGGACTCGGGTCCGCAGATAATTTCATTGATCAAGACTTTGCCAGAGAATTACAAATCCCCTGCGTGAAATATCCCATCCCTCTGCAGATTCAAGCCCTCGATGGACGCCCCATTGGCTCCGGCCAGGTGGAATATCAGAACAAGCCCATTGTACTGCACTGCTCCCAGCAACCCCCTTATCCTAGGGTACCCGTGGCTACATAACCCACTACTCTCCTGGTCCACGGGACACCTACTAGACTTGTGTAAGAACCGCCAGACTAAAAGTCTAAGACCCCCAACAAGAGCCTCACCGCGTCCCCCTGCAATCATTAAAGACCAAAACTTCTCCACTCTCCCTCCCCAATACTTCGACCTCCAGGAGGCCTTCAGTAGAGGCAAGCCATTACCCTCCCTCCTCATCGTCCATATGACTGCGCCATAGAACTCCTACCCAGATCCACCCCTCCCCGGGGCCGTATTTACTCCCTCTCGATCCCTGAAGCTGCAGTCATGGACAATTACATCTGGGAGTCGCTGGAGGAAAGTTTCATTCGCTCCTCAACATTCCCAGCTGGTGCAGGTTTCTTCGTGGGAAAGAAGGATGGAGGTCTGCGTCCCTGCATCGACTACAGAGGGCTGAACAGAATCACGATTAAGAACTGTTACCCCGTACCCCAGATGTCTGCCGCCTTGGAGCTGGCCCAGGGGCCCAACTCTTCACGAAACTGGACCTCTGCAACGGTTACAATCTGGTGAGAATCAGGGAGGGAGATGAATGGAAAACTGCCTTTAACCTGTTGGGGGTAGGGGGCAGTATTTACACGGCCGGATAAAAACGTACCCGATTTAATCTGGTTACTACTCCTGCCCAGTAACTAGAATATGCATATAATTATTGGCTTTGGATAGAAAACACTCTAAAGTTTCTAAAACTGTTTGAATGGTGTCTGTGAGTATAACAGAACTCATATGGCAGGCAAAAACCTGAGAAGATTTCATGCAGGAAGTGGCCTGTCTGACAAGGTGTTGTTGTTCTTGCTTCTGTTTATTGAAGAGTCAGGATCTTAGCTGTAACGTGACACTTCCTACGGCTCCAATAGGCTCTCAGAGCCCGGGAAAAACCTGAGCGATGTCGAGGCAGCCCCAGGCTGAAACACATAATCGCCTTTGCCAAGGACAAAGGGCTTAGGCTCGTGCCCGAGTCGACCCAGTGATACATTTTCTTTCGGCTGTTTACCTAATTGCAGATTCCCGGTCGGAATATTATCGCTTTTTTACGAGAAAAATGGCATAAAAATTGACTTTAAACAGCGGTTGACATGCTTCGAAGAACGGTAATGAAATATTTAGAAATCTTTTGTCACGAACTGCGCCGTGCGAGTGACCGTTATTTACCATTGGGATAGTGTCTTGAACGCACGAACAAAACGTCGCTGTTGGAACATAACTATGGATTATTTTGGACCAAACCTACATTTGTTATTGAAGTAGAAGTCCTGGGAGTGCATTCTGACGAAGAACAGGAAAGGTAATCAAACTTTTCTAATAGTAAATCTGACTTTGGTGAAGGCTAAACTTGGTGGGTGTCTAAATAGCTAGCCCTGTGATGCCGGGCTATCTACTTAGAATATTGCAAAATGTGCTTTCACCGAAAAGCTATTTTAAAATCGGACATATCGAGTGCATAAAGGAGTAATGTATTTATAATTCTTAAAATAATTGTTATGCTTTTTGTGAACGTTTATCGTGAGTAATTTAGTAAATTGTTAGTAAATTCGCCGGAAGTTTGCGGGGGGTATGCTAGTTCTGAACATCACATGCTAATGTAAAACGCTGGTTTTTGATATAAATATGAACTTGATTGAACAAAACATGCATGTATTGTATAACATAATGTCCTAGGTGTGTCATTTGATGAAGATCATCAAAGGTTAGTGCTGCATTTAGCTGTCTTCTGGGTTTTTGTGACATTATATGCTAGCTTGAAAAATGGGTGTCTGATTATTTCTGGCTGGGTACTCTGCTGACATAATCTAATGTTTTGCTTTCGTAGTAAAGCCTTTTTGAAATCGGACAGTGTGGTTAGATTAATGAGAGTCTTGTCTTTAAATAGCTGTAAAATAGTCATATGTTTGAGAAATTGAAGTAATAGCATTTCAAAGGTATTTGAAAATCGCGCCACAGGATTCAACTGGCTGTTACGTAGGTGGGACGAATTCGTCCCGCCTGCCCTAGAGAGGTTAACACCCCTAGTGGCCACTATGAGTGATTAGTCATGCCATTCGGATTACCGAATTTACCGGCAGTCTTTCAAGCATTGGTCAAAGACACTCAGAGATATGTTAAATTGGTTCTCCAAGACCTTTCCAGAACACATCCTGCACGTCCGCCAAGTCCTGAGATGCCTCCTGCATCCAACTATACGTCGAGATTGAGAAGTGTGAGTTCCATGTATCCCAAGTGTTTTTCCTGGGCCACATTATCTTTACCGCTGGCATCCATATGGACCCTGTTAAGATTAGGGTGGTCACTGACTGGCCCCGTCCCGCCTCACTCAAACAACTCCAGCGGTTCCTCTGGTGGCAGAGCCTCTCCCGGCCCTAACCCGCAAGTCCCAGACCCGTTTTGGTTGGACCCCTGAAGCTAAGAGGGCATTCATGGAGCTCAAGGGATATTTCACCTCCGGACCCATCCTTGGTCATCCTGATCCTGATCCTTCTCATCCCTTCTCATCCCTTCGAGCTGACGCCTCGGACACCGGAGCAGGTGTGGTCCTTTGACAGCAGAACAAGGAGGACAAAATGCACCCATGTGCCTTTCTTTCCAAGCGGTTCTTGCCAGTGGAACGCAACCACAATGTAGGCAACCGGGAGCTCTTGGCAGTTAAGTGGGCCCTTGAGCGGGGGAGACACTGGTTAGAGGGGGAACCTCATCCTTTCATGATCTGAAAAGACCATAAGAACTTGGTCTACATTCAAGAAGTCAGGAGGTTGAATGCTCGCCAGGCTAGGTGGGCTGTGTTTTTTAACAGGTTCAACTTCATCCTAGCCTAATGAGGAGAGGGACTCTGAGCCCATCATCCCCAGCTCCTGCATTGTGGCTCCCGTGTTATGGAGTGGCTCCCATGTTATGGAGTATAGAGACCATGGTACGACAAGCCCAGACCCGAGAACCTGAACCTGGCAGGGGTCCCACTAACAGACTTTATGTTCCGCGATCAACCCGTTCGAGTGCTACGATGGGGACATTCCTCTAAATTAACTGGGCATCCAGGGGTTAATCGGACACTGGAGTTCCAACATGATTGAGGATGTGAAATCCTTTGTTGCGGCCTGTTCCACCTGTGCCCAAAGCAAGTCTTCACGACAGCGAACGGCTGGGTTGCGCCAACCTCTGTCCAAACCCAGCCGGCCCTGGTCCCACCTGTCTGTAGACTTTATCACAGGGTTACCTCCATCCCAAGGGCTTATCACTATCCTGGTGGTCGTTGATCGGTTCTCCAAGGCAGCCCATTTGATTGCCTTACTCAAGTTGCTCTCAGCGAAAGAGACTGCTGATCTCATGATTACCCATGTGAATACATTTAAAAAACGAACAAGAACAAAAGAAAAGATATATACAGAAACAAGACGCCTGGGGAAGTAACCAAAGGGAGTGACATAAATAGGGCAGGTAATCAAGGAGGTGATGGAGTCCAGGTGAGTGTCAATAAGCGCTGGTGCATGTGACGATGGTGACAGGGTTGCATAATAATCAACAGTGTGGTGACCTAGAGGCCAGACAGGGAGTATATGAGGCACACCTGTTAATTGAAATCCATTCCTGGTGACTATCTCCATGGAGCTGGTTGAGAGAATGCAAAGAGTGTGCAAAGCTGTCATCAAGGTGGCTACTTTGAAGAATCTAAAATATATTTTGATTTCTTTAATACTTTTTTGGTTACTACATGATTCCATATGTGTTATTTGATCGTTTTGATGTCCTCACTATTATTCTACAATGTTTATTTATTTGTTTATTTCACCTTTATTTAACCAGGTAGGCAAGTTGAGAACAAGTTCTCATTTACAACTGCGACCTGGCCAAGATTAAGCAAAGCAGTTCAACACATATAACAACACAGAGTTACATATGGAATAAAACAAACATACAGTCAATAATACAGTAGAAAAATAAGTCTATATACAATGTGAGCAAATGAGGTCAGATAAGGGAGGTAAAGGCAATAAATAGGCCATGGTGGCAAAGTAAATACAATATAGCAATTAAAACACTGGAATGGTAGATTTGACAGTAGATGAGTGTGCAAAGTGAAAATACTGGGGTGCGAAGGAGCTAAATAAATAAATACAATAGGGGAAGCGGTAGATGTTTGGGTTATTTATAGATGGACTATGTACAGGTGCAGTGATCTGTGAGCTGCTCTGACAGCTGGTGCTTAAAGCTAGTGAGGGAGATAAGTGTTTCCAGTTTCAGAGATTTTTGTAGTTCGTTCCAGTCATTGGCAGAACTGGAAGAAGAGGCGGCCAAAGGAGGAATTGGCTTTGGGGGTGACAAGTGAGATATACCTGCTGGAACGCGTGCTACGGGTGGGTGCAGCTATGTAGAAAATAGTAAAAATAAAGAAAAACCCTGAAATGAGTAGGTGTGTTCAAACTTTTGACTGGAACTGTAAACATACATATATATATACACATGCACACACTACCGTTCAAACGTTTGTGTTCACTTAGAACCAAAGGGAGTGATATACAGTTGAAGTCTTTCACAATTCCTGACATTTAATCCTAGTAAAAATTCCCTGTCTTAGGTCAGTTAGGATCACCACTTTATTTTAAGAATGTGAAATGTCAGAATAATAGTAGAGAGAATGATTTACTTCAGCTTTAATTTCTTTCATCACATTCCCAGTGGGTCAGAATTTTACATGCACTCAATTAGTATTTGGTAGCATTGCCTTTAAATTGTCTAACTTGGGCCAAACGTTTCCACACGCAAGCATCTACCTTTTTTCTCCAAACGATGGTCATTACGACCAAACAGTTCTATTTTTGTTTCATCAGACCAGAGGGCATTTCTCCAGAAAGTACAATCTTTGTCCCCATGTTCAGTTGCAAACCGTAGTCTGTCTTTTTTATGACGGTTTTGGAGTAGTGGCTTCTTCCTTGCTGAGCGGCCTTTCAGGTTATGTCGATATAGATACTTTTGTACCTGTTTCCTCCAGCATCTTCACAAGGTCCTTTGCTGTTGTTCTGGGATTGATTTGCACTTTTCGTACCAAAGTACGTTCATCTCTAGGAGACAGAACGCATCTCCTTCCTGAGTGGTATGACAGCTGCATGGTCCCATGGTGTTTATACTTGCATACTATTGTTTGTACAGATGAACGTGGTACCTTCAGGCGTTTGGAAATTGCTCCCAAGGATGAACAAGACTTGTGGAGGTCTACAATTGTTTTTCAGAATTCTTGGCTGATTTCTTTAGATTTACCCATATTGTCAAGCAACGAGGCACTGAGTTTGAAGGTAGGCCTTGAAATACATCCACAGGTACACCTCCAATTGACTCAAATGATGTCAATTAGCCTATAAGAAGCTTCTAAAGCCATGACATCATATTCTGGAATTTTCCTAGCTGTTTAAAGGCTGTCAACTTAGTGTATGTAAACTTCTGACCCACTGGAATTGTGATACAATGAATTATAAGTGAAAAAATCTGTCTGTAAACAACGGTTGGATAAATGACTTGTGTCATGCACAAAGTAGATGTCCTAACCGACTTGCCAAAACTATAGTTTGTTTACAAGAACTCTGTGGAGTGGTTGAAAAACGAGTTTTAATGACTCCAACCTAAATATATGTAAACTTCTGACTTCAACTGTATATAGGGAATGTAATCAGGGAGGTGATGGAGTCCAGGTGAGTCTGATGACGCGCAAGTGTATGTAACGATGGTGTAAGGTGTGCGCCATAACATGCAGCCTGATGACCTAGAGGCCGGGGAGGGAGCACACGTGACAAATTTCCTTGCTTTTCAAAGAAAAGCAATTTTTTGGGCCATTAAAATAACATAAAATTGATCAGAAATACAGTGTAGCCATTGTTAATGTTGTAAATGACTATTGTAGCTGGAAATGGCAGATTCTTTATGGAATATCTACATAGGCGTACAGAGGGCCATTATCAGCAACCATCACTCCTGTGTTCCAATGGCAAGTTGTGTTAGCTAATCCAAGTTTAGCATTTTAAAAGGCTAATTGATCATTAGAAAACCCTTTTGCAATGATGTTAGCACAGCTGAAAACTGTTGTCCTGATTAAAGAAGCAATAAAACTGGCCTTCTTCAGACTAGTTGAGTATCTGGAGCATCAGCATTTGTCCATTCGATTACAGGCTCAAAATAGCCAGAAACTATTAACTTTCTTCTGAAACTCGTCAGTCTATTCTTGTTCTGAGAAATGAAGGCTATTCCATGCAAGAAATTTCCGATCTCATCCAACACTGTGTGCTACTCCCTTCACAGAACAGCGCAAACTGGCTCTGACCAGAATTGAAAGATGAGTGGGAGGCCCCAGTGCACAACTGAGCAAAATGGCAAGTACATTTGAGTGTCTAGTTTGAGAAATAGCCACCTCACAAGTCCTCAACTGGCAGCTTCATTAAATAGTACCCTTAAAACACCTGTCTCAAAGTCAAGAGTGAAGAGGCGACTCTGGGATGCTGGCATTCTAGGCAGTTGCAAAGACAAAGCCATATCTCAGACTGGCCAATAAAAAGAAAAGATTAAGATGGGCAAAATAACACAGACACTGGACAGAGGAACTCTGCCTAGAAGGCCAGCATCCTGGAGTTGCCTCTTCACTGTTGGCAAAGAGACTCGTGTTTTGCGGGTACTATTTAATGAAGCTTCCAGTTGAGGACTTGTGAGGCGTCTGTTTCTCAAACTAGACACTCTAATGTACTTGTCCTCTTGCTCAGTTGTGCACCGTGGCCTCCCACTCTTTCTATTCCGGTTAGAGCCAGATTGGGCTGTTCTGTGAAGGGAGTAGTACGCGGTGTTGTATGAGATCTTCAGTTTCTTGGCAATTTCTCGCATGGAATAGCCTTTATTTCGCAGAAGAATTGTGTTAAGACTGGTGTTTTGCGGATACTATTTAATGAAGCTGCCAGGTGAGGACTTGTGAGGCGTCTGTTTCTCAAACAATACGCTTATGTAGATATTCCATAAAAAATCTGCCGTTTCCATGGAAATATACCAAAAATTATTCAGATCTAAACATGGATTTGCATTCTTATACTGCATATACTCTAGGGGTGTATGTGAGAGAGTATGTGTGTAGATTTCTTTAGATTTTGTATATATTTGTCCAGACAATTATTCAGAACATGTTTGAGATCTGAGAATAAGAGAAAACGCTGTAATATATACAGTATATTGGTCTAGGCCAGTGGTTCACAAACTTTTTATAGTCCCGTACCCCTTCAAACATTAAACCTCCAGCTGTGTACCACCTCTAGCACCAGGGCTAGTGCACTCTCAAATGTTGTTTTTTGCCATCATTGTAAGCCTGCCACACACACACACACACTATACAATACATTTATTAATCATAAGAATGAGTGTGAGTTTTTGTCTCAACCCAGCTAGTGGGAAGTGACAAAGAGCTCTTATAGGACCAGGACACAAATAATAATATAATAATCATTCATTTTGCTCTTCATTGAACCATTTTACATATAAAATTGTGAATAACTCACCACAGAGTAATGAAAAGGGTGTGCATGGAAGGATGCACATAACTCTGCAATGTTGGGTTATATTGGAGAGAGTCTCAGTCTTAAATAATTTTCCACACATAGTCTATGCCTGTATTTAGTTTTCATGCTAGTGAGGGCCGAGAATCCACTCTCACATAGGTACGTGGTTGCAAAGGGCAGGATACTCTGGCAGTGGCTTCTGATTAAATGACATTTTCACAGAACCGCTTGTTGCAATTTCGATGAGGCTGTCTTGTTCAGTAAGTGGACTGGAGGCTGGGCATGAAAGGGATAATGAATCCAGTTGTTTGTGTCATCTGTTTCTGGAAAGTACCTGCGTAATTGCGCACCCAACTCACTCAGGTGCTTCGTTATATCACATTTGACATTGTCCGTAAACTTGAGTTCAGTTAAACACAAAAACTCATACAATGATGGAAAGACCTATGTGTTGTCCTTTTTATTGCAGACAGAGAAGAGCTCCAACGTCTTAATCATAGCCTCAATTTTGTCCATCACATTGAACATAGTTCCAGAGAGTCCCCGTAATCCTAGATTCAGATCATTCAGGAGAGAAAAAACATCACCTAGATAGGCCAGTCGTGTGAGAAACTTGTCATCATGCAAGTGGTCAGATAAGTAAAAATAATGGTAAATAAAAAATCTTTAAGCTTGTGTCAATACTTTGCCCCTTGATAACCAGCACACAGTATGTTGTAAAAGCATTACATGGTCACTGTCCATATCATTGCATAGTGCAGAAAATACATGAGAGTTCAGGGGCCTTGCTTTAACCATTTCCACTGTAGTGTTCAAAACATCTTTCAAGCTGTCAGGCATTCCCTGGGCAGCAAGAACCTCTTGGTGGATGCTACAGTGTACCCAAGTGGCGTCGGAAGCAATTGCTGCACGCGCATTACCACTCCACAGTCTCCCTGTTATGGCTTTTGCGCCATCAGATACCAACACATCTTGACCACCAAAGTCCATTTGATGTCACAAAGCTGTCCAGTGCTTAAAAATATCCTCTACTGTTGTCCTGGTTTCCAGAAGAGGATGTCTTCCTTAATTTACCCCCCATAAACGTAACAGATATATACCAGGATCTGTGCCAAGCCCGCCATGTCTGTTGACTCATCCAGCTGTAACGCATATAATTCACTGGCTTATATGAGAAGCAGTAATTGTTTCAAAATATCTACTGCTATGTCACTGATGAGTTGTGAAATAGTGTTGTTTGATGAAGTCATTGTCTGTATAGTTTTTTGGGGCCTTTTCCCCCAACATTGTCCCAACCATATCCGCGGTAGCACAAAGAATTAAGTCTTCCACAATAATATGGGGCTTGCCTGTATAAATATTATTAAGATCTGATCATGTGAACATGTACTCACACGACTTCATTCATGAAATGTGTAAAAAACAGTAACCCCATTCGTCCAAAGACTAAATATAGTACAATATCAAAAACTCACATTGTTGACAAACGCTTTGGCCAACTTAAAACAGTCAGATTTGTCAATCAGTATGCTCAGAGAACAAGTGTAACAAAGGACGTTTTTTATTTCCGTTAGGGACATGTTTGGGTTAAGGACCTATGGTTCTTATTACGGGTGCATGGATGATCTTGATAGGGTTATCACTCTTTACTATGGGTAAAAGTTTTTCCATGGACCTAGACATCTGTGTGTATTATGCATAGTGCACAGCTTATATGGATTTAGTATTGTTGTTTGAGCACTGTATACGGTACATAGCAAAGGGAATGCATATCTCTAGATCTGGAACACCTAGCTACATTTGGCTGCAGAGAGAAAGCTTGGCGTAAGGAGGGGGAAATGTTTACGACAAACACACTGTTGTCAACCCAGATACTCCATTAGTCTGTTTTTTAAATTAGCACGCTTGTGTGAGAGGGTCATTAGGAATGACTTAGAGCTCAGAGAGGAGAGCAGAGGGGCTGCTGAGGTAAAAGACAGACACTGAATGCTGACTCCACAATACATAGATCTATCAATCTATCTATCTGCCCCAGCAGCCAAAACAACAGCTAACATATCAATACAACACTCTGCAAACAAAACACATATCACTGTCACTAACACTGTCGGCACATCACCACCCTTTAACAAACAATCAAACAAACACACACACACACACACAGCACAAACAAACACATCCCCACCTCAGGTCACAACCCTGAACCGAAACACGAAACACTTTACAAACACCAGACTACCAACTACTATTACATACAACACACACTGAAACTCACAGAGAATACAGGATCGTACCATTTTCAGGGTGCTCCATTTCCCCAATGCTGCCGTCTGGGGTGGTCCTCTCGTAGTGATCCTCAGGCAGGGTCAGGGGCCCGATACGGGGGCCAGACGATGACTTACTGCTGGGCGTCTCTGACTCCTCCAGGCCGCTGTCATAGTAACTGTGCTGAGATGCATCCTGCAGATCCTGCACCGGATTGGCTGTGGAGAATGTCACTCTGCGATGAGGGAGCTGAAATCAGAAAATATCTTCATCAACATAAAAGTCGAAGATAAACCTTCTTAATAGAGGAATTTCCCCCTTGCAAAGATCAGTTTACTAACTGGCCAGTCGCCATATTCAACAATGGAAAGATGACTACTCATGGCCCACACACAGTACACTCCCCCACCCCCACCCATGCACACGAACACCCCTCGTAAAACTGAGGAAACGACTGGTATAGCAGAAAAGGCCTTATTGCCTATTCTGTGCTGCTGAGAGCTTGTGGTAGAGATCAATAACCCAGGTCTGTACTCCACTCTCCTCTTCTCCATCTTCCCCTGTTCTCTTAGGCAGAACATATCCATTTTAGCAGCAATTGGAAGCAATATGCCAGTCCTTTTAGCACATATACAGGAACCATTCAGGACTGCTTTTAGTGTTCATAGAGCTATCAACACTGGGTTGTTAATCAAGCCTACCGGACCACTAATGCTCTCAGGATGGTTTTATTATTATCAATCATTTATTATCTATCAACCGTTAATTTGCTCTTCCTCTGTGTTTCATTCATTCTTTCTTTCAGTCACAATCAGTACTTCCTATTTGTATTCTGAAGTGTGGCCCCACATACACTGCATGTACACTTCCTTCTCCCACATGGCCCAGTGCAAATGGTCATGGCCATACAAAAAGCCCACGGATAACATTTGCCCGGGACAATTAAGTGAGCCTTAGCCATCAATTTAAATCTAACTGAACAAGATGCTTTCTACCTATGCAGACACGTTATAAAAACTCTCTATGATGTGTGTGTATATGAACAGTATGTGTTTGTGAGTGTGTGTTTGAATGTGTACGTATGTGTCTTAGGGCATAACATGTGTTTCCTCCCTTAATTACATTATTGGGGGGGGGGGGGGGCGCGGCATGTAACCTAGTAGTTAGGGCATTTGGCCTCGGGGATTTTGCTAGTCCAAATCCCCGAGCTGACAAGGTAAAAATCTGTCATTCTGCCCCTGAACAAGGCAGTTAACCCACTGTTCCTAGGCCGTCATTGTAAGTAAGAATTTGTTCTTAACTGACTTGCCTAGTTAAATAAAGGTTAAATAAAAATAAATATCTGTAATAAAAACATTCACGCCACACTTTTGGTGCAAGTGACATTATTTTATCTACTGTGATAAATGTGCACATCACCCTTTGTGGAGAATTGCAAATGGAATTGCTTGATCTACTGTATGAAAGAATACCATGCCTCATGAAGAATGCAAATTGCATTGTTTGATCTATGTTAAGGCCTACACGTACCTTGCAACTCGGATATAATGTACTTAGTATACAGACTTTTATTGGGACGTGGGTTAGCATTGTTATTGTGATATTTCAATCAAGCCGGTTATTGCTTTACTAGAACGGACCGAGGTAATGGTATTCTCAAGGAGAACTCTCAAACTGTGATTAAGGGTATCCTAAGCAGACACATTACTATTTAAAGATAAGGGTGCATTTAGTTGTTTAAATATGGATTCTTGCTAAAACTGCTCCTGTAGGCATTGCTCCAGAGTCAGCATTTCCCTGGGTAGGCTATGTATGGTAGACTGGGAGGCTTGGGCTACGCAGATGGGAAATAAGATTCATTTTTAGTCAGAACACAGCTACTCCACCAGGGCTGGAGTGGGTACAGAGAGAAGACAGAGGGGGCTTTGAGCTGCTAGTCGGGGTCAATGCTGAGGGCTAGAGGCGACTTGGAGGAGATTGTATAGGACTAGAGGCTGGAAACTCAAAGAATTGGATCTGGGGATGGGGCTTAAGCAAAATCAGAAAGAACTGTATGTGGTGCCGAAGAGGATGGCTGACGTCTTCCATGTTTCTAACCAATTGTGCTATTTTGTTAGTTTTTTTGCGTTGTTTGTAAATACTTTTTTTACTTATTTTGTACAGAATTTTGCTACTACCATTGCTTTTGACCGAAAATAACTTCTGGACATCAGAACTGCGATTACTCACCACGAACTGGAAGAAGCTTTTTCCTTTAACGAGTCCAACTAAAAGGATATACTGCTCTCCCGGGGACAGGCCCAAATCCCCGCAATTTGCGTGAAGAAAAGACGAAGGAACAGAGGACGCAGATCGGGCTGCCTTCTGAGAATCTGAAGGCGAGCGAGTAAACTCCCACTGCCATCCGTCCTACTTGCTAACATGCAATCATTGGAAAATAACATTGATGACCTACGATTACGATTATCCTACCACCGAGTTGTGGCTGAACGACTGCACAGATAATATAGAGCTGGTGGGATTTTCAATGCACCGGCAGAACAGAGAAGCTATGTCTGGTGGGAGTGTGTGTCTTTTTGTCAATAACAGCTGGTGCGCGATGTCTAATATTAAAGAAGTCTCGAGGTATTGCTCGCCTGAGGTAGAGTACCTTATGATAAGCTGTAGACCACACTATTTACCAGGAGAGTTCTCCTCTATATTATTCGTAGCCGTCTATTTACCACAACAGACCGATGCTGGCAGTAAGACCGCACTCAACCAACTTTATAAGGCCATAAGCAAACAAGAAAATGCTCATCCAGAAGGGTGCTCCTAGTGGCCGGGGACTTTAATGCAGGCAAACTTAAATCAGTTTTACCAAATTTTTACCAGCATGTCACATGTGCAACCAGAGGAAAAAAAACTCACACATTTACTCCACAAACAGAGATGCATACACTGCTCCCCCCGCCCTCCATTCTGACCATAATTATATCCTCCTGATTCCTGCTTACAAGCAAAAACTAAAGCAGGATGTACCAGTGACTCGCTCAATATGGAAGTGGTCAGATGACGCAGATGCTACACTACAGAACTGTTTTGCTAGCACAGAATGGAATATTTTCGGGGATTCATCCAATGGCATTGAGGAGTATACCACCTCAGTCATCGGCTTCATCAATGAGTGCATCGATGACGTCGTCTCTACAGTGACCATACGTACATATCCCAACCAGAAGCCATGGATTACAGGCAACATCCGCATCGAGCTAAAGGCTAGTGCTGCCGCTTTGAAGGAGCAGGACACTAATCTGGACGCAATATACGAAATTCCGCTATGCCCTCAGCCGAACCATCAAACAAGCAAAGTGTCAATACAGGACTAAGATTGAATCCTACTATACCGTCTCTGACACTCGTCAGATGTGGCAGGGCTTGAAAACTATTATGGACTACAAACGGAAACCCAGATGCGAGCTGCCCAGTGATGTGAGCCTAACAGACGAGCTAAATGCTTTTTATGCTCGATTCAAGGCAAGCAACACTGAATCATGCACGAGAGCACCAGCTGTTCTGGATGTCTGTGTGATAATACTCTCGGTAGCCGATGTGAGCAAGACCTTTAAACAGGTCAACATTCACAAAGCCGCTGGGCCAGATGGATTACCAGGACATGTACTCAAAGCATGCGCGGACCAACTGGCAAGTGTCTTCACTGACATTTTCAACCTCTCCCCGACTAAGTCTGTAATACCTACATGTTTCAATTAGACCACCATAGTCCCTGTGCCCATGGAAGCGAAGGTAACCTGCCTAAATGATTATTGCTCCGTAGCACTCACGTCGGTAGCCATGAAGTGCTTTGAAATGCTGGTCATGTCTCACATCAACAACACCCGGATACCCTAGACCCACTCCAATTCACATACCGCCCCAACAGATCCACAGATGACGCAATCTCAATTGCACTCCACACTGCCCTTTCCCACATGAATTAAAGGAACACCTATGTGAGAATGCTGTTCATTGACTACAGCTCAGCGTTCAACACCATAGTGCCCACGAAGCTCATCACTAAGGTAAACACCTCCCTCTGCAACAGGATCCTGGACTTCCTGACGGGCCACCCCTAGGTGGTAAGGGTAGGCAACAGCACGTCTGCCACGCTGATCCTCAACACTAGGGCCCCTCAGGGGGGTGTAGTTAGTCCCCACCTGTATTCCCTGTTCACCCATGACTGTGTGGCCAAACACGACTCTAACACCGCCATTAAGTTTGCTGACAACACAACAGTAGTAGCCCTGATCCCCGACAACAATGAGACAGCCTATAGGGAGGAGGTCAGGGCACTGGCAGTGTGGTGCCAGGACAACAACCTCTCCCTCAATGCGAGCAAGATATAGGAGCTGATCGTGAAATACAGGAAAAGGCGGGCCGAACAGGCACCCATTAACATCAACGGGGCTGTAGTGGAGCGGGTCGAGAGTTCACTTCACCAACGAACTGTCATGGTCCAAACACACCAAGACAGTTGTGGAGGGCACGACAAAAACTTTTTCCCCTCAGGAGACTGAAAAGATTTGGCAATGGTCCTCAGATCCTCAAAAAGTTCCATAGCTGCACCATCGAGAGCATCCTGACCGGTTGCACTACCGCCTGGTACGGCAACTGCTCGGCATCTGACCTTAAGGCACTACAGAGGGTAGTGCGTATGGCCCAGTACATCACTGGGGCCAAGCTTCCTGCCATCCAGGACCTATATAATAGGCGGTGTCAGAGGAAATAACATAAAATTGTCAGAGACTCTAGTCACCCAATTCAGAGACTGTTTACTCTGCTACCGCACGGCAAGCGGTATCGGAGCGCCAAGTCTAGGACCAAAAGGCTCCTTAATAGCTTCTACCTCCAAGCCATAAGACTGCTGAACAGTAAATCAAATGGCCACTGGACTATTACATTGATTGCCCCCTCCCCTCCATTTGTCTTTACACTGCTGCAACTCGCGGTTTATTATCAATGCATAGTCACTTAGCCCCTACCTACATGTACAAATTACTTCAACTAACCTGTACCCCCACACACTGACTCGGTAACGGTACCCCCTGTATATAGCCTCGTTATTGTTATATTATTGTGTTGCATTTTCAAATTTTTGTATTAATAAACTCAGCAAAAAAAGAAACACCCCTTTTTCAGGACCCTGTCTTTCAAAGATAATTTGTAAAAATCAAAATAACTTCATAGATCTTCATTGTAAAGGGTTTAAATACTGTTTTCCATGCTTCTTCAATGAACCATAAACAATTCATGAACATGCACCTGTGGAATGGTCGTTAAGATACTAACAGCTTACAGACGGTAGGCAATTAAAGTCACAGTTATGAAAACCTAGGATACTAAAGAGGCCTTTCTACTGACTCTGAAAAACACCAAAAGAAATAGGCCCAGGGTCCTTGCTCATCTGCGTGAACGTGCCTTAGGCAGGCTGCAAGGAGGCTTGAGGACTGCAGATGTGTCACGTCCTGACCAGCAAAGGGAGTAATTGTATTTTAATTTGGTCAGGACGTGGCAGATGGGGATTTGTTTTGTATGGTTTAGGTTGAGTGTGAATTTTGTAGGGGTGTTTGATTTATTATTTCCGGGTTTTGGTTTATGTTCTATGTTTTGTATGTCTGGGTTCATTCTAGTTCTTTGTATTTCTATGTCTAAGTAATTGGGTGTTGGACTCTCAATTGGAGGCAGGTGTTTTCTGTTGCCTCTGATTGAGAGTCCTATATATAGGTTTGTGTTTTGGTTGTAGTTTGTGGGTAGTTGTTTTTGCATTGCGTTGTATATAGCCTGCAAAACTGTTCCTGTCAGTCATTGTTTCTTGTTTTTTCGTGGTGTTCACATTTAAATAAAATATGATGAGCACGCAACCCGCTGCGTATTGGTCCACTTTTTCCGACAGAGATTTCTCCATATCTTCAGACGAAGAGGAGCGTGACAGAACTACCCACCACAAAAAGACCAAGCAGGAAGTCTGGTGAGGACCGGGGAACACGGCTGGTAAGGGAGCCCGAGAGGCAGCCCCAATAATTTTTTTTGGGGGGGGCACACGGGTAGTTTGGCTGGGCGAGGATTGAGCCCCAGGCCAAACAGTACGTCCTGTTCCTGCTCCCCGCACTAGCCTGAAGGTGTGTGTTACTAGTCTGGCGTCTCCAAAGCCAGTCCCACGCATCAGGCCTACAGTGCGCATTCCCTGTCCAGAGCCGCCAGAGCCGCCTGCCAGTCCGGAGCCGCCAGAGCCGCCCGCCAGCCTGGTGAGTCCTGTGCCTGCGCCCAGGGCCAGGCCTCCTTCATGTCTCCCCAGCCTGGTGAATCCTGGGCCAGAGCCGCCAGAGCCGCCCGCCAGCCCGTAGCCGCCAGGGCCATCCGCCAGCCCGGAGCCGCCAGGGCCGCGCGCCAGCCCGGAGCCGCTGGAGCCGCCCGCCAGCCCGGAGCCGCCGGAGCCGCCAGGGTCGCCCGCCAGCCGGGCGCAGCCAGGGACGCCGGGGCGCAGCCAGGGTCGGTCGCCAGCCGGGCGCAGCCAGGGTCGCCCGCCAGTCCTCCGGCGCAGCCAGGGGCGCCACCTAAGTGGGCGAAGCCGAGGGTGGAGCGGAGGCCACGTCCCACACCTGAGCCGCCGCCATAGGAAGGCCCACCCGGACCCTCCCCTTCAGAGTCAGGTTTTGCGGCCGGAGTCCGTACTGTAACGCCCTGGCCATAGAGAGGGGTTTTTTGTTCTTTATTTTGGTTAGGCCAGGGTATTACATTGGGTGGGGGTTCTATGTTCCTTTTTCTATGTTTTTGTATTTCTTTGTTTTGGGCCGAGTAGGGTTCCTAATCAGAGGCAGCTGTCTATCATTGTCTCTGATTAGGAATCATACTTAGGCAGCCTGTTTTCCTTTGGGGTTTTGTGGGTAGTTGTTTCTGTTGTGTGGTTTGCACCGACAGAACTGTTGGCGTTCGTTTGTGTCTTATGTTCAAGTGTTTTGTATTATTAAAATTCAATATGAACACTCACCACGCTGCATCTTGGTCCCCTCTTCCAGACGATCGTTACAAGATGTCCGTACTGTGAGACGCCTAAGACAGCACTGAAGAGACAGGATGGACAGCTGATCGTCCTCGCAGTGGCAGACCATGTGTAACAACACCTGCACAGGATCGGTACATCCAAACATCACACCTGCGGGACAGGTACAGGATGGCAACAAAAACTGCCAGAGTTACACCAGGAACACACAATCCCTCCATCAGTGCTCAGACTGTCCGCGAGAGGCTGGACTGAGGGCTTGTAGGCCTGTTGTAAGGCAGGTCCTCACCAGACATCACCGGCAACAACGTCGCCTATGGGCACAAACCCACCGTCGCAGGAAAAAAAGTGCTCTTCTCGAGTTGCGGTTTTGTCTCACCAGGGGTGATGGAGATATCCTTCTCCCTCATGTGGTACCCTTCCTGCAGGCTCATCCTGACTTGACCCTCCAGCATGACAATCCCACCAGCCATACTGCTCGTTCTGTGTGTGATTTCCTGCAGGACAGGAATGTCAGTGTTCTGCCATGGCCAGCGAAGAGCCCGGATCTCATTCCCATTGAGCACATCTGGGACCTGTTGGATCGGAGGGTGAGGGCTAGGGCCATTCCCCCCAGAAATGTCCGGGAAATTGCAGGTGCCTTGGTGGAAGAGTGGGGTAACATCTCACAGCAAGAACTGGAAAATCTGGTGCAGTCCATGAGGAGGAGATGCACTGCAGTCATTAATGCAGCTGGTGGACACACCAGATACTGACTGTTACTTTTGATTTTTGACCCCCCGTTGTTCAGGGACACATTATTCCATTTCGTCACATGTCTGTGGAACTTGTTCAGTTTATGTCTCAGTTGTTGAATCTTGTTATGTTCCTACAAATATTTACGCATGTTAGGCTTGCTGAAAATAAACGCAGTTGACCGTGAGAGGACGTTTATTTTTTGCTGAATTTATATATATTTTTTATTTGGTAAATATTTTCTTAACTCTTATTAAACTGCACTGTTGGTTAACCTTTTTGGGATAGGGGACAGTATTTTCACGGCCGGATAAAAAACGTAACCGATTTAATCTGGTTACTACTCCTGCCCAGAAACTAGAATATGCATATACTTAGTAGATTTGGATAGAAACCACTCTAAAGTTTTTAAAACTGTTTGAATGGTGTCTGTGAGTATAACACAACTCATATGGCAGGCCAAAACCTGAGAAGATTCTATACAGGAAGTGCCCTGTCTGACAATTTGTCATCCTTCTGCAGCATCTCTATCGAAAATACAACATCTGTGCTGTAACGTTACATTTTCTAAGGCTTCCATTGGCTCTCAGAAGGCGCCAGAAAGTGTAATGGGGTGTCTGCAGTCTCTGGGCTAAGAACAGCAGGAGTATTTGGTCAGGCTGGGAACAGTGACACTGGAGATGCGCGTCCACGAGATTACTACATTTTTTCTTTCAGCCTTTGAACGAATACAACGTCGCTCGGTTGGAATTTTATCGCTATTTTACGAGAAAAACAGCATAAAAATTGATTTTAACCCCTGTGCGGCCTCCGTCCCGCATCCAGCGAAAAATCCTATCGCCATTAGCATAAGAAAATTTAATATATATATTTTTTTCAATTTAAAAAAAAAATTATATCGTTTTATAGATACACCTCTCCTGAATCGAACCACGTTGTCCGATTTCAAAAAGGCTTTACAGCAAAAGCAAAACATTAGATTATGTTAGAGGAGTATATCGTAAAAGTAGCCACATAGCCATTTTCCGACCAACCACATGCATCACAAATAACCAAAAAACAGCTAAATGCAGCACTAACCTTTTACAAACTTCATCAGATGACACACCTAGGACATCATATTACACAATGCATGCATTCTTTTGTTCGATAAAGTTCATATTTATATATAACAACAGCATTTTACATCGGCACGTAACGTTGACTAACTATTTTCCCTCAAATGCATCCGGTGAAACAGTGCTACAATTTACTAAATTACTATTCGAAAACATTTTTTAAATGTAATATTGTCATTCTAAGATTTATAGATGAATATCTCTTGAAAGCACCTGTAATGCCAGATTTAAAAATAACTTTACTGGGTAATCACACTTTGCGATAAAAGGGGATGTGATACTCAGAACAATAGGCTAGCAATTGCAATAGGCTAGCCATCTTGGAACAATCGCATATTAAATCTAGTCTTGTATACTATTGTCAATAATCCCTTACCTTTGATTATCTTCATCCTTAGGCACTTCCAGGAATCCCAGGTCCACAACAAATGTATTTTCGTTCGAAAAAGTTCATCCTTTATGTTCTATTAGCTTGTTGTTGTTAGCGCGTTCTGAAGGCTGAACCAAAAGTTCCGACGTGCGCGGGGCTACTCTTTCAACAAAATGCTTTTTTTTCTTATTTAGGTTCGTTCAAACATGTCAAACGTTGTATAACATAAATCTGTAGGGCTTTTTTCAACGAGAGCTCCAATAAGAGTCGAGGGGGACGATTGCATTGTGTTTCAAAACGTTTCGAAAGGGGAGGGTAACCAGGGGCGCCGGCGTCATAATGGTGATGGCCCTCTCCGTGTGACCACGTTCCACAGCGTGTCATTGTGTCAGTTTTCACAGTAGGAGACTCAAATCACTTTGTAACGACTGGGGACATCTAGTGGAAGCAATAGGAAGTGTTCAATGAACCATAGCTCACGGTGTGATTAATAGGCAATGTGATGAAGTTGAGTTCGCAATTCAGAATTCCACTTCCTGTTTCGATCTGTCTCGGGGTTTTGACTGCCATATGAGTTCTGTTATACTCACAGACACCATTCTAACAGTTTTAGAAACTTTAGGGTGTTTTCTATCCACAAGTAATTATATGCATATCCTAGCTTCTGAGTTTGAGTAGGAGGCCGTTTAAAATGGGCACAATTTTTTTTTTTTTATCGCTGTAGGGGAACGCCAAGAGGTTAAACAGCATTTGACATGCTTCTAAGTACGGTAATGGAATATTTTGAATTTTTTTGTCACGAAATGCGCTCGCGCGTCACCCTTCGGATTGTGACCTGAACGCACGAACAAAACGGAGGTATTTGAATATAACTATGGATTATTTGGAACCAAAACAACATTTGTTGTTGAAGTAGAAGTCCTGGGAGTGCATTCTGACGAAGAACAGCAAAGGTAATCCAATTTTTCTTATAGTAAATCTGAGTTTGGTGAGGGTCAAACTTGGTGGGTGTCAAATTAGCTAGCCATGTGTCACAACATCCACAGAAGGTGGCGCCTCTCCTCGGTCGAGCGGCGCTCGGCGGTCGTCGTCGCCGGCCTACTAGCTGCCACCGATCTGTGTTTCAGTGTCTGTTAGTTATGTCTGTTTTGTGATTGCACCTGTTTTGTGTTTGTCATTAGTGGGGTATTTAGTCTGTCTGTGTTTAGCTAGGATTCGTGCGGGATTGTTCTTTGTTACGTGTGGTGTTACTTTTATTGTTTAGGCATTAGGGTTGCCGGGCTGCGCCCCGTCTGCCTTTTGAGCGGAGCTTCGTTTAAGTCATTTTTGACTGTTATGCTCTCAGCCCTATATGGATCTTGCCATTGGAATATTAAATTAAGTTTGTTGCAACGGACCTCAGTCTCCTGCGCTTGACTGACTCCTTAAACGGTTCATTCCGCTCGTGACACCATGATGGCCGGGCTATGTACTCAGAATATTGCAAAATTTGACACTGCGATTGCATAAAGGAGGTCTGTATCTATAATTCTTAAAATGAATTGTTATGTTTTTTGTGAACGTTAATCATGAGTAATTTAGTAAATTCACCGGAAGTTTGCGGTGGGTATGCTAGTTCTGAACATCACATGCTAATGTAAAAAGCTGGTTTTTGATATAAATATGAACTTGATTGAACAAAACATGCATGTATTGTATAACATAATGTCCTAAGAGTGTCATCTGATGAAGATCATCAAAGGTTAGTGCTACATTTAGCTGTGGTTTTGGTTTTTGTGACATATATGCTTGCTTTGAAAATGGCTGTGTGATTATTTTTGGCAGGGTACTCTCCTGACATAATCTAATGTTTTGCTTTCGCTGTAAAGCCTTTTTGAAATCGAACAATGTGGTTAGATTAACGAGAGTCTTGTCTTTAAAATGGTGTAAAATAGTTGATTGTTTGAGAAAATTGAATTGTGGTATTTTAGTTGGTTTTGTGCGATGCCATTGGCTGTTGGCTAGGGGTTCCGCACGCAGGCGGAACGGCATTCCTCCTGCGAAACGTCTGTCCTTAACACGTTTTAAGCATTTAACGGTAAGGTCTACACTTGTTGTATTCGGCACATGTGACAAATATACTTTGATTTGATGTGAGTATCTGATAATCTGATTGTTGTCATATAGAATGATCAGGATTTGATCAATGTCACATGGAATGGTCATGATAGGAGTGCAAGAGAACATACAGATGGAATTTGTCAGAATTAGAGGGTTTGAGTCCCAGACTGAGGAGTTGCTTGACCTGGCACAGTAGAGTGTAAATGATGCCCTGTAGCCAGTAGCTGGCTGATGGAACAGACTGGGATCAGTATGTTCCTCTCACTTTAGGTGTGGTCTGATAAGAAGTGCTGCTCTAATGGAAGGAGAGACATTCTCAGCTCAGCATGGGCCAGGGAGGCTGGTGGGAGATCTTTTTTGTATGTAAGTTCATTCACACCATTACTCCTGTATCCTGTCATATGAAATGGTGTGAACAGTGAGATTCGTCATTAGATGTGCCACCTACATTCACACTCGCTGAGGCTGGCTGCAGTAATGCATGGTAGCACTGTGACAACATTATGGCATTTCAAGGCCGGTGCACTCGTTAAGTGCATTTCCTCGGCATAGAAAGGGTTTCCCATGGAGAGTAAGGTATTCTCAGGGACAGTGAAGAGCATGAATACTATACAATACCTCACTGAATCTAGCCATCTACTTGCTCCTCCTCTCCTCTCTTTCCATATAATGGGGCCCCTCCCTCCATATCCCTTTACATAAGTGAAGGTTTTCTCTTCCTTTGTCCTAACACGTGTCATGAAGTGGCCCTTTCTTGGTGTAGATTGTGGCTTCCCCCCTCTCTCACTCTCTCTCTTAAACCCAGGTTTTGTTATCTGAGGTCATAAATTCCTGGCAGAGACTTTCTCCCCCTGGTCATGCAGAAAGAGAGGGAGAAAGCACAGAGAGAGAACAAAGGACTTCACTTGGCCAAACTCCTAAATCCCCAAAAATGGGATAATTAAACATTCTTTCTACTTTTAAGAATGTGGGAATGATCCGTGGACACTTAAGGGACAGTTATGTTGAGTGTGTTTCATTTGGTGATCTCATGAAGGACAGGAAACACACATAACTATCAGGGATCAAGGTACAACCCAGATGCAGACTGTCGAAGTAACAATGTTTATTGTAGCAACAGGGGCAGGCAAAGATAGGTTAAGGTAGGCAGGGGTCAAAAATCCAGGGTAAGGCAAAGGTACAGGACAGCAGGCAGATTCAGGGTCAGGCAGAGTTCAGTAATCCAGAGGTGGAGCAAAGGTACAGGATGGCAGGCAGACTCAGGGTCAGGCAGAGAGGTCAGGCGGGCAGGTACAGGGTCAGGACAGGCAAAGGTCAAAAACCAGGAGGACGAGGAAAGAGAGGCTGGGGAAACGATAGGCACTGACAGGAAAAACACTGGTAAGCTTGAACGAACAAGAAGAACTGGCAACAAACAGACAGAGAACATAGGTATGAATGCACAGGGGATAATTGGGAAGACGGGCGACATCTGGAGGGGGGTGGAGACAAGCACAAGGACAGGGGCAACAGATCAGGGTGTGACAATAACGGTATCTCTTAAAGTGTACATTTCCCAGCTGTCAGGTTTACATCTAAATATTGTGAAACAAATGTGATTAAACATTCAACTATTTCTTAAAAGATGTAATGTGATGTTAACCTTCTAAATTAGAGTATGGATTTTCATAAAGATTAACTAGTCAGTCGCCACGCCCACGTGAGCGTAGACATTACGTTGGCATCATGGAACCGACCTTTCCAACTGAAACGGATTAAACCTACTCTTGATTAAATTCACACCAGACCATGCAAACCCCGGTGTATGCTAAGGTTGCAAATGGTTGAATTTCTAAGACCAAAACATACCAAGTGATGCTGGTGTGTGAAGTGGCTTAAACTAAAACTCTACCAAAGGACAAGACTATAACATGTGGAGCATTGGCTACACGGCTGGAAATTGTTCAACTCTGAGACTATTGATTCACTCCAGAATAAGTGAGAAATTGTAGATGACACGAATTACTAGACTGCAGCTACAAATTACATAAACCTAGGATGAGAATACCGACAACCGCCGAAGCATCTATTCTATGAGAACATGTTTGAATGGTACTCTGAAGTATCCATTCTAACCACCTACAACCACGAAAGACTGTGACTTCAATGAAAGTTTACCAGAGACTCTGATGAACCCTACAGGATGATCGAGGATTCCAACAGAGAAGACAACAACGACATACGGACGTAAATATACATACATTGCAATTATTCTCGAATGAGCGTCCGTTCATGGGCAAAGGATTAGCATTTCAATTAATATAATTATAGACTGTGTGTAATGAGTCAATTTGTCTTTCCCGCTTCTTTCTCAGTCCCAGTCACCCTTTCACTTTGTCTACCAAGCTGTCATATCTGCTTATCCCACTAGGGACTTTCCTGTCATTGTTAGTAACCAATATCTACTGTTTGTTTGTTATGTATTTCTGTGATTATTTAGTTACTTAGTAATGTGTCAAGTAATTATCTTTAGTAAAGTTAGTAAATAAATAATTAAATTACAAAAGGGAAATTAAATAAACAAATATGGGTTCTATTTACAATGGTGTTTGTTCTTCACTGGTTGCCCTTTTCTTGTGGCAACAGGTCACAAATCTTGCTGCTGTGATGGCACACTGTGGTATTTCACCCAGTAGATATGGGAGTTTATCAAAATTGGGTTTCTTTTCTAATTCTTTGTGGATCTGTATAATCTGAGGGAAATCTGTGTCTCTATGGTCATACATTTGGCAGGAGGTTAGAAAGTGCAACTCAGTTTCCACCTCATTTTGTGGGCAGTGTGCACATAGCCTGTCTTCTCTTGAGAGCCAGGTCTGCCTTTGGCGGCCTTTCTTAATAGCAAGACTATGCTCACTGAGTCTGGTCAGTCACAGTGGTCAGGTATTCCGCCACTGTGTACTCTCTGATTAAGACCAAATAATATTCTAGTTTGCTCTGTTTTTTTGTTAATTCTTTCAAAATGTGTCAAGTAATTATCTTTTTGTATTCTCATGATTTGGTTGGGTCTAATTGTGTTGCTGTCTTGGGGCTCTGTGGGGTCTGTTTGTGTTTGTGAACAGAGCCCCAGGACCAGCTTGTTTAGGGGACACTTTTCCAGGTTCATCTCTCTGTAGGTGATGGCTTTGTTATGGAAGGTTTGGGAATCACTTCCTTTTAAGTGGATGTGGAATTTAACGGCTCTTTTCTGGATTTTGATTATTAGCAGGTATCGGCCTAATTCTGCCCGGCATGCATTATTTGGTGTTTTCCTGAGGATATTTTTTTTAAATTCTGCATGCAGTCTCAATTTGGTGTTTGTCCCAGTTTGTGAATTCCTGGTTGGTGAGCAGACCCCATACCTCACAACTATGAAGGGCAATGGGTTCTATAACTGACTAAAGTATTTTTAACCAGATCCTAATTGGTATGTCAAATTTGATGTTCGTGTTGATGGCATTGTCTCTCAGCTTGTTCAAAGCTTTGTGGAAGTTACCTGCGGCGCTGATGTTTAGGCTGAGGTATGAATCGTTTTTTTGTGAGCTCTAAGGCAACGGCGTCTAGATGGAATTTGTATTTGTGGTCCTGGCGACTGAGATTTACTGTCAGGACCCAGGTCTGGCAGAATCTGTGCAGAAGATCTAGATGCTGCTGTAGGCCCTCCTTGGTTGGTAACAGAAGCACCAGATCATCAGCAAACAGTAGACATTTGATTTCAGATTCTAGTAGGCCGGGTGTTGCATACTGGTCGTGCCCTCACCAATTCGATAACATAGATGTTGAAGAGAGTGGGACTTAAGCTGCGTCCCTGTCTCACCCCACGGCCCTATGGAAAGAAAGGTGTGTGTTTTGTTGCCAATTTTAAGCGCACACTTCTTTGTGTACATGGATTTTATAATGTTGTATGTTTTTCCCCCCAAGACCACTTTCCATCAATTTGTATAGCAGACCCTCATGCCAAATTGAGTCAAAGGCTTTTTTGAAATCAACAAAGCACGAGAAGACTTTGCCTTTGTTTTGGCATGTTTGTTTGTCAATTAGGGTGTGCAGGGTGAATATGTAGTCTGTCGTACGGTAATTTGGTAAAAAGCCAATTTCACATTTGCTCAGTACATTGTTTTCACTGAAGAAATGTACGAGTTTGCTGTTAATGATAATGCAGAGATTTTCCCAAGGTTGCTGTTGACGCATATCCCACGGTAGTTATTGGGATCAAATTTGTCTCCACTTTTGTGCATTAGGGTGATCAGTCCTTGGTTCCAAATATTGGGGAAAATACCAGAGCTAAGGATGATGTTAAAGACTTTAAGTATAGCCAATTGGAATTTGTTGTCTGTATATTTTATCATTTCATTGACAATACCATCAACACCACAGGCGTTGGGTTGGAGGGTTTGTATTTCTTGGGTTGGAGGGTTTGTATTTTGTCCTTTAGTTCATTCAATGTAATCAAATGTTATTGGTCGCATACACATGGTTAGCAGATGGTAATGCGAGTGTATCGAAGTACTTCTGCTTCTAGTTCCAACAGTGCAGTAAAATCTAACAAGTAATCTAACAAATTCACACTGACTACCTTATACACACAAATGTAAAGGGATGAATAAGAATATGTACATATAAATATATGGATGAGCGATGGCCGTGCGGCATAGGCAAGATGCAGTAGATGGTATGAGATGAGTGATGTAGGATATGTAGACATTATTAAAGTGCCGTTATTTAAAGTGACTTGTGATACCTTTATTAAATCCATTTATTACATTTATGAAAGTGACCAGAGATTTGAGTCTGTATGTTGGCAGCAGCTAATCTATGTTAGTGATTGCTGTTTAACAGTCTGATGGCCTTGAAATAGAAGCTGTTTTTCAGTCTCTCGGTCCCAGCTTTGATGCACCTGCTCTGACCTCGCCTTATGGATGATAGCGGGGTAAACAGGCAGTGGCTCGGGTAGTTGTTGTCCTTGATGATCTTTTTGGCCTTCCTGTGACATCGGGTGCTGTAGGTGTCCTGGAGGGATGTCTCTCTGGAAGGCAACTTGTGCCCTAATTTCGTCCACCTTGTTGTCTTGAGATAGGACATTGGCGAGTAATTTGATGGTGTGCTCGCCTTCTAAGTCTGACCTGTAGGCCTCTCCTGTGGCGACAGCGTTATTTTGGGTCGGCCTCTGGGATTAGATCCCATGTCCAGGGTGGAGGTCTGAACAAAGGATCCACTTCGCGAAAGTCGTAATTGGAAAATCCAGTGGGTTCGGGTAGTCTTTAATAGTTGATTCTAAGATTTGTATTTGATCATGTATATGTTTTTGCTGTTTGTTAAAGGACCAAAAAGATTGGAGAAGTGGTTGACCCATACATGTTGTTGTTTGTTTAGTATTTTTTCCTAATTTTCCTTGAAGTGGTTCGTGTCTATGGATTCTTCAATTACATTGAGCTGTTTTCTGACGTGCTGTTCCTTCTTTTTCCGTTGTGTAGTTCTGCATTGTTTTAGTAATTCACCATAATGAAGGCGTAGACTCAGGTTTTCTGGGTCGCTATGTTTTTGGTTAGATATGTTTCTCAATTTCTTTCTTAGGTTTTTGCATTCTTCATCCAACCAAATGTCATTGTTGTTCATTTTCTTCAACTTTCTGTTAGACATTTTTTGATTTGATAGGGAAGCTGAGAGGTAAAATATACTGTTTAGGTTTTCTACAGCCCCTATCCCCCTCCCTCCCCCCTCTGCTTGTTGTCCCAGCCTCCTGCCCCCCTCTCTGCCTCCTCTGCTTGTTGTCCCAGCCTCCTGCCCCTGTCCCCCTCCCTCCCTCCTCAGCTTGTTACCCCAGCCTCCTGCCCCTGTCCCCCCCTATCTGCTTCTTGTCCCTGCCTCCTGACTCTGTCCCCCTCCCTCCCCCCTCTGCCTCTTGTCCTCTAGTTTTCTGGTAGCTGTGTCTCATTGATAAGCCTGGATTATTTGAAGACTCCAGTTTCACACTGCTTGCCTCCAAGCTATTTCACCTACAGTACAAACACAACTATATGATAGAGAAAGAGAGAGGGAGCAAGAGAGAAAATGAGAGGGGTTTGTGGTGGTAACCGAGGAGACAGGAGTGAAATAGAAAATAAAAACAGAACCGTATGCAATTCTTTCGCTTCTGCTTCACTTTCTATGATTTTATGCTTGCTGCATCTCTTCAGAGGTGCACTCCTTCATTGTCATATTTGTTCGCGTAGCTCATTTTTCCTGTGCTCTCCTCCATGAATTCAGAGGAAGCGGCTCATTGATCCACGCGTACACGCCCAGAGTGCCAGAGCCACAGCGCACTCACAACACTCTACAACTAACTGGTAATGCTGCTTAGATATACATGCAGGGCCACAAACAAACTGTTAGAGTTAACAATACATACAGGGTCTCTCTAACTAATGCCTGAGTTTGAATTGAACAAGGTACTGTATATACTGCTATAAACCTATATGACAGTATTATATAAGAGACAAGTTTTGCTTTACAGAACTCCTCAAAGGTGTGGAGAGTTACACACAGGTGTTAAATCTTGTTATAATATGATTTAATTGATCTTGGCAAATCTATGTCAAATGAGTATAATTAATCTCCAGATTAACTTTCAAGAAAAATCCTTGACCTTCTAACACACATACTGTGAACCAAAATAGATCCCAAGCGGCATCCCCCATGCTAGAACTGGCTCTGCAGTGAGTCATCTGACTTTGATCAGTTAGAAAAAGGGTAAATTGGTAAACCACCTGTCTCTAAAAAAAGCTCTGCTTACATTACTTGATAGACCATTTACTGCCACTTCACTATAAAATGTGTACTTTTGCTATGATTGCCCTAGATAAACCATTACCCCTATCAACCCTTCTCTTTCTCTTCCATGCTACATGCCATTCTCTCTACTTGCAAAAATCCTCCCCTCCCTCCAACTCTATGTGCCTCTCTCCCTCTCTCCCCTTTGTCTCAATCTCTTTCCACACCGCTCTCTCGTGCCATCTTCCTCTGTATCCCTCCCTTTCTGTTTCTGTCTCTCTGTCACTCTTGCTCTCTTTGGCAGAGTAGCTTGCTATTGGGATTTAGAGGAAATTGAATTTAATTATGAAGGAATTTCTCTACAGTACGATTGGCATCATTTCCCCCTCACAATAGAACATCATTCTCATATCTCTTGGTGTGGGGGAATGAAAATAGGCCGTGCCCCATTCTTTCTCTCATCCTTTTAAATTGAATTTTTCATATCACAAGTCCACTGAGACATCTGCCGTTTTCTTTAAGATGAGCAAAAAACCCATTTCATAACATCCGAAAGGCACAAACTGTGATTCAATAGGAAAAGTCAGACTTCCATCAGCACCGTATGTATTCCTCAACACTGAATGATAAAAGAGGGCAGCCTTGGACTCTGCAACTTGAAAAGGTGAAAACATACTAGTACTATGCACTGTATATGTTTGCTTTCACAACCCATTTGGAATACTCCATTCCAACCTTAGTGGAACTGAGTGTCTTATTCCTGACCTCACTCCTCTCTCTCTCCCACTCCTGTTCTCTCTGCCTCTCCCTGGGGCATATGAGGCATTCTGTGTCTTTGTTTTAAACTTTAAAGAGGCAGTGGGTCTCATTCAATCTCCAATCCTTTTGTTTTAAGAGACTTAGGGCTGAAATGACAAACAAGGGAGGCTTTAACAGAAGAAGAGAAAATGCTGCATAAATCTACATATTGAGAAAATTACAGTAATTGTCATCATTGACAATACCTTAGCCATTACGAGAAATGTAGAATAACGCTCTGTACAACATGAACGCCCCCCCCCCCCCCCCCCCCCCATTTTGAAATGCTGAGTGACAGATTAGGGGAGGCAGCCTAAATATCATGCCAGATAGGGAACGAGCAAGGAGGAGAGGGGAGAGAGAGTTGGAGAGGGAGAAAGAGCGAGGGAGAGAGAAAGAAAGAGAGGGCAGGGAATGAGAGAGATAAATGAATCCTCAATATTCACTCTCTAGTGGGTACCTTATTCCCTCTCAAAGTTCCATCTTTCAGAGTGAATATCTCTATTCCTGCAGCATCTGGCTGGGAGGCATGCACATAGACTGCAATTGCTTAAAAGTGGAACATAATGGGATTGCGAAGTGAAATGACAAAGCCTTCAAGCATGCTTAAGACTTTTCTTCTGGGCTTCCTCGGGTATTGTCTTTTTTTTCTTCATTTTTTTTTCTTCCCAGTAACTCTATTAATAGATTCTCATAGCCTTGGCACCATTCTTCATTTGTTAGCCTGCATAGGAGATGTGAAGTACTGATTGACAAGTCATTTAAAAAGACAGGGAATCTTGGAAATGCTTCTGCAACTCATTCCTGCGCTCTAAGTAATCCGTTAGAAACAATTGATGGGCATTCCGTGTGTCCCTTCATCTTATCAAATCAAGGAACTGATGACAAAAAAAATCATGCTTAATTAGTTCCGGAGCGGCCTTTTTCATCTCTGGCTACAAGCACCCTGCCACTGCCAAAGCAGTGGGACATGTTCCCTCACTTGATCTATCTCAGCAGACCAGGGGATTCAGCGGGGCCCTAAATGACATAACAAAAGTCATCAGATCAAGAGATTATTCTATATGAGCTAGCGAGATGTGCTGTGTCTCTCTATGGCCACTCAATCACATGACTGGGCAGTCTAGATAGAATGTAGTCGTGAAAAAGCAAAGGTATCAAAGCCTGAGAAGTATCAAAGCCTAGAAAACAAACAGACCAGATGATCCAGTGGTACATATAGTATATTGTAGCAGTGTTTATCCAGCATGCTGCACAGAGGCCAGGCTCAGATAGATGCCAGGCTGATGAATCTGCAACTTTCTCTACTTAAAGGGATACTGCAAGATTCTGGAATTTACTTACCCAGAGTCAGATGACCTCATGGATTTAAATGAACATGTCTCTGCATCCACTAACTAGCATTAGCACAATGAATGGAAGTCTACTGGTATGGTAGCATAGCATTGCCAGAATATCGCAGTATCCCATTGATGAATTAAAAGCTGATTAATGATCGATAGGGACAGGGCTGGCTGTGGGGGGTAGGAGGTGACGAGGTTCAGCGAGGAAAAACACAGGTTAGGGCTGAAAAGCACTGTCGTAAGCGAGAAACAAACTATCCAGTGAAGCCTTGTAATCAGAATGCATTGATTCAGTATTTCCAATGAAGTGTGAATGCATGTAGGGCTGAAAAGTTTGGACAACTCTTGTGCATGCGTTTGCAGGGTGCAGTAAATCTCTGAAGGCTTTGCAATTAAGAAATTATTTTTACTATCTCTCTAAAACATAAGTTGCGTAATTTAGCAACGTGCCCAGAGTAGGTTAAATAAACCCACACAAACATGTCAACTACAGGCCTAGACTATCGTCTGGCCATGAAGCCACAAAAGCAAACTAAATGGACAGACATGTAGTAATAGCCTATATTCTCTTCTTTTTAAATATTGCTGGGAGCATTGCTATGGTTTTAAAAATGAAACTTATGTCTTCAGGTGAGTAGTTTTGAGTTGGTCACAATAACTAATAAGAGTGTGCAGGCTAGGCTGTAGGATAAAAATGTGATAGTGTTGAAATAGATCCAGCATGAGATTGATGACAGATCTGATTAAATTATGCCTGAACTAATGACACTGGGCCATGGTGGAATTCCCTAAGCACAATATCTGGCATACATATTCTATCCCAATGTCCCTTCAAAGCTCATTTGAGTCCTATCTGACATATTCATGGCTCATCATGTCAAATGCTGGTCATCAGAGGACAAGAACGATGAACCCTATAAGTACTGTGGGCCATTCTGTCATCTCCTGTTAGAAAAATACTGCTGATGCTTCAGAAATGACTTGAGTCTTTGATGTTCAGATTGATGCATGCTTGAGAAGTTAGTTTCATCACTCTGTGGATTTAGTGAGTGGTTAAGTATGGTCAAGTAGGACAAGGTGTGGAATGAGTCAGTGGTTCTGAGAGGTTATCCTCTTACAGCTCCTTAAGGATAGGGGGCAGTATTGACAATTTCGGAAAACATATGTGCCCATATTAAACTGCCTCCTACTCAAACTCAGAAGCTAGGATATGCATATTATTAGTAGAAAACACTCTGAAGTTTCTAAAACCGTTTGAATGGTGTCTGTGAGTATAACAGAACTCATATGGCAAGCAAAAACCTGAGAGAAATTCTACCAGGAAGTGGAAATCTGGATGCATGGGCTCTCTTCAAGTCATTTCCTATTGAATACACAGTGACGTAGTAATAATTGTGCACTTCCTACGGCTTCCACTAGATGTCGACAGTCTTTACAAAGTTGTTTGAAGCGTCTACGATGAACAGAGACCGAATGAGAAGGAGGGGAAGTTGTTGAGGCAGGGGATGACATCACTTCTTGGCGCACGTTCATGAGAGTGGATCCTCTGTTCCAAAACCTTTTTCAAGACACAGGAACCGTCCGGTTGAAATATTACTGAATCTTCACGTTCTGAAGGCCCTAAAGATTGATGTTTTACAACGTTTGACATGTTTGAACGAATGTAAATACAACTTTTTTAAACTTTTCGTCGCGACATTGTCCGCGCGCTTCCTACACTTGGAGTAGCTTACTGAACGCGTGAACAACAAGGAGTTATTTGGACATAAATTATGGACTTTATCGAACAAAACTACATTTGTTGTGGACCTGGGATTCCTGGAAGTGCCTTCTGATGAAGATCATCAAAGGTAAGGGAATATTTCTAATGCAATGTATGATTTTAGATGACTCCAAGATGGCAGCTATCTGTATAACCTAGTGTATTTTTCTGAGCTCAGTACTGAGATTATTGCAAAGAGTGCTTTCCTCGTGAAGCTTTTTTGAAATCTTTCATAGTGTTTGCATAAAGGAGATGTTCATCTATAATTCTTTGAATGACAGTTTAATTTTGTATCAATGTTTATGAAAATATTTTTGTAAATTGTGGCGCTGATTAACCGGCAGTATTTGAGGGAAAATATTTTCTGAACGTCACGCGCCGATGTAAAATGCTGTTTTTATATATAAATATGAACTTTATCGAACAAAAAATGCATGTATTGTGTAACATGATGTCTTAGGAGTGTCATCTGATGAAGATCGTCAAAGGTTAGTGCTGCATTTAGCTGTGTTTTGGGTATTTGTGATGCATGCTAGTTGCTTGGAAAATGGCTGTGTGGTTATTTTTGTCGATGTACTCTCCTAACATAATCTAATGTTTTGCTTTCGCTGTAAAGCCTTTTTGAAATCGGACAACATGGTTCGATTCAGGAGAAGTGTATCTATAAAATGCTGTAAAATAGTCCTATGTTTGAGAAATACAAATTATTAGATTTGGTTTTGAATATGGCGCTCTGATATTTTCACTGGCTGTTGATCCCGCTAACGGGATCGGAGTGGCAAGAGGTTTTAATCTCTCTAGGGTCGGTGGGACGAAATCGTCCCACCTACGTAACAGCCAGTGGAATCCTGTGGCGCGTTATTCAAATACCTTAGAAATGCTATTACTTCAATTTCTCAAACATATGACTATTTTACACCATTTTAAAGACAAGACTTTCGTTAACCTGTTACATCTAGGGGGCAGTAATTTCACGGCTGGATAAAAAACGTACCCGATTTAATCTGATTATTAGTCCTGCCCAGAAACTGGAATATGCATATAATTATTAGCTTTGGAGAGAAAACACTCCAAAGTTTCTGAAACTGTTTGAATGGTGTCTGTGAGTATAACAGAACTCCTATGGCAGGCAAAAACCTGAGATGCTTCTGTTCAGGAAGTACCCTGTCTGAACATTTCTTGCCCTTCTTGATTCTCTCTATCGTTTACAAAGGATCTCTGCTCTTACGTGACACTTCTCACGTCAACAATGGAGTCTCACAGCCCGGGAAAAACAGGAATGATGTCATTCAAAGCCCTGGCTGAAGCACACGAGAGCAAAAGCTGAGTGGTCAGTCAATGGACTAAGCCTTAGGCGCGTGACACGCCCCGCCCCCGGCTTTTGGTTTTTTCCTCAGTTTACAGACAGGCAGATTCCCGGTCGGAATATTATCGCTTCTCTACGAGATAAATTGCATAAATATTGGTTTTAAACAGCGGTTGACATGCTTCGAAGTACGGTAATGGAATATTTCGAAATTTTTTGTCATATTTTGCGTCATGCTCGTGGCCGAGATTTAGCGTTGGGATAGTGTCTAGAACGCACGAACAAAACGTCGCTGTTTGGATATAACGATGGATTATTTGGGACCAAACCTACATTTGTTATTGAAGTAGAAGTCCTGGCAGTGTATTCTGATGAAGAACAAGCAAGGTAAGAACATTTTTCTTATAGGAAATGTGATTTTGGTGAAGGCTACACTGGGTGGGTGTCTAAATAGCTAGCCCTGTAACGCCGGGCTATGTACTTACATTATTGCAAAATGTGCTTCATCCGAAAAGCTATTTTAAAATCGGACATATCGAGTGCATAGAGGAGTTCTGTATCTATAATTCTTAAAATAATTGTTATGCTTTTTGTGAACGTTTATCGTGAGTAATTTAGTAAAATCACCGGAAGTGTTCGGTGGGAATGCTAGTTCTGAACGTCACATGCTAATGTAAAAAGCTGGTTTTTGATATAAATATGAACTTGATTGAACAGACATGCATGTATTGTATAACACAATGTCCTAGGTGTGTCATCTGATGAAGATCATCAAAGGTTAGTGCTGCATTTAGATATGGTTTGGGTTTATGTGACATGATATGCTAGCTTGAAAAATGGCTGTGTGATTATTCCTGGCTGGGTACTCTGCTGACATAATCTAATGTTTTGCTTTCGCTGTAAAGCCTTTTTGAAATCGGACAGTTTGGTTAGATAAAGGAGAGTCTTGTCTTTAAATAGCTGTAACATAGTCATATGTTTGAAAAGTGTAAGTTTTCGGATTTAGAGGAGTTTGAATTTCGCGCCCCGCCCATCATTGGATATTGGAGCAGACGTTCCGCTAGCGGAACGTGTAGATGTAAGAAGTTAACCTGTTAGGGCTAGGGGGCAGTATTTACACGGCCGGATAAAAAACGTACCCGATTTAATCTGGTTACTACTCCTGCCCAGTAACTAGAATATGCATATAATTATTGGCTTTGGATAGAAAACACCCTAAAGTTTCTAAAACTGTTTGAATGGTGTCTGTGAGTATAACAGAACTCATATGGCAGGCAAAAACCTGAGAAGGTTTCATGCAGGAAGTGGCCTGTCTGACAAGGAGTCGTTCTTCTTGTGGGGATCTTAGCTGCAACGTGACACTTCCTACGGCTTCCATAGGCTCTCAGAGCCCGGGAAAAAGTTGAACGATGACGAGGCAGCCTCAGGCTGAAGCACAGTATCGCCTTTGCCAAGTGGCCGATCATCGGACAAAGGAATTAGGCGCGTGCCCGATTCGACCCCGTGCTGTATTTTCTTTCGGCTGTTTACCTAATTGCAGATTCCCGGTCGGAATATTATCGCTTTTTTACGAGAAAAATTGCATAAAAATTTATTTTAAACGGCGGTTGACATGCTTCGAAGTACGGTAATGAAATATTTAGAAATCTTTTGTCACGAAATGCGCCGTGCGCTTGACCGTTATTTACCATTGGGATAGTGTCTTGAACGCACGAACAAAACGTCGCTGTTGGAACATAACTATGGATTATTTTGGACCAAACCTACATTTGTTATTGAAGTAGAAGTCCTGGGAGTGCATTCTGACGAAGAACAGGAAAGGTAATCAAACTTTTCTAATAGTAAATCTGAGTTTGGTGAAGGCTAAACCTGGTGGGTGTCTAAATAGCTAGCCCTGTGATGCCGGGCTATCTACTTAGAATATTGCAAAATGTGCTTTCACCGAAAAGCTATTTTAAAATCGGACATATCGAGTGCATGGAGGAGTTCTGTATCTATAATTCTTAAAATAATTGTTGTGCTTTTTGTGAACGTTTATCATAAGTAATTTAGTAAATTGTTAGTAAATTCATCGGAAGTTTGCGGGGGGTATGCTAGTTCTGAACGTCACATGCTAATGTAAAAAGCTGGTTTTTGATATAAATATGAACTTGATTGAACAAAACATCCATGTATTGTATAACATAATGTCCTTGGTGTGTCATCTGATGAAGATCATCAAAGGTTAGTGCTGCATTTAGCTGTCTTCTGGGTTTTTGTGACATTATATGCTAGCTTGAAAAATGGGTGTCTGATTATTTCTGGCTGGGTACTCTGCTGACATAATCTAATGTTTTGCTTTCGTTGTAAAGCCTTTTTGAAATCGGACAGTGTGGTTAGATTAACGAGAGTCTTGTCTTTATATAGCTGTAAAATAGTCATATGTTTGAGAAATTGAAGTAATAGCATTTTTAAGGTATTTGAAAATCGCGCCACAGGATTCAACTGGCTGTTACGTAGGTGGGACGATTTGGTGCCACCTGCCCTAGAGAGGTTAATCTAACCACACTGTCCGATTTCAAAAAGGCTCAATGCATATACAGTATCACGTTGCAGTTGATATAACCAGCATGTCAAGTTTTTCTTTAACTTTTCACTTCTTTGGGATAGGGGGCGGTATTTTGATGTCCGGATGAAAAGCGTGCCTGAAGTAAGCTGCCTGCTACTCAGGCCCAGAAGCTAGGATATCCATAGAATTGGTAGATTTGGAGAAAAACCACTCTAAAGTTTCTAAAACTGTTAACATTATGTCTGTGAGTTTAACAGAACTTATTTGGCCGGCGAAACCCCGAGGACAATAAATCCATGATTTTGTTGAGTTGACTGTGTTTTCAATTGGGTTTCTATGGTAAACTAGATTTATGAGGCACTTGGTTGCATTTCCTATGGCTTCCACTAGATGTCAGTCTTTAGAAATTGGTTGATGTTTTTCCTTCCTGAAATAATGAAGTGCAGCTATTCAGAATGAGAGTCAAGCCAAGTGTACTTTTTTGTTTGGTGCACGCAACCTGTAGCTCGCTCCACATTGATTTTAGTCATTCATTAGTCATTTAGTCATTTAGCAGACGCTCTTATCCAGAGCAACTTACAGTAGTGAATGCGTACATTTCATACATTTTTTCCCCGTACTGGTCCCCTGTGGGAAACAAACCCACAACCCTGGCGTTGCAAACACCATGCTCTACCAACTGAGCCACACGGGACTCATACGTGTGTTTCTCTTTATTTTTACTGCTTTCCACAGTGCAGAACAACAGTGAAGACATCAAATCTATGAAAAAACAAATATGGAATCATGTAGCAACAAAAGAAGTGCAAAACAAATCACAATATATTTTATATTTGAGATTCTTCAAAGTAGACACCCTTCGCCCCGACGACAGCCCTGAACACTCTTGGCACTCTCCCAACCAGCCTCACGAGGTAGTCAGCTGGAATGTATTTCAATAAACAGGTGTGCCTTGTTAAAAGTTAATTTGTGGAATTTCTGTCTTAATGCAGCTCAGATAAGCAAAGAGAAACGACAGTCCATCATTACTTTAAGACATGATCAGTCAATACGGAAAATTTCAAGAACTTTGAACGTTTCTTCAAGTGCAGTCGCAAAAACCATCAAGTGCTATGATGAAACTGGCTCTCATGAGGACCTCCACAGGAATGGAAGACCCAGAGTTACCTCTGCTGCAGATGGTAAATTCATTAGAGTTACCAGCCTCAGATTATTGCAGCTCAAATAAATGCTTCACAGCGTCCAAGTAACAGACACATCTCAACATCAACTGTTCAGAGGAGACTGCGTGATCAAATTGCTGCAAAGATACCACAACTAAAGGACACCAATATGAAGAAGAGACTTGCTTGGGCCAAGAAACACAAGCATTGGACATTAGACCGGTGGTAATATGTCCTTGGTCTGGATTCCAATTGGACATTTTTGGTTCCAACCGCCGTGTCTTTGTGAGACGCGGTGTGGGTAAACAGATTATCTCCGCATGTGTATTTCCAACCGTAAAGCATGGAGGAAGTGTGATGGTGCTTTTCTGGTGACAGTCAATGCTTTTTTTAGAATTCAAGGCAGACTTAACCAGCATGACTACCACAGAATTCTGCAGCGATGCACCATTCAATCTGGTTTGGGCTTAGTGGGACTATCATTTGTTTTTCAACAAGACAATGACCCAACACACCTCCAGGCTATGTAAGGGTTATTTTACCAAGAAGGAGAGTGATGGAGTGCTGCATCAGATGACCTGGCCTCTACAATCACCCGACCTCAACTAAAATTGAGATGGTTTTGGATAAGTCGGACCGCAGAGCGAAGGAAAATCAGCCAACAAGTGCTCAGCATATGTGGATACTCCTTCAAGACTGTTGGAAAAGACTCCAGGTGGAGCTGGTTGAGAGAATGCCAAGAGTGTGCAAAGCTGCAACCAAGGCAAAGGGTGGCCACCTGAAGAATCCCAAATATATTTTGATTTGTTTAACACTTCCTTGGCCGCTACATGACTCCACGTGTCACCTCAAAGTTGATGTCCTCACTATTATTCTACAATGCAGAAAACTGTAAAAATAAAGAAAAACCCTTGAATGAGTAGGTGTTCTATTACCTTTGACCAGTAGTGTATACAGCTGCAATTCAGAGAGAGGGGACTCACAGAGGAATAAGAGACGGAGTCCCAAATGGCACCCATATTGGCTATGGTGCACTACTTTTGACCAGAGGTCCCCATTTTTCCCTTCCAATTTGCTTCTAAGGAAATGGTAACAATCCCATATAAAAGACTTAGCTGTCTGTACCTTCAGTCAGACTAGGCCAGTGGTCCAAGAGGCTTTTCTGTGTCTGCAGGTTTCCAGCTAAAGCAAATAGGCATGTCTGTGTAACAGTGTAGGTTCCGTCCCTCTCTTCGCCCCAACCCGGGCTCGAACCAGGGACCCTTGCACACATCAACAACTGACACCCCACGAAGCATCGTTACCCATCGCGCCACAAAAGCCGTGGCCCTTGCAACGCAAGGGGAAACCCTACTTCAAGTCTCAGAGCGAGTGACGTCACTGATTGAAATGCTATTAGCGCGCACCACCGCTAACTAACTAGCCATTTCACATCGGTTACATCTGAGCATTGGAGGGCATTGTGTGGAGGAAAGCCTATCAAGTAGGCTACGAGGTAAGGGAGTGATACCTCACTGGCTGGTGAGACATGACGTAACCATGGAATGTCGAGTCACATTGTGCATCCCAAATGGCACTCTATTCCCAATACATTGCACTATTTTAACTAAAACTTCAAGCGTTCAATTTACTGTTGCTGACACAGTTGTCCATGATGGGGTTGGTTTGGAGATTCTGATCAGCTGGTGTTGTAAGGAGGGAGAACACCACCCCATTCTCAATGTTTGAGTTTCTTTCACACTGGCTCTCAACATGAAGCCAGAAGAACAATGATGCATACATCAGGGTTCCCCTCCTGGGTTCCCCAGCGGGTGATTTTATATGTGCTTCCAAGTTTGCTGAGCAAAAAAAGGACTAAAAACACCAGCAAATCAGCTCCAAGTGATTTTAATTTGGGAAATCTGTTTCAAGGTATTCCCACACATAATAGAGAGATATACATGACCATATACAGTACAAAATGTAAGCAAGGTTTGAAATGATTATGCTTTATCTGTTGGGTCCTCTTGTGGTCAATTTCCAGTCTACAAATGGTTTGTTATTATGTTCCGGCTCACTGACCATCCATTCAAGAAAAAAAATTGGCCAGCGGCTGAATCTAGTTCATGATCCCTGATATACACCATTGGGCCAAAACATTGAGCCTGTACATATTTAAAACATGAATCACCACCTGCAGAGGTTATACAAGCAATGGCCACTACTGTATGCCAGAATAATTATTTGGTTGACATTATCCTACATAGGCCGGCCAATTCATACCATCCCTAGCCTAAAGACCCAACTTTGAATTGCATAGAATTCTACTTTGGGCATAAATGAGCGTTTGGATCATTTAAGTTCTCTCACAACCTCTACAAGCCAGAATGCTCAATAAAATGATACTTTGCCGGTTATACGTGTTGTTGGTCCTTTGGCAGGTACGAATATGAGACAAAATATCCACAGAGTAGTATTATCAATCAGTCTTTCAGGTCTGTATATCGTTGGTATTTCCAATACTGATGCAATACACACGTGACAAACACTTGCACAATATGGCAGAGCCTAAACGAACGGCAAACACTTCCAGCTGATTGCGAGGAAACATGCTTCGGTCAACTACATTTGGTTACATTTGGCTATCGTTTACATATTGGGCATCACGGATCTGTCAACAGATTGAAAATACACCGACAGACCCTGCCGGCGCCGCAAAAAGTTGGGTAAACAATACTTTCCTGTGGACACCCCATCTCCTACAGCATGTACAACCGGTAAAGGAAGTATTGAACATTGTGTCTTGTAGAGAATATTGCATATCTTTTTTTAGTAACTTCGATCAGACAAATATCTGTAAAGTAACCATGGTAACAATCTTAGGCTACATTCCGTTAATGCAAACCCGTTGAGACCAGAGACTGTCTCAAACATGAAAACCTATTCTGTAATATTTACAATGTAACAACATGTTATGTTTCCAGGTTTACCTTGGATTCAGACTTTTGTTTGTCAATTTTCTTGAGGAATAACATGAGCATTGTTTTCCATCCAGACTATCCCTTTCAAACGTCCTTAAATCGCTGCAGGTTGGCTCAATTATTATTTACATCAACATTGAAATACTATCTCGTATTCAAAATAATAATAGAAAGCTCCAATGGTTGATGCGCTTATCAAAATCAGTTGTTCTGTGTGAGTCTGGAAAGACGCCATTTGCATGCGTTTAGAGCGCTCAGAACTAGTATTTTATCCGCTATTGAACACAGTATATTCCGTCTTAAATTTTATCGATTATTTACGTTTTAGGCTACCTAAGGATGGATTAGGAAAGTTGTTTGAAATGTTTGGACAAAGTTTACAGGTAACTTATTAGATAATTTGTAGTCATGTTGGGTGAGTTGGAACCGGTGTTTTTCTGAATCAAACGCGCCAAATAAATTGACAATTTGGGGATATAAAAAAGGAGTTTATCGAACAATAGGACCGTTTGTGATGTTTGTGGGACATATTGGAGTGCCAACAGAAGAAGATCTTCAAAGGTAAGGCATGAATTATATCGTTATTTCTGACTTTTGTGTCGCCACCTGCCTGGTTGAAAATGATTGTTATACATTTGTGTGCTGGGCGCTGTCCTCAGATAATCGCATGGTTTGCTTTCGCCGTAAAGCCTTTTTAAAATCTGACACCACGGCTGGATTAACAAGAAGTTAAGCTTTATTTTGACATATTGCATGTGTATTTTCAAGAATGTTAAATATTTACAATTCTGTAGTTTGAATTTGAACACAGTTGGATGCATTAGGGACTCTAGAGGTACAAGTTATCACTGCACTCATAAACAGAATTCCTTTAACGTAAATTAAAATGTCAAACTATAAACACGTCCCTGTTACCCACAGGCTACAACATGGATGCACTGTTACACAGTGGGAGTGCCTTACACTGAAGCCCCTGCCCCACCTATTTGCTAAGGTGGGGCAGGGGCGAAAATCTGATATCAACTTTGGGGGGGACAATTACATGAAATTTTCTCAAGAGCAATTCCTGAGGGGGACACCAAAAGTAGTGCTGTAACACATAGCCTACATTGTAATATGGTAAATGTATATTGAGGAACCAAAGAAATAAGGTGTTTGCCATACTCCTAACTACCGGTACCCAAAACTACACAACTACTCACAACAGCAATACCATTTTATTTATTTATTTTTTATTTCACCTTTATTTAACCAGGTAGGCAAGTTGAGAACAAGTTCTCATTTACAATTGCGACCTGGCCAAGATAAAGCAAAGCAGTTCGACAACATACAAAAACACAGAGTTACACATGGAGTAAAACAACATACAATCAATGATGCAGTAGAAAAAAATAAGACTATATACAATGTGAGCAAATGATGTGAGATAATGGAGGTAAAGGCAAAAAAATGCCATGGTGGCAAAGTAAATAAAGTATGGCAAGAAAAAACACTGGAATGGTAGATTTGTAGTTTGAAGAAAGTTAAAGTTAAAATATAAATATAAATAATATGGTGCAAAGGAGCAAAATAAATAAATACAGTAGGGGAAAAGGTAGTAGTTTGGGCTCAATTAAAGATGGGCTATGTACAGGTGCAGAGATCTGTGAGCTGCTCTGACAGCTGGTGCTTAAAGCTAGTGAGGGAGATAAGTGTTTCCAGTTTTAGAGATTTTTGTAGTTCGTTCCAATCATTGGCAGCTGAGAACTGGAAGGAGAGACGACCAAAGGAGGAGTTGGCTTTAGGGGTGACCAGAGAGATATACCTGCTGGAGCGCGTGCTACAGGTGGGTGCTGCTATGGTGACCAGTGAGCGGAGATAAGGGGGGACTTTACCTAGCAGGGTCTTGTAGATGACCTGGAGCCAATGTGTTTGGCGACGATGATGAAGTGAAGGCCAGCCAACGAGAGCATACAGGTCGCAGTGGTGGGTTGTATATGGGGCTTTGGTGACAAAACGGATGGCACTGTGATAGACTGCATCCAGCTTGTTGAGTAGGGTATTGGAGGCTATTTTGTAAATGACATCGCCAAAGTCGAGGATTGGTAGGATGGTCAGTTTTACGAGGGTATGTTTGGCAGCATGAGTGAAGGATGCTTTGTTGCGAAATAGGAAGCCAATTCTAGATTTCACTTTGGATTGGAGATGATTGATGTGAGTCTGGAAGGAGAGTTTACAGTCTAACCAGACACCTAGGTATTTGTAGTTGTCCACAAATTCTAAGTTAGAACCGTCCAGAGAAGTGATGCTGGATGGGCGGGCAGGTGGAGGCAGCGATCGGTTGAAGAGCATACATTTAGTTTTACTTGTGTTTAGGAGCAGTTGGAGACCACGGAAGGAGAGTTGAATGGCATTGAAGCTCGTCTGGAGGGTTGTTAACACAGTGTCCAAAGAAGGGCCAGAAGTATACAGAATGGTGTCGTCTGCGTAGAGGTGGATCAGAGATTCACCAGCAGCAAGAGCGACATCATTTATGTATACAGAGAAAAGAGTTGGCCCAAGAATTGAACCCTGTGGTACCCCCATAGAGACTGCCAGAGGTCCAGACAGTAGGCCCTCCGATTTGACACACTGAACTCTGTCAGAGAAGTAGTTGGTGAACCAGGCGACGCAATCGTTTGAGAAACCAAGGCTACTAAGTCTGCCGATGAGGATGTGGTGATTAACAGAGTCAAAAGCTTTGGCCAGGTCAATGAATACGGCAGCACAGTAATGTTTCTTATCGATGGCGGTTACGATGTCGTTTAGGACCTTGAGCGTGGCTGAGGTGCACCCATGACCAGCTCTGAAACCAGATTGCATAGCGGAGAGGGTGCGGTGGGATTCAAAATAGTCGGTAATCTGTTTGTTGACTTGGCTTTCGAAGACCTTAGAAAGGCAGGGTAGGATGGATATAGGTCTGTAGCAACTTGGGTCAAGAGTGTCACCTCCTTTGAAGAGGGGGATGACAGCAGCTGCTTTCCAATCTATGGGAATCTCAGACGACACGAAAGAGAGGTTGAACAGGCTAGTAATAGGGGTTGCAATAATTTCGGCAGATAATTTTAGAAAGAAAGGGTCCAGATTGTCAAGCCCAGCTGATTTGTAGGGGTCCAGATTTTGCAGCTCTTTCAGAACATCAGCTGAATGGATTTGGGAGAAGGAGAAATGGGGGAGGCTTGGGCGAGTAGCTGTGGGGGGTGCAGTGCTGTTGAATGCAGTAGGGGTAGTTAGGTGGAAAGCATGGCCAGCCGTAGAAAAATGCTTATTGAAATTCTCAATTATAGTGGGCTTATCGGTGGTGACAGAGTTTCCTATCCTCAGTGCAGTGGGCAGTTGGGAGGAGGTGTTCTTATTCTCCATGGACTTTACAATGTCCCAGAACTTTTTAGAGTTGGAGTTGCACGAAGCAAATTTCTGTTTGAAAAAGCTAGCCTTGGCGTTTCTAACTGCCTGTGTGTATTGGTTTCTAACTTCCCTAAAAAGTTGCATATCGCGGGGGCAGTTCGATGCTAATGCAGAACGCCACAGGATATTTTTGTGTTGGTTAAGGGCAGTCAGGTCTGGGGAGAACCAAGGGCTATATCTGTTCCTGGTTCTAAATTTCTTGAAAGGGGCATGCTTATTTAAGATGGAGAGGAAGGCATTTTTAAAAAATAACCAGGCATCCTCTACTGACGGGATGAGGTCAATATCCTTCCAGGATACCAGGGCCAGGTCGATTAGAAAGGCTTGCTCGTTGAAATGTTTCAGGGAGCGTTTGACAGTGATGAGTGGAGGTCGTTTGACCGCTGACCCATTACGGGTGCAGGCAATGAGGCAGTGATCGCTGAGATCTTGGTTGAAAACAGCAGAGGTGTAATTAGAGGGCATATTGGTTAGGATGATGTCTATGAGGGTGCCAGTGTTTGCGGCTTTGGGGTTGTACCTGGTGGGTTCATTAATAATTTGTGTGAGATTGAGGGCATCAAGCTTGGATTGCAGAATGGCTGGGGTGTTAAGCATGTCCCAGTTTAGGTCGCCTAGTAGCACAAGCTCTGAAGATAGATGGGGGGCAATCAGTTCACATATGGTGTCCAGAGCACAGCTAGGGGCCGAGGGGGGTCTATAGCAGGCGGCAACGGTGAGAGACTTGTTTTTGGAGAGGTGGATTTTTAAAAGTAGAAGTTCAAATTGTTTGGGTACAGACCTGGATAGCAGGACAGAACTCTGCAAGCTATCTCTGCAGTAGATTGCAACACCGCCCCCTTTGGTCGTTCTATCTTGTCTGAAAACGTTGTAGTTAGGGATGAAGATTTCACAGTTTTTGGTGGACTTCCTAAGCCAAGATTCAGACACAGCCAGGACATCCGGGTTGGCAGAGTGTGCTAAAGCAGTGAATAAAACAAACTTAGGGAGGAGGCTTCTAATGTTAACATGCATGAAACCAAGGCTATTACGGTTACAGAAGTCATCAAAAGAGAGCGCCTGGGGAGTAGGTGTGGAGCCAGGCACTGAAGGGCCTGGATTCACCTCTACATCCCCAGCGGAGCAGAGAAGGATAAGTATGAGGGTACGGCTAAAAGCTATAAGAATTGGTCGTCTGTGACGTCCAGAATAGAGAGAAAAAGGAGCAGGTATCTGGGGGCGATAAAATAGCTTCAAGGTATAATGTACAGACAAAGGTATGGTGGGATGTGAGTACAGAGGAGGTAAACCTAGGCATTTAGTGATTATGAGAGAGATATTGTCTCTAGAAATATCATTGAAACCAGAAGATGTCATAGCATGTGTGGGTGGAGGAACTGAGAGGTTGGATAAGGTATAATGAGCAGGGCTAGAGGCTCTACAGTGAAATAAGCCAATAAACACTAACCAGAACAGCAATGGACAAGGCATATTGACATTAAGGAGAGGCATGCTTAGCCGAGTGATCAGAGGGTCCAGTGAGATTCAGACAGCTAGCTGGGCCATAGGTAGCAAGCTGGTGGAAGATGGGAGGGAGGTCTGTTTTTAGCCGCCTCGTGCGTTTCCGTCTGTGGGTTAGTGGGGTTCCGTGTGGAAGGGGGGACCTGTCCAAGTTGGCAGAATAGTTAGTTATAGTGGCCCAAGAAAAGTGTCCGACAGACCTATTCAGATCGCAGCCGAAAAGACAGCTAACGATTAGCTGGCCGCAGATGGGCGATCAGGTTACGTCGCGACGGAGGGGCCAGTTGGAACAACTCCCTCGGGCAGATAACGTCGGTGATCCAGTCGTGAAGACCCAATGGGGCTCCGCATCGGCAGTAAAACGGGTCAGGATAGGTGAGTTGTAGCCCAGGAGACACTTCAGCTGGCTAGCTCAGGAGTAGCCCACGAGTGGCTGACGGAATTCTTCAGCTGGCTAGCTAGCTAGCTCCGTAATTGTGTGTGTTAATTCCGAGACCGACGTTGCCAATAGTCACTCAGGTAGCAGCTAGTTAGCTGCAAGATCCAGGTGTAAATGTCCAGAGCCTGCGGTAGAAATCGAGGAAAGGAGAGAGAATAGGTCCGATATGCTCTGGTCTGAGTCGCGCTGTACAAAAACTGGCGATAGCTTTTCGAGCTAATGGATAGCTGAGGACAGCTAACCGTAGCTAGCTGAACTTCAACGTTAGCCTGTGAAAATAGCTAACCTCTGGCTAGCTTCTGTCGTGGAATTCAGATGAGGTAAATAATACTTTCTTTTTTTTTTTTTTAATTGATGAGGCGGGTTGCAGGAGAGTGCCTTGAGGTTGAGTATTCAGAATAAAAAAATGTAAAAAGATAAGTGAAGAAAAAAAATATGTAAATATATATATATATATACACGGGACACGACAGGACGTCTGAACTGCTACGCCATCTTGGAAATAATAATAAATAATTGGCTTTAACAAATCTTAGTTCAGTCACCAGTTTAAGTTGAGAGTGGGGGTGTCCATGGCATTCACATCAATCATCTCCAATCCAAAGTTAAATCTAGAATTGGCTTCCTATTTCGCAACAAAGCATCCTTCACTCATGCTGCCAAACTTACCCTCGTAAAACTGACCATCCTACCAATCCTCGACTTCTGCGATGTCATTTACAAAATAGCCTCCAATACCCTACTCAACAAGCTGGATGCAGCCTATCACAGTGCCATCTGTTTTGTCACCAAAGCCCCATATACTACCCACCACTGCGACCTGTACGCTCTCGTTGGCTGGCCTTCGCTTCATAATCGTCGCCAAATACATTGGCTCCAGGTCATCTACAAGACCCTGCTAGGTAAAGTCCCCCCTTATCTCCGCTCTCTGGTCACCATAACAGCACCCACCTGTAGCACGCGCTCCAGCAGGTATATCTCTCTGGTCACCCCTAAAGCCAACTCCTCCTTTGGTCGTCTCTCCTTCCAGTTCTCTGCTGTCAATGACTGGAACAAACTACAAAAATCTCTGAAATTGGAAACACTTATCTCCCTCACTAGCTTTAAGCACCAGCTATCAGAGCAGCTCCCAGATCACTGCACCTGTACATAGCCCATCTATAATTTAGCCCAAACGACTACCTCTTCCCCTACTTTATTTATTTTATTTATTTTGCTCCTTTGCACCATATTATTTATATTTTAACTTTGAACTTTCTTCAAATAACACATCTACCATTCCAGTGTTTTACTTGCTATACTTTATTTACTAGCCTTCCCTGTAGCTCAGTAGCCTTCCCTGTAGCTCAGTTGGTAGAGCGTGGTGTTTGCAACACCAGGGTTGTGGATTCGATTCCCATGGGGGGCCAGCACAGAAACAAAAAAAAAATGTATGAAATGTATGCATTCACTACTGTAAGTCGCTCTGGATAAGAGCGTCTGCTAAATGACTAAAATGTAAAAAAAATGTACTCTGCCACCATGGCCTTTTTTGCCTTTACCTCCCTTATCTCACATCATTTGCTCACATTGTATATAGTCTTATTTTTTTCTACTGTATCATTGATTGTATGTTGTTTTACTCCATGTGTAACTCTGTGTTTTTGTATGTTGTCGAACTGCTTTGCTTTATCTTGGCCAGGTCGCAATTGTAAATGAGAACTTGTTCTCAACTTGCCTACCTGGTTAAATAAAGGTGAAATAAATAAATAAAATCAATTTTCCAATTATGTTCCTATTTTACAAGTCAAAAAATTGAGAACCTTTCATAATGTTGCCAAACAAAGACTCAACAAACTTACCTGAGACTCCGTCTCTGCCAGTCTGTCCCTGCATATCTGTCCCCAACTCTGCTGTCTGTGTGCCATCTGTTGCCTGCTCTGCCTAATGACATCATTGTGAAACATTTCCATTGAATTTACTTTTCTTTCTTATGAACATTTTATCAACTAGTCTTTGAGATATTAGGCTACTAGGGTTCTTACTTTGCGTTTTGGTGTACTGAAAAATACTCTGATGTCTGTCTTTTATTTTTCTGCCATTTTTCTACCTGGCTGGCTGGCTACACACACACAGTGTGTAGGTTATTTACAGTAGGAGATGGGCTTCTATCATCTTATCTTTTATCATTCTATTTGGGCTTCGATCTAAAAGGTAGCTAGCAAATGTGAAACGGATTAAAATGACAAGAGTTGACAGCTGTATGAGTTCACCATTTACACAACATATGCTGCAACCTTTTGTAATTTTAATAGTTTGTTTCATATTGGCTGGCTTCCAACAATAGCTGAATTTGCAAAGCAAGCGAGCACCAATTCCGTTTCAGTGGTGTTTGCTATAATCTTTGCTACCCAGGTTAAATAAAATAAATAAATAAAAGTTCCCTTGCAACAATTAATCTTTTGCAACGAGACCATTAAATATATTTAAGACAATGGTAGAAGAGAGTGTAGTTCTGTTCAGTTTGGACTTCAGTTTATCGCTAACCTTATCACAGGGACTTTGAAGCACTAAATTACATCATCTGCATGCTGATTTCGGAATAAATTGACGATAGCAAAGATTCCATCTTTGACGAGGCCACATAAATGGAATAGGTACTAGCTAGCTTAATAGTTAATATTTGCGCACTAGCTCTGCATATTCAGCTAGTGTGTGTGCGCGATTGACTGGATTAACCTCACGTCAGTTACGTTCATTGAGTGCCTTTCAGACAGTAGATACGACCTCTCCGTTACCTTGCCAGTGGATCAAACCATTGTGAGGCAAAGGGTGGGGGGGTCGCAATCTTTTGAAACTTAAAAACACACTATTAAGTGTCTATAATCAGTACAATTGCTTTCATTGCCTATTATTAATATTATTTAAATTACATAGTTATGTTTCAGTGTCCCCCCCGTCCCCCCCGGGATTTCCGCCCCTGAGGTGGGGAAAGACTTGAAGAAAGAGCATCCTCTATGTTCTGTATGGTAATTACAATGCCAGCAAAGCAATATTGCCTTTACTGATGTAGGTGGTAAAAAAACAACACAAGTAATTGGCTGTCCATAGCTGACTGTAATTGAAGAGTATAATTCTAAAACGCTATATATCCATTTTCTCAAATTTTGGTAATTTAGCTTTATTTCTTTAAAGAACTTATTAAAGAGATTGTTGTGTTTTTTCACCATCCAATCATGTCAAAGGGTTGCTAAATGACAGAAGTATGTGTTTGTCTCTCTGAAATTAAACTATTAGATTCTATTGCAAAAAAATATATTTCCACCTCCCTCTCTAATTGAAAAACGTGCACTCCAGGCAGAGTTTTACACAGTCAAATGTGCCAAATAATTGAATTTTTCTAAAGAATTGTTCAAATTATACATTTGTGAAATCAGTATTTAAAAATATATACATTAGAACATTCATCAATACTGTACAGTAAAATGAAATTGGGGCTCTGGTCAAAAGTAGTGCATTATATAAGTAATAACATGCCATTTGGGACTGGGCCTTACTTTAACTAAACACTATAGCATGAGAATAGATTTATGATTTTAATTTAAATGTTAAATTCATAATACAAACATTCCATTCCGGCTAAACAATGGATATATAGTGTTTTGCATCAAAAGCCATTTTAATACACATCGAAAATCTATGAAGTAAAAATCTGAGAACAGTCATATTTTTCACAGAAAGTTACCCATAAGCATTCCTTTCTGATGAAAAAAAATGTGGATATACATGTAGAGTTTACATTTTTTTTAAATATATATTGCTACTGCTGTGCATCAACTGGAGGGTTGCACTTTGTCATTTCTATTTATATATATATTTTAATTTTAACAACAGAGGTCACATTGAGATTTACATCTCTTTTACAAGTGAGCACAGGCCAAGAAAGCAGCACACATAGTAAAACACAAGAGATACAACACAAGTTAAAGATCTCCAAAGACCAGGCATAAAAACATGTGCAATTCGTGTTCAGCAGCCCTACAATCTGGGATTTAAAATCATCAGGTCCTTCAGAAAAGTGTTCAAAGATGGGGCAGCAAAGCAAAAAGTACTCTTACCAGACTCAGTTCTTGTGCTGGGAACATTACAGTGCCTACAGGTTCAAGTTTTAATGTCATATGCACAAGTTCAGGTAAGTGCCTTTCTTGCAAGATTTAACACAAAAAATGCAGTAATCGAAAAACAATGTAATACTAAAAATAACAAGATAGAACAAAAAAGCACAAGATATAAAAATAAGAACACGATAAAGTAAGTAAGCATACTATATACACTATGTTCCAATACCATATTTACAATGTGCAGGGAAACTGGATCGATAGAGGTAGATATGTATAGAGGTAAGGTGAAGAGGCATCAGGATATACACTATATGACCAAAAGTATATGGCCACGTGCTCGTCGAATATCTCATTCCAAACTCCTGGGCATTAATATGGAGTTGGTCCCCCATTTGCTGCTATAACAGCCTCCACTCTTCTGGGAAGGCTTTCCTGTCACACAGGTCGCAAAATGGAGACCAAGACGCAAACTCTTTAATGAACACACTTGACAAAATAACAAATGACCAACACAGTCCTGTCAGGTACACTAGACAGAAAACAACTACCCACAAACCCCAAAGGAAAACAGGCTGCCTAAGTATGGCTTCCAATCAGAGACAACGAAAGACACCTGCCTCTGATTGGAAACCATACCCGGCCAAAACCTGGAAAATAACACATAGAAATAGAATACTAGAAAAACCCCACCTATAAACAGAAAACCCAAAACCACCCAACACAACCACCTGTCACGCCCTGACCGCTCTACTATAGCAAATCACCTCTTACAAGGGTCAGGACGTGACATTTCCACTAGATGTTGGAAGATTGCTGAGGAGACTTGCTTCCACTCAGCCACAAGAGATTTTGTGAGGTCGGGCACTGATTTTGGGCGATTAGGCCTGGCTCGCAGTCCATTCCAATTCATCCCAAAGGTGTTTGATGGGGATGAGGTCAGCGCTCTGTGCAGGCCAGTCAAGTTATTCCACATCGATCTACCTTACCTGACACCCTAGACCCACCTCAATTTGCTTACCGCCCCAATAGATCCATAGACGATGCAATCGCCATCGCACGGCACACTGCCCTATCCCATCTGGTGAAAGTATGAAACAACACCTCCACTTTGCTGATCCTCCACAGAGGCACCACAAGGGTACGTGCTCAGCCCTCTCCTGTACTACCTGTTCAAACCATGACTGCATGGCCACGCAGGCCTCCAACTCAATCATCAAGTTTGCAGATGACACAACAGTAGTAGGCCTGATTACCAACAATGACAAGACAACATACAGAGAGGAGGTGAGGGCCCAATGTCGACAAAACAAAGGAGCTGATCGTGGACTTCAGGAAAAAGCAGAGGGAGCAGGCCCCTATCCATATCGACGGGACTGCAGTAGAGCAGGTGGAAAACTGTGAGTTCCTCTGAGTACACATCACTGACAATCTGAAATGGTCCACCCACACAGAAAGTGTGGTGAAGAAGGTGCAACAGTGCCTCTTCAATCTCAGGAGACTGATACAATTTGGCTTGGCATCTAAATCCCTCACAAACCTTTTTAGAGATTCACAATTGAGAGCATCCTGTCGGGCTGTATCACCGCCTGGTACGGCAACTGCAGGGTTGTCCAGAGGGATGGGCGGTCTGCCGAACACATCACGGGGGTAAACTACCTGCCCTCCAGGACACCTACAGCACCCAATGTCACAGGAAGGCCAAAAAGATCATCAAGGACAATAACCACCTTAGCCACTCCCTTTTCACCCCGCTATCATCCAGAAGGCGAGGTCAGTACAGGTGCATCAAAGCTGGGACTGAGAGACTGAAAAACAGCTTCTATCTCAAGGCCATCAGACTGTTAAATAGCCATCAGTAGGCGTCTTCCACCCGGTTACGTAACCCTGCACCTTAGAGGCTGTTGCCCCATATACATAGAACTGAAATCACTGGCCACTTTAATAATGGAACACTAGTCACGTTAAACATTTTTACATATTTTTGCTTTACTCATCTCACACGTACAGTTGAAGTCAGAAGTTTACATATACCTTAGCCAAATACATTTAAACTCAGTTTTTCACAATTCCTGACATTTAATCCAAGTAAAAATTCCCTGTCTTAGGTCACTCAGGATCACCACTTTATTTTAAGAATGTGAAATGTTAGAATAAGAGTACAGAGCATGATTGATTTAATCTTTTATTCCGTTCATCACATTCCCAGTGGGTCAGAAGTTTACATACACTCAATTAGTATTTGGTAGCATTGCCTTTAAATTGTTTAACTTGGGTCAAACGTTTCGGGTAGCCTTCCCACAAATTTTCAACAGGATTGAGGTCAGGGCTTTGTGATGGCCTCTCCAATACCTTGACTTTGTCGTCCTTAAGCCATTTTGCCACAACTTTGGAAGTATGCTTGGGGTCATTGTCCATTTGGAAGACCCATTTGCGACCAAGCTTTAGCTTCCTGACTGAAGTCATGAGATATTGCTTCAATATATCCACATACTTTTCCTTCCACATGATGCCATCTATTTTGTGAAGTGCACCAGACCCTCCTGCAGCAAAGCACCAGCACAACATGATGCTGCCACCCCCGTGCTTCATGGTTGGGATGGTGTTCTTCGGCTTGCAAGCCTCCCCCTTTTTCCCCCAAACATAACGATGGTCATTATGGCCAAACAGTTCTATTTTTGTTTCATCAGACCAGAGGACATTTCTCCAAAAAGTACGGTCTTTGTCCCCATATGCAGTTGCAAACCGTAGTCTGGCTTTTTTATGGTGGTTTTGGAGCAGTGGCTTCTTCCTTGCTGAGCGGCCTTTCAGGTTTTGTTGATATAGGACTCGTTTGACAGTGGATATAGATATTTCTGTACCTGTTTCCTCCAGCATGTTCACAAGGTCCTTTGCTGTTGTTTCAGGATTGATTTGCACTTTGATTCGCACCAAAGTTGCTGCCTCAGGGCCTGGACAGCTTGCTATCAAGTTTGTCAAGACATTTTGCAGGATAATGTAAGCCTATCTGTCCGCCAATTGAAGCTCAACAGAAGTTGGGTGATGCAACAGGACAATGACGCAAAACATAGAAGTAAATCAACAACAGAATGGCTTAAGCAGAAGAAAATACACCTTCTGGATTGACCCAGTCAGAGTCCTGACCTCAACCCGATTGAGATGTTGTGGCATGACCTCAAGAGAGCAGTTCACCCCAGACATCCCAAGAATATTGTTGAACTGAAACAGTTTTGTAAAGAGGAATGGTCCAAAATTCCTCCTGACCGTTGTGAAGGTCTGATCAACAAATACTGAAAACATTTGGTTGAGGTTATTGCTGCCAAAGGAGGGTCAAACAGTTATTAAATCCAAGGGTTCACATACTTTTTCCACCCTGCACTGTGAATGTTTACACAGTGTGTTCAATAAAGACATTAAAACGTATAATTGTTTGTTTTATTATTTTAAGAAGACTGTGTTTGTCTGTTGTGACCTAGATAAAGATCAGATCAAATTGTATGACCAATTTATGCAGAAATCCAAGTATTTCCAAAGGGTTACATACTTTTTCTTGCCAATGTATGTGACAAATACAATTTGATTTGAGGGTCAGCGCTGCAAAGGTGATGTTGCCTACCCCCACCACCTGGGGTCAGCCCATCAGGATGTCCAGGATCCAGTTGCAGAGGGAGGTGTTCAGTCCCAGGGTCCTAAGCTTGGTGAGGTGCTTGGAGGAGACAATGATGTTGAACGCTGAGCTGTAGTTAATGAACAGCATTCTCACATAGGTATTCTTCTTATGTAAGTGGGGGAGGGCAGTGTGGAGTGCAATTGAGATTGTGTCGTCTATGGATCTGTTGGGGCGTTATGCAAATTGGAGTGTATCTAGTGTGTCTGGGATGATGGAGTTGATGTGTGCCATAACCAGCCTCTCAAAGCACTTCATGATTACAGATCTAAGTGCTACAGGGCTGTAGTCATTGTAGCATGAAGCCTTAGAGTTCTTGGGAACAGGAATGAGGGAGGTCATCTTAAAACGTGGATAGAAAGTCTACACACCCTTGAACCTTTTTCACATTTTGTTGAGTTACAACGTGGGATTGAAATAGATTTAATTGTAACTTTGTGTCATTGATCTACACAATATACTGCATAATGTCAAAGAGAAAAGGAAATTCTACACCTTTTTACAATTCGTAAAATTTGGCTTAACAAATCACATAAAAGGTGATATGGACTCACGTTGAGTGAAATAATAGGGGTTGACAATGACTACTGTGATAGAAATATTACATATTTACTTGATTTGTTTGATATTAATAGTTAATGATTATGTACTTAACAAATAGTAGGACATTTCTGTTCTGTTTAATTCTGTGTTTCTGTAAAGTGGTGGTTTCCACTCTAGCTTCCTGCAGTTAGTCTTGTCGTACGGTCAAGGAAAATTGGGTTTTGCTAGAGATAGCTTGAGCTGACAATGACTTGGTGATAAAAACCTAAAGCTGGCATCCCATAGACAATATGTGGTGTGTGTGACAATCCCTCATTGTCTCATCTTCCTGGCATCTTGGAAACTAAGCCGGGTTGGGGGTTAAACAACACCCCTGTGCAGATGACCACAGGATATGAACCTAAAGTGGCTTATGGTGACCCAATCTATATGGCAGGGGTGGAACCAGCCATGACTAAGCCTTCTTGGTATCAGCTATATAAGAAACAGCATGGTCTGTAAAGGGTAGGCTGCTTGACTAGTCTCAACATTGCAATAATTAATCGATATTGAAAAAAGATGATTGTACTTGAAAATAATATTCCACCACACTACCCTTTCCTCTGTCCCCCATACATACATACATCTGTAAGGTTCCTCAGTCAAGTACTGTATTTAAAGGACAGATTCAACTCTAAAGTCCAAGGAGCTTTTAGAAAGCCTCATACAGAAGGGCATTGATTGGTAGATGGGTAATATTTATATATTTAAGCATGGTTAGGTGTATAAGTATGCTGTGGATGATCTATTAAACCACCCAGACCCATCGAAGATGAAGTCCTTCTGAACTGAGCTGTAGGACTGGAAGGAAAGTGCTTAGGGATGTCACCATGAGGCCTTTGTTTATTTTAAAACAGCTACAGAGTTCAATGGTTGTGATGAGATCAAATTTAGGATGGATCAACCACATTGTAGTGACTCCACCATAATGACCAAAATGACAGAGTGAAAAGAAGAATACAAATATATAGCATAAAAATATCCCAAAACATGCATATGTATGCAACAAGGAATCAAAGTAATACTCCAAAAAAACACGGCAAAGGAATACACTTTCTGGCCTAAATGCAAAGCCTTATGTTTGGGGAGAATCCATCACATCACAGAGTAACTTCCTCCTTATTTTCAAGCATGTAGGTGGCTGCATCATGCAATGGGTTTGCTTGACATCGGCAAAGACTGTGGAGTATTTCAGGATGAAAAGAAAGAAAATCCTAGAGTAAAACCTGCTTAACCTCTCTCGGGTATGTGGGACGATTTCGTCCCACCTACGTAACAGCTACTGAAATTCCAGTGGCGCGATTTTTGAATCGTTAGAAATACTATTACTTCAATTTCTCAAACATATGACTATTTTACAGCTATTTAAAGACAAGAATCTCGTTAATCTAACCCCACTGTCCGATTTCAAAAAGGCTTTACAACGAAAGCAAAACATTAGATTATGTCAGCAGAGTGCCCAGCCAGAAAAAATCAGACAGCCATTTTTCAAGCTAGCATATCATGTCACATAAACCCAAACCACAGCTAAATGCAGCACTAACCTTTGATGATCTTCATCAGATGACACACCTAGGACATTGTGTTATACAATACATGCATGTCTGTTCAATCAAGTTCATATTTATATCAAAAAACAGCTTTTTGCATTAGCATGTGACGTTCAGAAAAAGCATAACCCCCGCAAACTTCCGGGGAATTTACTAACAGTTTGCTAAATTACTCACGATAAACGTTCACAAAAAGCATAACAATTATTTTAAGAATTATAGATACATTACTCCTCTATGCACTCGATATGTCCGATTTTAAAATAGCTTTTCGGATGAAGCACATTTTGCAATAATCTAAGTACATAGCCCGGCATTACAGGGCTAGCTATTTAGATACCCACCCAGGTCAGCCTCCACCAAAATCACATTTCCTATAAGAAAAATGTTCTTACCTTGCTTGTTCTTCATCAGAATACACTGCCAGGACTTCTACTTCAATAACAAATGTTGGTTTGGTCCCAAATAATCCATCGTTATATTCAAACAGCGACGTTTTGTTCGTGAGTTCTAGACACTATCAGAATGCTTCTTCACGGTCCCGCGCATGGCGCATTGGCGTGTCAAAAATGTCTAAATATTCCATTACCGTACTTCGAAGCATGTCAACCGCTGTTTAAAACCAATTTTTATGCCATTCAACTCGTAGATAAGTGATAATATTCCGACCGGGAGTATGCATTGAGCCTAAACAGCCGAAAAAAATTTCTCCTCAGAAGCGACTCATGCACGCGCCTCATTCAAAGGTCCTCGGAGCAGCCACTTACAAAAGGTGATAATGTGTTTCAGCCTGAGGCTCCCTCGTAAACCTTCAGTTATTTCCCGGGCTCTGAGAGCCTATCGGAGCCCTGGGAATTGTCACGTTACAGCTAAGATCCTTACTTTTCAATAAAAAGATGCAAGACGCACGACTCCTTGTCAGACAGGGTACTTCCTGCTTGAAACCTTGTCAGGTTTTTGCCTGCCATAGGAGTTCTGTTATACTCACAGACACCATTCAAACAGTTTTAGAAAATTCAGAGTGTTTTCTATCCAAACCTGATATTTTTTCCAAAAATCTCAATACTGCCCCCTAGCCCAGACAGGTTAAGCCTTTCTTTACACCAGACACTGGTAAAGGAATTCCCCTTTCAGCAGGACAATAACTTACAACACAAAGCCAAATCTACACTGGAGTTGTGAAGGTTCCTGAGTTTTGACTTAACTAACATTTAGTTGGCTTCAAAGCCCTTTTGAGATCAATAAACAATGTTTGAGAGATGAGCAATATTGTTGCGCCCGAATCAATTAATGCATGACAAGTTAAGCAGTCCTCCAGGACCAGCTACTCGCCCAAGCCTTCCCCATTTCTCCCTCTCCCAAATCCATTCAGCTGATGTTCTGAAAGAGCTGCAAAATCTGGAACCCTACAAATCAGCCGGGCTAGACAATCTGGACCCTTTCTTTCTAAAATGATGTGCCGAAATTATTGCAACCCCTATTACTAGCCTGTTCAACCTCTCTTTCGTGTCGTCTGAGATTCCCATAGATTGGAAAGCAGCTGCTGTCATCCCCCTCTTCAAAGGAGGGGACACTATTGACCCAAATTGCTATAGACCTATATTCATCCTACCCTGCCTTTCTAAGGTCTTCGAAAGCCAATTCAACAAACAGATTACCGACCATTTCGAATCCCACCGCACCTTCTCCGCTATGCAATCTGGTTTCAGAGCTGGTCATGGGTGCACCTCAGCCACGCTCAAGGTCCTAAACGATATCGTAACCGCCATCGATAAGAAACAATACTGTGCTGCCGTTTTCATTGACCTGGCCAAAGCTTTCGACTCTGTCAATCACCACATCCTCATCGGCAGACTCAATAGCCTTGGTTTCTCAAATGATTGCATCGCCTGGTTCACCAACTACTTCTCTGATAGAGTTCCGTGTGTCAAATCAGAGGGATTGTTGTCCGGACTTCTAGCAGTCTCTATGGGGGTGCCACAGGGTTCAATTCTTGGGCCAACTCTTTTCTCTGTATACATCAATGATGTCGCTCTTGCTGCTGGTGAGTCTCTGATCCACCTCTACGCAGACGACACCATTCTGTATACTTCTGGCCCTTCTTTGGACACTGTGTTAACAACCCTCCAGACAAGCTTCAATGCCATACAACTCTCCTTCCGTGGCTTCCAACTGCTCCTAAATACAAGTAAAACTAAATGCATGCTCTTCAACCGATCGCTGCCTGCACCTGCCCGCCTGTCCTGCATCACTACTCTGGCGGTTTTGACTTAGAATATGTGGACAACTACAAATACCTAGGTGTCTGGTTAGACTGTAAACTCTCCTTCCAGACTCACATCAAACATCTCCAATCCAAAGTTAAATCAAGAATTGGCTTCCTATTTCGCAACAAAGATTCCTTCATTCATGCTGCCAAACATACCCTGGTAAAACTGACCATCCTACCAATCCTCGACTTTGGCGATGTCATTTACAAAATAGCCTCCAATACCCTACTCAACAAACTGGATGCAGTCTATCTCAGTGCCATCCGTTTTGTCACCAAAGCCCCATATACTACCCATGACTGCGACCTGTACGCTCTCGTTGGCTGGCCTTCGCTTCATAATCGTCGCCAAACCCACTGGCTCCAGGTCATCTACAAGACCCTGCTAGGTAAAGTCCCCCCTTATCTCCGCTCACTGGTCACCATAGCAGCACCCACCTGTAGCACGCGCTCCAGCAGGTATATCTCTCTGGTCACCCCCAAAGCCAATTCCTTCTTTGGCCGTCTCTCTTTCCAGTTCTCTGCTGCCAATGACTGGAACGAACTACAAAAATCTCCGAAACTGGAAACACTTATCTCCCTCACTAGCTTTAAGCACCAGCTGTCAGAGCAGCTCACAGATCACTGCACCGGTATATAGCCCATCTATAATTTAGCCCAAACAACTACCTTTTCCCCTACTGTATTTATTTATTTTATTTTGCTCCTTTCCACTCCATTATCTCTATTTCTACTTTGCACTTTCTTCTACTACAAATCTACCATTCCAGTGTTTTACTTGCTATATTGTATTTACTTTTCCACCATGGACTTTTTTTGCCTTTACCTCCCTTATCTCACCTCATTTGCTCACATTGTACATAGACTTATTTTTGTACTGTATTATTGACTGTATATTTGTTTTACTCCATGTGTAACTCTGTGTTGTTGTATGTTGTCGAACTGCTTTGATTTATCTTGGCCAGGTCGCAATTGTAAATGAGAACTTGTTCTCAACTTGCCTACCTGGTTAAATAAAGGTGATATAAAAATAAATAAATAAAAACATGTTAGACAGAAACATTTGTTTGATTGATAACAGCTCTTCCATTCCTGTTTCAGTGAGTAGGCCAAAGTAAGCTGAACAAAGCCTATGATAGTGAGCTTGTGGGTGTTCATTCCGGGCTTGTTTGACCGTGTTAGCCAGTGAGCTATCGTGTTTGCGAGTCGCAGAACCACTGAATTCTAATTTAAAGCTGTGGCAAGTTTAGCATCGTCGTTAAGCACGTGTTGCTGTTGTAGACGAATTAACCTCATCACGTGTCTATTCAGGTAAACCCTGTCAGAACCCGTAGTATTCGGGTAGCCATCCAATGCATCCTTTACGTCAGCTAGGAACGTCTCAGTATCGTTTGGCTGACCTGGAACGGGGGTCAAAGGTGGGGAAATTCTTGATGAGTTTGTCAAGGTGTTCTGCGCCAAGCGGGCGGAGAAGGTTCGCTTCATCGTGTCGGGAAATTGGGGCCGAAAGGCCAAGAGTAGAAGCCAAGCTTTGGCTTTGTTGGCGAAGTGGCGCCATATTACTCAGTGCCGAATGGCAAAGAGGAGAAGACTGAAGGACACATGGAGAAGACTGAAGGACACATGAAGGAGGCAAAGTCAGAAGGTTTCAATCATCTTCACTCCTTTGAGAACTGGGCTCCGGTTGCTTGGTTGGGTAGTCACACTGTAGCGTGTGACCGTACTGGAATTCCACCAGATTGTACCCAAGGGTGGTATTCTGCTGCATTGCAGAGTCCACTTGAGCCCTTAGAGTACTGATTTTGGACACGTGATTGTCGCGCTTGCTCCTTTCGGCCTCAAACTTATCTGTCATGGTTTGCAGATAGAGGTCTTGAGTTCGGAGCGAGAGATGTGATTTCCCCTGCTTGCTTAGAAATCAATATTTCCATCTTCATCACCTGAGTTCTCTCATAATACATTTTTTCAGCGACTTCTAAGAGTTCTGCTGACATGTCATTCAACTTAGTCATTGTGTTCATTAACTGACCGTCTTTGGTCTGCAGCATGTTGAGTAGAACATTGTTACTTTGAGTAACGTTCAACAAAACTGCATGCATGCTATCAAGTTGAGTGCGCTCCTGTTTGTAGATAACTCTTAAGATTTATCTAGTTTGGCGTGGACATCCTCATATTTCATTTTGGCTAAGTTATGTTGTTCCTGTAGATTGTGATTTTGTTCCTGTAGAAGACGATTTTGTTGAAGAGTTTGTGCTCGTTCGTCGTCATAAGTTTTTGCAATTACATTTAATTGTTCATTTTTCAAACGTAGTTCCATAGCTAGCAGAATTTTTTTCCATTTTCTGCATTTGTCACCAGTTTCCTGGTTCTCTCCACCTGTCCCTTTATGTCTACCGTTACCTGCACATGCTTCAGCAGTGCACTGCAGTATTGGACCGGTGCCAGTCTTGGGTGTCAAGACATCAGGGCTAGACTGGAGAGAACCTTTACAAGGCCTGGGCCTGATGGTTGATTTTGGAGAGCGTTGTTAGCAATTTTACGTTAATGGAATAATTAGGGTTGGTATTGCTGCTGAAGTCAGAGATCAATCCATTTATGGGTGAGGTTTCACAAATTAGCGGGGGAGTGGGAACCACTCCCTCTGATAGCTTGCACATTATTTGAACATTTGAGAGGAGAGAACCCCTTTTGTTTTTTTCAAAGTTTGGTTTTGGAATATGTTGGAAGCTGCAAAGATGATTTTAATCTATTTATAGGTGTTTATGAACCATCAGTACTGTGGGAGTTGGACATAAATTCCTATGCAAAAGCAAATTGACTTGATTGATCAATGATAATGATTAATCATGACTGGATAGGCTATCTGGGAATTAAACTTTAAATAACCTGAGAAGTTGGTTCATCTAGGTTAATGTTGGAAAGTTAAACATATCTCATTTAAAAGGAAGAACCTGAAAAGGTATGTTCAACAATTTAATTTATTAAATTGAATGAGACAATGATATCCAATCAATTGAGATTGTCTGGATTATAATTAGTGTAACCAGTAAAGCAAATGTTATGGTAACATTTACCATTAGGTTCACTTATCCTAAGGCCAAAGCCACATGGGATTCCCGCTGGAGTCGGGACTTCATTCAGTACTGGGTAGTCCTGAATGAGCTTTGCAAAAGCATATTTTACCGACTTAATCAATGTTAATCAGAAATTAAACCTATATAGGCTATTTGGGAATTAAACTTTAATTAACCTGAGATAGTTTCTTCATCTAGGTTAATATTGGAAAGTTTAAAATGTCTCATTGTAGAAAACCAATCAATTTGGATATTATTTAAAAGATCCACCTGAAAAGGTAAATCTGGCAATTTTACTTATTAGTTAAATTGAATGAGACATCAATATCCAATCAATTGCGATTGTCTGGATATCATAAGTAACCACTTGTTAAACGTGATCTACGTTTGGGTGTCACCTAAATAACAATTTTTTAAGAAATGTACTGGCGATTCTTCACCACCAGGGGTCACTGATCGCACAAAGCTGAACTCGAACTGAAGTACAAAGGGCAGGACGCAATGTGGAGTAAATTCAGTGTGACACAAGAAAACAAAATGGCTGCTATTCCTTTGTTAGCTGTAGCACCCAGCGCTAAACTAATCCTATTTGTGCAGAAATCTCACTTTCAAGCACAAAATAGGGTCCCCTTCAGCAAGGGAACGGTTTCACTTATAGCGTAGTGTCATGACGTTGGCCTGAGGGGGAGGTTTGTGTAGGTCTACAATCTTGTCCCTGACATCCTTGGAGACCTCTTTGGTCTTGGCCATGGTCGAGAGTTTGGAATCTGATTGATTGATTGCGTCGGTGGACAGGTGTCTTTTTTACAGGTAACAAGCTGCGGTTAGGAGCACTCCCTTTAAGAGTGTGCTCCTAAGCTGATTAGCTTAATCAGGTAATATTAATTACAGAGAAATTATTTTATAGAATAGCATGTCATATCACTTAATCCGGCATAGCCAAAGACACGACAGTAGTACATTCAAACCATTTCTGTGATCTCCTTTTCTAGCACTAAGTTACCGGAACTCGCAGTAATTTTAGGAAAAAGATATGCCTATGCCCTACTCACGCTACTGAAAATGCGGGGGGGACCGAGATATCACTTGGTTAGCTAATATATCCTAATTTCAATCGGCTGGCTCTTTGTCCTCGTTCGAGAAATTAATAATGACAGAGCCTACCCGCTTCTGAAACGCGGGAGGTAGAAATAGCACTACGTTTGGCCATACACTCTATTTCTCAAATTTCTATAAGTAGCTGGATCATGTCCTAGCACTTAGAAATGTAAACACTACCTTTACAACTCATAAGCCACTCGGACGTTATCAGATACGTGACAACGAGACTTCTATGGCAACACACACACAACAACTAATTCCTGTCTACAACTCCCTTGCTGTATAATATACTCTGGCTGTATAATGCAATCTGCATTTCAATTTTATTAAGGCTAAAGTAAATGCCTCATCCTATCTTAGATTCCTCGCACGGGGTGCCATTATGTTGTGTCTTTACTGTGATTAAATGAGATGACATGTTATTTTCAAATCAATTACATTAATCAGGCAATAACTAACTCATTAGGAATCCGGGGCACCACGGAAGCATTAGTTTATATAGAGCGGCTATCTCCCGAATCCACTCTTAAAGATATGTTATATCAATAGCAGTCAATCATTAATTATTCTTTACCTTCTATCAGTCTCATCTGAACATCGTAGAATTCTTGGTTATCTGCACTGACCCTAGCATAAATTATGAATCAGCGATATACAAATTGATATTCCTGGATATAGTCACTATATTGTGGTCACTTGCAGGCAATAGCTACAGATACAAATTTCAACAGTATTAGTTAAAATATGATCAATAAATTTGGATCTAGTTCCTGTAGTATTTGTAAACACCCTGGTAGGTAGATTACTAACCTGAACCAGATGACAAGTTATGGTTACAGTGAGAAGCTTCCCCTTGAGCGGACAGCTTGATGAAAAAGTCAATATTCTGGTCCCCAAGAAAGTACACCTCTAGGTTTACATCACAGACACTATCAAGCATTTCACACATATTATTTAGATACTGACTGTTAGTACTTGGTGGCCTATTGCAACACCCCTAAGAAAATACTTTAGATATGCCAGGTGAACCTGCAACCACAACACTTGAGATAAGATTATGGCTCTGAATATATACAGCAACACCTCACTCATATGCATTCATACATACACTGCTCAAAAAAAAGGAAACACTAAAATAACACATCCTAGATCTGAATGAATGAAATAATCTTATTAAATACTTTTTTCTTCACATAGTTGAATGTGCTGACAACAAAATCACACAAAAATAATCAATGGAAGTCCAATTTATCAACCCATGGAGGTCTGGATTTGGAGTTACACTCAAAATTAAAGTGGAAAACCACACTACAGGCTGATCCAACTTTGATGTAATGTCCTTAAAACATGTCAAAATGAGGCTCAGTAATGTGTGTGGCCTCCACGTACCTGTATGTCCTCCCTACAACGCCTGGGCATGCTCCTGATGAGGTGGTGGATGGTCTCCTGAGGGATCTCCTCCCAGACCTGGACTAAAGCATCCGCCAACTCCTGGACAGTCTGTGGTGCAACGTGGTGTTGGTGGATGGAGCGAGACATGATGTCCCAGATGTGCTCAATTGGATTCAGGTCTGGGGAACGGTCAGGCCAGTCCATAGCATCAATGCCTTCCTCTTGCAAGAACTGCTGACACACTCCAGCCACATGAGGTCTAGCATTGTCTTGCATTAGGAGGAACCCAGGGCCAACTGCACCAGCATATGGTCTCACAAGGGGTCTGAGGATCTCATCTCGGTACCTAATGGCAGTCAGGCTACATCTGGCGAGCACATGGAGGGCTGTGCGGCCCCCCAAAGAAATGCCACCCCACACCATGACTGACCCACCGCCAAACCGGTCATGCTGGAGAATGTTGCAGGCAGCAGAACGTTCTCCACGGCGTCTCCAGACTCTGTCACGTCTGTCACATGTGCTCAGTGTAAACCTGCTTTCATCTGTGAAGAGCACAGGGCGGCAGTGGCAAATTTGCCAATCTTGGTGTTCTCTGGCAAATGCCAAACGTCCTGCACGGTGTTGGGCTGTAAGCACAACCCCCACCTGTGGACGTCGGGCCCTCATACCTCCCTCATGGAGTCTGTTTCTGACCATTTGAGCAGACACATGCACATTTGTGGCCTGCTGGAGGTCATTTTGCAGGGATCTGGCAGTGCTCCTCCTGCTCCTCCTTGCATAAAGGCGGAGGTAGCGGTCCTGCTGCTGGGTTGTTGGCCTCCTCCATGTCTCCTGATGTACTGGCCTGTCTCCTGGTAGCGCCTCCATGCTCTGGACACTACGCTGACAGACACAGCAAACCTTCTTGCCACAGCTCGCATTGATGTGCCATCCTGGATGAGCTGCACTACCTGAGCCACTTGTGTGGGTTGTAGACTCCGTCTCATGCTACCACTAGAGTGAAAGCACCGCCAGCATTCAAAAGTGACCAAAACATCAGCCAGGAAGCATAGGAACTGAGAAGTGGTCTGTGGTCACCACCTGCTGAACCACTCCTTTATTGGGGGTGTCTTGCTAATTGCCTATAATTTCCACCTGTTGTCTATTCCATTTGCACAACAGCATGTGCAATGTATTGTCAATCAGTGTTGCTTCCTAAGTGGAAAGTTTGATTTCACAGAAGTGTGATTGACTTGGAGTTACATTGTGTTGTTTAAGTGTTGCCTTTATTTTTTTGAGCAGTGTATGTTATATCCTTGTATTTCTACTGCTGTATCATCAAATACATTTTCTTAGTGAATCTCAGAAATGGCTAATATATTAATGTTATCTGATGTTAGCAAGTTATTAATTTCATTAAACTTATTTCTAAGGCTACATATATTAATATGGCTTATTTTCAGCCCTTTCCTGGGTAGCTTATCAGAGATAGACATAATATGGAAAACAGCACACAAAATATACATTCAGCAGTCCATTAATCAGTTGGTGTGTGTGTGTGTGTGTGTGTGTGTGTGTGTGTGTGTATACTGTGGGGATGAAGCAACAAATCCATAGGCTTGGGTCTCTCATCCCTTCCAGACTTTTGGGAGGGAGGGTGGACAAAGAGCCTATCATAACGAATGTAAGTAATGTCCCCACAACTTCTGGCAGCTTTCATGGCTGGGATAAGTTTTTTCCTCTTCTGGCACACAGCTTCAGGATAGTCCTCCTTGAGGAAGATGTACTTTCCCCTGTATTTCTTGGCTCTTTCCATAACAGCTACCTTGTCTTTGAACCTCAGAAACTTGACCACCATCGGCCTGGGCCTGTCACCTGGGATGGTGGTGGGTTTTCCAGTCCTGTGGGTGTGGTCCACCTCAATCTTCATGTGGTCCATCTTCAGTTCCTCTGAGATCATTTCACTAACTTTGTCCTCAGACTCTTTTCAGGGATCATGTGGCTATTCTGCAATTCCGTCCACAACAATGCCGTTCCGCCTTGATTGTCCCTCGAGATAATCGGATTTCTTCGTCATTGTTATCATGGATTCAAGTACAGAATTGATGTCCTCTCTCAATGACTTACATATTGCTGCCATCTTACTGTTCTCCTGTTTAAACTAATCAAGCTGACCCTGGGAGAAATGCAAACTGTTCTTCAGGTCCTGGACCTCTCTGGTCAGGTCGTCCATTGTTTTATTAGTTGACTTATTAGTTGACTCCACCAGTATTTGGACACAACACTTGAAGTTATGTTCTTGTAACAACTTTCACCTGTGAGAGACACCACTGTCCTCAACGGTACTCCTGCCGGGTTTGGTCTTTGTCATGGTAGCAATATAGGTTACACTGTTACTCCTCGCAGTTCTAGACAGGGCAGGTTGCAGGGAAGATTGGAAAAATACAACAAACAGGAGGGATCAAGACAGCCACAAGCCAATCTAACAATTTGTGGTCCCAGCCACAATGGTTAATCACATCGCGGACTGCGTTCAAGCCCTCAAAAAAAACGCTAGCTGCTATGCCAAGTAGCTCCTCAGATCCGGCCTTGGTCAGCAGGATCTTTTGGACAGATAGTAGCAATCCCAGCAAGTGAATGCAACTGCGTCGCAGGATCCAAACTCAAACTAAACTTTTTCAATAGACTTTCCAAAACAATCAAGCTTTCCCTCGTTCCCATACATTATACAGGATCATACAGTATGAGATAACAAATATGATATGGGTGGATGTACTGTAAGAGATAGTGGAAAGTAAAAAATATATATATTCACTTTTATTTAACCAGGTAGGCCACTTGAGATCAAGGTCTCATTTACAACTGTGACCTGGCCAAGATAAAGCAAAGCAGTGCGACAAAAACAACAATACAGAGTTACACATAAACAAACGTACAGTCAATGACACAATCGAAAAATCTATGTACAGTGTGTGCAAATATAGAAGAGTAGGGAGGTAAGGTAATAAACACAGATCATTGTGACATGGGGCCATGCATTTTCTTGCTAAAACATGAAGTGATGGCATGACAATGGGCCTCAGGATTTTGTCACGGTATCTCTTAGCATTCAAATTGCCATTAAAAAAATGCAATTGTGTTCTTTGTCTTTCGCATATTCCTGCCCATACCATAACCCCACCATGTGGCACTCTCTTTACAATGTTGACATCAGCGAACCGCTCACCCACACAACGCCATGCACCGGGATTCATCCGTGAATAGCACACTATTCCAGCATGCCAGCGGCCATCGAAGGTGAATTTTTGCCCACTGTAGTCGGTTACTGCAAAATTCTCTAAAACAATATTGGAGGCATCTTATGGTAAAGAAAGGAACATTACATTCTCTGGCAACAGCTCTGGTGGACATTTCTGCAGTCAGCATGCCAATTGCTGCGGGTGATCCCCTGATCCACCTCTACGCAGACGACACCATTCTGTATACATCTGGCCCTTCTTTGGACACTGTGTTAAATAACCTCCAAACGAGCTTCAATGCAATACAACACTCCTTCCATGGCCTCCAACTGCTCTTAAACGCTAGTAAAATCAAATGCATGCTTTTAACCGTTCGCTGCTTGCACCCGCCCGCCCGACCAGCATCACTACACAATCACAGTGCCATCCGTTTTGCTACCAAAGTCCCTTATACCACCCACCACTGTGACCTGTATGCTCTAGTCGGCTGGCCCTCGCTACATATTTGTTGCCAGACCCAGGTCCAGGTCATCTATAAGTCTATGCTAGGTAAAGCTCCGCCTTACCTCAGCTCACTGGTCACGATAACAACCCCCACCCGTAGCACGCGCTCCAGCAGGTATATCTCACTGGTCATTCCCAAAGCCAGCACCTCCTTTGGCCGCCTTTCCTTCCAGTTCAATGCTGCCAATGACTGGAACGAATTGCAAAAATCGCTGAAGCTGGAGACTTACATTTCCCTCACTAACTTTAAACATCAGCTATCTGAGCAGCTAACCGATCGCTGCAGCTGTACATAGTCCATCTGTAAATAGCCCACCCAATCTACCTACCTCATCCCCAAATTGTTTTTATTTACTTTTCTGCTCTTTTGCACACCAGTATCACTACTTGCACATCATCATCTGCTCATCTATCACTCCAGTGTTAATCTGTTAAATTGTAATTACTTCGCTACTATGGCCTATTTATTGCCTTACCTCCTCACGCCATTTGCACACACTGTATATAGACTTGTACATAGATTTTTCTATTGTGTTATTGACTGTGCGCTTGTTATTCCATGTGTAACTCTGTGTTGTTGTTTGTGTCGCAATGCTTTGCTTTATCTTGGCCAGGTTGCAGTTGTAAATGAGAACTTGTTCTCAACTAGCTTACCTGGTTAAATAAATGTGAAATAAAAATAAATAAAATAAAATTGCATGCTCCCTCAAAACTTGATACATCTGTGGCATTGTGTTGTGTGACAAAACTGCACATTTTTGAGTGGCCTTTATCTTCCCCAGCACAAGGTGCCCCTGTGTAACTATCATGCTGTTTGAGAGAAATGGAACATTTCTGGGATCTTTCATTTCAGCTCATGAAACACGGGACCAACACTTTACATGTTGTAGTTATATTTTTTTCAGTATACATTTAAAAAAGTATAATAAATCAATTTAATATACACCATCACAATAGGTCCATTATTTATTTTAGGCAGGTCTAAAGAAACATTATGATATGAAGAAAATGTATTTCAGAAGAACAGAATATGAGTTGGCCTACTGTACAGTGAGGGAAAAAAAGTATTTGATCCTCTGCTGATTTTGTACGTTTGCCCACTGACAAAGAAATGATCAGTCTATAATTTTAATCGTAGGTTTATTTGAACAGTGAGAGACAGAATAACAACAAAGAAATCCAAAAAAACGCATGTAAAAAATGTTATAAATTGATTTGCATTTTAATGAGGGAAATAAGTATTTGACCCCCTCTCAATCAGAAAGATTTCTGGCTCCCAGGAGTCTTTTATATAGGTAACGAGCTGAGATTAGGAGCACACTCTTAAAGGGAGTGCTCCTAATCTCAGCTTGTTACCTGTATAAAAGACACCTGTCCACAGAAGCAATCAATCAATCAGATTCCAAACTCTCCACCATGGCCAAGACCAAAGAGCTCTCCAACGATGTCAGGGACAAGATTGTAGACCTACACAAGGCTGGAATGGGCTACATTTACATTTACATTTAAGTCATTTAGCAGACGCTCTTATCCAGAGCGACTTACAAATTGGTGCATTCACCTTATGATATCCAGTGGAACAACCACTTTACAATAGTGCATCTAAATCTTTTAAGGGGGGGGGGTTAGAAGGATTACTTTTTCCTATCCTAGGTATTCCTTAAAGAGGTGGGGTGAGATCATCGCCAAGCAGCTTGGTGAGAAGGTGACAACAGTTGGTGCGATTATTCGCAAATGGAAGAAACACAAAATAACTGTCAATCTCCCTCGGCCTGGGGCTCCATGCAAGATCTCACCTCGTGGAGTTGCAATGATCATGAGAACAGTGAGGAATCAGCCCAGAACTACACGGGAGGATCTTGTCAATGATCTCAAGGCAGCTGGGACCATAGTCACCAAGAAAAAAATTGGTGACACACTACGCCGTGAAGGACTGAAATCCTGCAGCGCCCGCAAGGTCCCCTTGCTCAAGAAAGTACATTTACATGCCCGTCTGAAGTTTGCCAATGAACATCTGAATGATTCAGAGGACATCTGGGTGAAAGTGTTGTGGTCAGATGAGACCAAAATGGAGCTCTTTGGCATCAACTCAACTTGCCCTGTTTGGAAGAGGAGAAATGCTACCTATCACCCCAAGAACACCATCCCCACCGTCAAACATGGAGGTGGAAACATTATGCATTGGGGGTGTTTTTCTGCTAAGGGGACAGGACAACTTCACCGCATCAAAGGGACAATCAAATCTTGGGTGAGAACCTCCTTCCCTTAGCCAGGGCATTGAAAATGGGTCATGGATGGGTATTCCAGCATGACAATGACCCAAAACACGGCCAAGGCAACAAAGGAGTGGCTCAAGAAGAAGCACATTAAGGTCCTGGAGTGGCCTAGCCAGTCTCCAGACCTTAATCCCATAGAAAATCTGTGGAGGGAGCTGAAGGTTCAAGTTGCCAAACGTCAGCCTCGAAACCTTAATGACTTGGAGAAGATCTGCAAAGAGGAGTGGGACAAAATCCCTCCTGAGATGTGTGCAAACCTGGTGGCCAACTACAAGAAATGACTGACCACTGTGATTGCCAACAAGGGTTTTGCCACCAAGTACTAAGTCATGTTTTGCAGAGGGGTCAAATACTTATTTCCCTCATTAAAATGCATATCAATTTATAACATTTTTGACCTGCGTTTTTCTGGATTTCTTTTGTTGTTATTCTGTCTCTCGCTGTTCAAATAAACCTACCATTAAAATTATAGACTGATCATTTCTTTGTCAGTGGGCAAACGTACAAAATCAGCAGGGGGTCAAATACTTTTTTCCCTCACTGTATGTTATCTGGCTATGCGTCATGCCATAGGCTGTAGAATTGTTAATTTAGCAGACAAGATATGCTTATAAGCCCTATGCCATGATTTTATAGTAAGAAGAATATATTTTTCCTATTCTGGAGCGAGTGCGCATATGAAGTGGCTATGTTGCGCTTATAATGGATCATTTGAAACAGGTGCTATACGGTAGATTTAGAGTTATTTGGCAATTTATTTGTGAATGATACAAACTTTAGAATGTCTTAGAAATCAAACATAAACTCAGCAAAAAAAGAAACATCCTCTCACTGTCAACTGAGTTTATTTTCAGCAAACTTAATCCCTTTACAATGAAGATCTGTGAAGTTATTTAGATTTTTATGAATTATCTTTGAAAGACAGGGTCCTGAAAAAGGGACGTTTCTTTCTTTGGTGAGTTTGTATGGGTTGCATGATGCAACTATAGGCTGTTGATTGATTTAAGGAACACCGCAAAAAAAAGTGTGTGCTCTGTGCCTTGCCTCTGCTGCAAACATAGTTTTTTCATCAAGTGATCATATTTTCATCCATCAGACTATTCTGAATTTAATCTTGTCTTTACTAATACCCCAATTTTTATTTTATTTAGAATGGCCCCCAGGGGCAGGGGAAAAAAGACGTAATCTGCATGCACTCGTATAGCCACTGTTTGAGGAGCATGCAGACTCTCGTTTCATGACAGGTGATATTCCGCCCAAACTCTGTATGCCATGGGCTCTCCAACGCTGTTCCTGCAGCTACCCAGTGGTTAATGTGGGAAACCAATTGAAATCTGTTTGTGAACATCAATAGTAACAGGTTTGATCGAATCCCCAAGCTGACAAGGTAAAAATCTGTTGTTCTGCCCCTGAGCAAGGAGGTTAACCCAATGTTCCCCGGGTGCTGATGACGTGAATGTGAATTAAGGCAGCCCCTCTCTCTGTGCACTTGAGAATGGAATTAAGGAGAGAGGAGAAGTTGGAGACACACGGTGGTGAGATATGATGCTAAAGGTAATGTCAGCCTATTAATTATGAAAATATAAAAAATGCCCTATTACTAGACTATTCAAAATCAAATACAAATTCACTGTAATTGTAGGCTAACTCCGTAAGCCCCTCTGCACAACCAATGAACCAACAGCATCGCCTAGGCCCATACTTCTCTCCCAGACTCATGGATGGTAAGTTTGGAGCATGGCATAAGATAACCAGTCCATCCAGTACGCATAATAACATAGTCCACACTCAAAGGTGAATACTACAATTTGTTTAATTTTGGAGTATACTAGACCAATTATGTACCAAAGACATCTTAAATTGTTGTTAAAAAAATGTATGCCATGCGTAATATGCGGTAGGCTATGTATTGTATAATGGCACAATCATTATTTTAATTCCATTTTTTTTCGGGCTATGGCTCATAATATGCATATTGGTGTTTTGAATTAATCATCACCTTAGAAAGTGCTGTCCATTTCATTGTGTAAGGCTTTGAAACAACATCCACAACAACCATGTTTTCCACTCAGTTTCAACCTGTTGTTGAACTTCTTTCTTCAAATTGATCAATTAGTGAGGTCAGCTTTAAAAGCACAATACTGTTTTGATGATAAGTGTTTGATGTGATTTTCGATCTCATTTGTATTGATGTCAGAGTGGTTAGAGGGACAATAGAGCCCTGAGTACCAGGCCATTAGCCACTTGATGATCATTAGTGAGTTGGGTACTACCAACGCATGTCCAGAGTGCATAAGAGTAGATTACCGTGACTCAACCATAAAATGAATACATAACTGACGACCTGACAAGTGATGGACACACGTGCACGCACATCCACACCTCTCATTCTATGCTGCTCACAAATAAGCCCTGTTTATTTCACACTGAACAATGAACTGAACAAACAGTGTTTACTCAAAGAGACCCTAATGAGATATTGATTGAAGGTGGATTCAGTGCTCAACCAACCCAACACTGAGCCTCTCAATCACACAAATTCATGATTAATACATCATTATTACAAAATGTATCAGTTCCCCTCCCTCTTACCTGCGTACACACACACACATGTATGAACATGGACACATACACACACTGCCCCCTCCCTCATGGTTAATACATCAAACAGCATTAGCTTCCTGGATTCCAGAAGCTTAGACAGACATGGTTCTGACAGCCCATGATTCCTCAGTCGCTGCTGCCTCCCCCTCCAGCCTCTCCAGCTTCTTTATTATCTATGAAGTATGTATGGGGGGGTTACAGAACACGATGACAAACTAGATTCATTTATGTATTACCTTTGCTTTTGTAAGCTTGTATAATGTCATGTTAGAAAAGCAAACCTTACAACATAACAGTGGCGAAGGGCTTTGTTGAGTCCAGAGACATAACAATCAATAAACACATGCATTGATCAACACCTCCTTATTGTAGTAATACTATATCCTATCTGCATGGTAGTTATGTATAGCTATGTCCTTTATGAATAGCCTACATTGTGCTAGTGGTATATATGTAATCAGTTCCTGGAAAGGGAATTCCCCCATCCATCAAAACGGCCACCTATACAAATGTTAAGTTATGCCCTGGGCAATTAGGCTGCTTTTCTTTTAACCATTTGTAGTAAATAAGGCCTCTTCTGACAACAGGCCAGTGAATGGAGAGAGCAGGTGGCCCATGGGATCAAAGCCTAATAAAATGGATAGTCATTAGTATATCAACAGCATTGAAATGCTTTATAATTACTATGGGTACTCCACAGCCTGTTTTCCCTATAAATACTGGGCCTAAATTCTCTTCCATTCAAATTTACAATGCTTTTATTATGCTATTGAATTTTGAACAGGGTGCTGTATTCTTGCTGTCCCCGCATGAATTAGGAAACAAAAAGACTGTCTTTAGCCTTCATTTCAATATCAACAACAACTATAATCTTGGCCCTGCCTCACACCATCCAAACATCATCAGTGTCTATGATCTGTTTTCCACATTATAATGGATGAATAAAAGCTCTATTCTCCCAAGTGTCAATCTGGCTCCATTTCCCCATGTGCATTAGAAAAGACTACTGGGATTCTATGAAGTCCTAAATGCACCTTACCAATCTGAAGCTCAATTATTATGCCAATTTATTAGCATTGACAAACTACTATGTGGAGACTGGAGTGGTCTTATCTTCAATTACCTGATCGTTTTCAGAGTGAGCAGGTAATCCGTGAAATAGCATGGTAGGCTGCAAGTACAGAGATGCAATGTCTGTCTCATCTTTTTTACACTGAGGACATTTCATTAACTTAAACCAGCAGTTCAGAAGTTTCAACGGTAGGACACTTAACAGATGGATTTGAGAGAAAAGGCTCTCGGTGTTATGGGCATCCCATTGGACTGCTGATATCTTAAGCGTGGCAAGACTCAAATGCATGTGATCCACTATGCTGTAAATCCTAAAAAGCAGATTGAGAAGGCTTTAAAATCACATTTCCAGGAGCATCATGCCCACCACTGCAGAGCAAAGGAGGCACGTAAATAAAGACCATGGTGTTAGACCCTGTCCATCAGCACATTTACACAACCTGATTTCTAAACTGTCCACTGCATCCATGTAGATAGTGTTTCCTATGTCAGTCAGTCAGAGGCTAAAGGGTGTCAGTGCAAACTTAAAGGGCCTCATTCATATAGGCCTGCACTGGACTCACTCTGTCATGCCGTGATCTGTTTCACCTGTCCCTGTGCTTGTCTCCACCCCCTCCAGGTGTCGCCCATCTTCCCCACTTATCCTCTGGGTATTTATACCTGTGTTTTCTGTCTGTCTGTGCCAGTTCGTCTTGTTTGTTCTAGCCTACCAGCGTTTTGTGTCTCAGCTCCTGCCTTTTCCAGTTACTCTTTTCTCGACCTCCTGGTTTCGACCCTTGCCTGTTCTGACTCCAAGCCCGCCTGCCTGACCACTCTGCCGTCCATTGCCCTGAGCCTGCCTGCCGTCCAGTACCTTTGCTCCTACTCTGGATTATCGACCCCTGCCTGCCTTGACCTGTCGTTTGCCTGCCCCTGTTACAATAAACATTGCTACTTCACACAGTCTGCACTTGGGTCTTACCTTGATCTGTGACAGTACGAACTGGCCATGACTGAACCAGCAGACTTGGACCAGCTCCGCAACACCATCTCCTCCCAAGGAGCCACCATTGGTAGGCACGAGGAGTTGCTCTGCGGTCTGATGGAAGGGTTCCAGGACGTGGCTGAACGTCACGACCTAGCCTTGGATGCATTGTGGGATCAATTCTCTGGGTTGCCTACTAGGCAGCCTACCATGACGGTAACCTCTCAGGCCCTCTGTAACCCGGCTGCTAGCAGCGCCGTCACCCCGGGAACCCCGCTTACCTCCCCCAGAGTGCTACGATGGAGATTCCAGAACCTGCCAGGCCTTTCTCTCCCAGTGCTCCCTCGTTTTCAAGCTGCAGCCTTCCTCATTCTCCTCGGACCGATCGAAGATAGCGTACATTATTACGCTGATGTCCAGGAGGGCACTCGCCTGTGCCACGGCAGTGTGGGACCAACAATCCACCATCTGCCTCAGTCTGGAGGTATTCGTGGCGGAGGTGAGAAGTTTGAGGCTCCGGTGTCTGGGAGAGAGGCTGCCTGGAAGTTGCTTCGGCAGGATACCCTCAGTGTGGCAGACTATGCAGTGGAGTTCCGCACGCTAGCAGCGGAGGCTACCTGGAACCTGGAAGCGCTGTTCGACACGTTCCTGCACGGACTATCGGAGGAGGTAAAGAATGAGCTGGCACCCCAAGAACTACCAACGGATCTCGACTCAATCATCACTTTAACCTCTCTGGTATCATTGGGACGCTAGCGTCCCATCTCGACAACAGCCAGTGAAATTGCAGGGACGCCAAATTCAAACAACAGAAATCCAATAATTAAAATTCCTCAAACATACAAGTATTATACACCATTTTAAAGATAAAGTTCTTGTTAATCCAACCACAGTGTCAGATTTCAAAAAGTCTTTACGGCGAAAGCACACCATGCAATTATGTTAGGACAGTGCCTAGCCACAAGAAACCATACAGACAGTTTCCAGCCAAGGAGAGGACTCACAAAACTCAGAAATAGCGATTAAATGAATCACTTACCTTTGATCTTCATCTGGTGGCACTCCCAGGACTCCATGTTACACAAATGTTCGTTTTGTTCGATAATGTCCCTCTTTATGTCCAAAAATCTCAGTTTTGTTGGTGCGTTTAGCTCAGTAATCCAAAGGCACAAAGCGTGCTCTTAACATCCAGACGAAAAGTCAAAAAAGTACAATAAAAGTTTGTAGAAACATGTCAAACGATGTTTAAAATCAATCCTCAGGTTGTTTTTGTCATAAATAATCAATAATATTTTAACCGGACAAAAGCTTCGTCAATAGAAAAGGAGAAACAAGAAAGGCGCGCTCCCGATCACGCGCTGGACTCATGTCTGGAAATTTCCACTGTCCACTCATTTAAAGTGCTGTATCTCCCCCATTTTTCAGAGTAAAAGCCTGAAACAATGCCTAAAGACTGGCCACATGTAGAAGTAGCCATAGAGATCGTGAACTGGGTACTAAGTCTTTGTATGGTGGATAGGCTTTCAATGGAAAAACAGCCTTTCAAAATAAAAGTACTTCCTGGATGGATTTTCCTCCGGTTTTCGCCTGCCATATCAGTTTTGTTATAGTCACAGACATTATTTTAACTGTTTTGGAAACTTTAGAGTGTTTTCTATCCACATCTACCAATTATATGCATATCCTAGCTTCTGGGCCTGAGTAGCAGGCAGTTTAATTTGGGCACGCTTTTCATCCAAAATTCCGAATGCTGCCCCTTACCCTAGTGAAGTTAACCATCTGGATCAATGGTCGGCTACGGGAACATAGGAGGGAGAAGAGGTCCCAATCGCTCACTCAGGGATCCCACCTTGCAGCTGATGAACTCCAGAAGTCCCCGGCGTCTACGTCCCCGAGAGGATCCGAGCTTACCCAGGTCCCTCCAAGAGCCTCCGGAGACTGTCAATTCACCTCTTCCTGAGCCGATTCAGGGCAAGGCTGTCTCCAGCCGAACGCGTACGCAGACTTGAGACCCAGAGTTTTCTGTATTGCGGTACTGCCGGTCATTTTGTGTCTACCTGTCCCTTCAAGAGTGAGTACACTGGTGGGTCTTAAATATAATTGTTCTTCTCCCCTTACTCGCCCCCCTCTCCATGCCACCCTACTGTGGGGCAACTAGTCCAAGTCTCTCCAGGTACTCATTGAGCCGATGTGAGTCTCATGGACGTTACCCTGGCATCCAAGTTGGGCATCCCCACTCAACCCCTCTCCATTCCCATGGGCGCTCTATAGGCCGGGTCACCCACGTCAACCTACGAGTGTCAGGGAACCACTGCGAGACGATCCAATTCCTGCTGGTTGAGTCTCCGCAGGTTCCCGTGGTATTGGGATTCTCTTGGCTCCAGCGACACAATCCCTCCATTGACTGGGCTACTGGTGCCATCGTGGGCTGGAGCCCATCCTGCCACACCCATTGCCTGAAGTCAGCTCTGCCTGCCCCAGGACATCTTCCTGGGGGCACGGAAATTGACCCAGACCTCTCCGCCAGCTTCGCAGGAACTCCAGGAGGGGTTCAGTAAGGCCCGGGCCACTTCGCTTCCGCAGCACTGACTGGTATCCAAAAAGGTCAAGCCTGAGGGGCTGGCACGCCACTATAGTGCAACGGCTACAACCCCGGAAGCTGAGACCTTTCCCGCCCGCTCCAAAATCATTAGCCCCTCTGCTGTTCGTCCTCTGTATTTTTACTACCTTGTCTGTGTCTAGAGTCAAAACCATGTCTGACTGCCCCGTGTCTTCAGTTTCTAGGCCCATCCCTCACCCCAGTTTTATTGATGGCCAGCCAGCATACACGGTGAGACGCCTCCTGAGGGTTCGACCACGGGGCAGGGGTTTCCAGTACCTGGTTGACTGGGAGGGTTATGGCATGGAGGAGAGGTGTTGGGTTCCCACTAAAGACATCTTGGACCTGGCCCTCATCGCCGACTTTCACCACCAGCACCCCAGTCAACCAGGTTTCCGCCCAGGTGGAATGCCAAATGACATCTGGGGGGGGGGGGGGGGGTACTGTCACGCCCTGAGCTGTTTTACCTGTCCTTGTCTCCACCCCCGCCAGGTGTTGCCTATCTTCCCCACTTATCCTTTGGGTATTTATACCTGTGTTTTCTGTCTGTCTGTGCCAGTTTATCTTGTTTGATCCAGCCTACCAGCATTTTGTCTCTCTTAGCTCCTGCCTTTTCCAGTTTCTCTTTCCTCGCCCTCCTGGTTTTGACCCTTGCCTGTCCTGACTCCGAGCCCGCCTGCCTGACCGCTCTTCCTGTCCCTGAGCCTGCCTGCCGTCCTGTACCTTTGCTCCACCCCTGGATTACTGAACTCTGCCTCTCCCTGAGCCTGCCTGACGTTCTGTACCTTTAATCCTGCTCTGGATTATTGACCCCTGCCTGCCTTCACCTGTCGTTTACCTGCCCCTGTTACAATAAACATTGTTACTTCACACAGTCTGCACTTGTGTCTTACGCTGATCCATGATACACTCTCAACAACAGGACCAGTTTTGAGACCCATAGAACACTGAGGGCCAATTTAACCTCCCTCAACAGCCAGTGGAATTGCGTGGCGCGAAATACAAATACCTCAAAAATGCTATAACTTCAATTTCTCAAACATATGACTATTTTACACCATTTTAAAGACAAGACTCTCGTTAATCTAACCACATTGTCCGATTTCAAAAAGGCTTTACAGCTAAAGCAAAACATTAGATTATGTCAGAAGAGTACCCTGCCAAAAATAATCACACAGCCATTTTCAAAGCAAGCATATATGTCACAAAAACCAAAACCACAGCTAAATGCAGCACTAACCTTTAATGATTTTCATCAGATGACACTCCTAGGACATTATGTTATACAATACATGCATGTTTCGTTCAATCAAGTTCATATTTATATCAGCATGTGATGTTCAGAACTAGCATACCCACTGAAAACTTACGGTGAATTTACTAAATTACTCATGATAAACGTTTAATTAATTTAAATTTAAAAATAATTTAACAATTATTTAAAGAATTATAGATACAGAACTCCTTTATGCAATCGCGGTGTCAGATTTTAAAATAGCTTTACGGCAAAAGCACATTTTGCAATATTCTGAGTACATAGCTCGGCCATCACGGCTAGCTAATTTGACACCCACCAAGTTTGGGGCTCACTAAACTCAGAATTACTATTAGAAAAATTGGATTACCTTTGCTGTTCTTCGTCAGAATGCACTCCCAGGACTTCTACTTCAACAACAAATGTTGTTTTGGTTCCAAATAATCCATAGTTATATGCAAATAGCTCCATTTTGTTTGTGCGTTCAGGTCACTATCCAAAGGGTGACGCGCAAGCGCATTTCGTGAAAAAAAAATTAAAATATTCCATTACCGTACTTAGAAGCATGTCAAACGCTGTTTAAAATCAATTTTTATGCAATTTTTCTCGTAAAATAGCGATAATATTCCAACCGGGCAATGTTGTATTCATTCAAAGGCTGAAAGAAAAAAATGGAGAATTCTCGTGAACGCGCGTCTCAGTCTCACTGTCCCCAGGCTGACCACTAACAAACTCTCCTGCTGTTCTTCGCCCAGAGACAGCAGACACCCCATTCCACTTTCAGGCGGCTTTAGAGAGCCAATGGAAGCCTTAGAAAATGTCACGTTACAGCACAGATTCTTTAATGTCGATAGAGATGCAACAGAAGGACAACAAATTGTCAGAAAGGGCACTTCCTGCATGGAATCTTCTCAGGTTTTGGCCTGCCATATGAGTTCTGTTATACTCACAGACACCATTCAAACAGTTTTATAAACTTTAGAGTGTTTTCCATCCAAATCTACTAATTACATGCATATTCTCGTTTCTGGGCAAGAGTAGTAACTAGTTTAAATCGGGTACGTTTTCTTATCCGGCCGTGCAAATACTGCCCCCTAGCCCCAACAGGTTTAACAGAACTACGGCTGCTTGGATTCTTGATAAATATCCTGTCATTTAGGCTGCCATTGTATATTCATGGTGATGGAAATAGAGGCTAGTATATCCCTCTGGGACTCCTTGGAAAACACTCAACTGACACAAAGGTCCCTCAATATGTCCGGATGATATGGATTTCTGGAAGTGTGTGTGCAAAGGTCCATGTGTGATATCAGTCATGTATTAATTGCGTGGATTGTTGCCATTTCAAAAATAATTACAGTACACTGTCTGTTACAGCTCTTTATAGAGGTATCATTTAGCTGACAAGTTAGGCTGCAATTAGTGACGACATAGGGAAGTAGGATGTGCATGTGCAATACCAGTATTTTGTGAAATATCCACATCAGTGGTATTAAGTGACATTACCCCACTTTTATTAGTAGAGAAACACAACAAATTGGAATTCTTATTAGTGATGGGGGGAAATAAACACATTATTTTGAACAATATTATATCGACACTTTGACTCCATATATATACAAATATGTAGCATTCGGTAGCGCCAGTTGGCTGTACCTTCACCAAAACTGATATTTTCCACCATATAGTTTGTTCTCCATCTTCTTTTTAAATAGCGAGCCAATGTGTTTTCAGCAATTTTTTTCAAAGACTAATCAAAACTCATTTTCTCATGCTCTCTTGTGTCTCTGCAGCAGACATATAGCAAACAATATGTTTGTAATATCAAATTGCAACAGAATCACAATACATTTCGGATCGGCACCTAAGTATTGTGATAATATAGTGTCGGGATGATACCGTACCGTGACATCCCTGGTAATTCCCAACACAGCAGGGTGAAGACATCCACACACACAACGTGCAACTGAGGTTTCACTAGGGGAAGGTTGGTTGAGTTTACTGACTATCTTCTCCTGTTTTCATAGACCACAATCTTCTCCTCCAAAAGCATCCTACTTAAGGATTAAACCAGTCAGTGTGACATTTCTAGAAGTGTTTTCTGTGTATCAGCCTGACATATGCCTTCACCATTAACGCACAGAAAGACATACGAGAAGACACACTGCAAGAGTTCATTTCAAAAGACCCGACATTAACTTGTCAAGATGGAAATAAATTATGAAAAAACATAGGAACTCTTTGGACCCCAGGAAGAGTAGCTGCTGCCTTGGCAGCAGCTAATGGGGATCCATAATAAATACAAATACATTTCAAGTCAAATAGTGTGGCTCTGCTTTGATCCACTTCATCAAATATAAAGCACTTTTTGAAATAAAGTTGCAGCTCCAGCTCCATTATATGGATGACAATACTAGAAAAAAACAGCACAGACAAGCGGCTTTTTTAAAAATAATTTATATTTCATCTAAATTTGATGCCATTGCAATGCTAGCTTGCATTCCTAATCAGATCTACTGATGTGGCTCAGCAGAGAATGTTAATATTTGCTGGAGATAATGAAGAACCACTCGAGGAATCCTGCCAATTATTTTTTTCAAACATTAGTAGAGTCTAGGACAAATGCCTCTATTTCGCTGCTGGCATTTTAGTGGCATTTTGATGTGAGGGTGTCTGGAGTGTCCCAAGAGGGTGTGCTAAAATCCAATATAGACATTATAAATAACAATTTCCCTGCACCAGCTAACCATCCCATCCCTAACATCTCTGATCAATACCTAAACTCAAATCCAGGTGACCATCTCAAATCAATAGGAAGAAATTAAATATATGTACTTTAACGTTGCATTATTAGCAGCTTCCTGCTTAATTTAAGTTGGTGGTTTTCTCCTGCGCCTCCCTCCTCACCCCTGTGATTCATGAATGGACTGGACAGCCCCGGCCTGCATTAGAGGTGTAATGGGAGCGTCTTCAATAAGGGTCCAACAACAACTCTTTCCTATTTCCTTTTATAACTCTACATGTGACTCCAATCAACAGCCTTCCCAAATTGCTGAGTGGTTGAACTCAACATGCTCTAAAAGGGTCAGTGTTTCCCCTAGGTTTTTTTTCAGCGGCAACAGGTTCTTTTTTATATTTCTTTTTTGCAATATAGCAGTGGCGGTGCACTGCTGCTACAGTCAATGCATATAGACAGTACTTGACTTGGGCTGGAGCTAACCAGAGCTAAGTACCGGAACCTCAGAATTTCTACTGCTTGAGCACCTGCATCTAAATATAAACAGTACCAGACCCCAGATATTAGTATCCACACCTATTTCAGTCCGTGTAAAGCACTGCAGTGTAGCTATGCTATAACATTTTCTTTAAGACACTAGCCAGCTGCTTGGTTTATCTTGAAAGCAATTTTTTGTTAAGGAAATTCACTGCACCCATCTACTGTTATTACATGACTGCTCGGGTGAGGCAGGCACGCATGCACAGTTACACTGCTGAGCCAGAATAGAAGATGGGAGAATGCATGAATTAATATACCTAATAGTGCTGCTGTAAAAGTCTAGGGGGTTAATTCTGAGAGCAGAAAAGCAAATAATACTCTGGGCTGCTCTGGAGCTTTTAACAGCGGGTTTATCCTTCAGATGAATATTGAAGAAAGGGAGTGGAATAAACCACAGTAGCTAAACAGCAGAGCAACATTACCCAGCTCCTGGTCATCACGACATCTTCAGCTACACAGACCTTTTAGTCATTTAGCAGACACTCTTATCCAGAACGACTTACATGAGCAATTAAGTGCCTTGCACATCCGACAGGTGTTTTAACTAGTTGGCTCAGGGATTTGAACCAGCACCCTTTCGGTTACTGGCCTAACCCTCTTAACAGCTAGGCTACCTGCCACCCAGACAAGAGGATAATAAGAGTGCATTTTCTTTATTATCCTTTCTCTCTCCACTGTTTCTCTCTCCGCCCTCTCCTCACAGCCTTTCCCCCCAATCTTCCTCTCTCCCTAGCTCTCTGTCACTAACTGCCCGCTGGGTGGAAGACCATGTCTGACACACTTCCATTAGAGAGGAGACTGTTCTATTAGCTCAGCTCAAGATGTTTAAACCCTGCCAATTACTGATACATCTTCCCTTTAAATGATGCATACACAGAGCTTCTAAGGTTGTGTGTAGTGATCGTTTCCTTTTGACACCATCCCAGTGTGTCCAGTTCAATTCACCTGTGAGAGAGGGAAAGGCTCCTGGATACCTGCTGTCTGCTTCAGTTCCCCTGATGAAACAGTACTAGGCTATATACCCCAACCACCCCTTGCTGTACTCTGGGCATATTTACCATTCAATCCTAGGCTGAAGTACTCTACAATAATTTGCCTTGGTCTGCATGACATTACATTCACACAGTCTCTCTGTAATGCACTGAGAAAGCACCCCCTCTCTTTTCCCCAGTGTCCTAGCAAACCCCTCCATTTCAGACGTGAGGGATACACCGCTGCACCTTCCAACTCACAACGCGTTCTCTCCTCCGCTCCTTGTCCTCTGACTTCCATCCTTCTACCTGTATCTGACCCCAATCCTCAGGTGAAAAGCTACAGTACTGTAGTTCCACATGGCCACGTCTGTGCTTGTCTCTCTTCACCCTCCTCCCACTCTCCATGGTGGTTCTTATCAATCCTTCCAAAAACACATACCCTCAAACAAAATATAAACACTATTTTTCAACATACTGTACATGCCCGTCTGTCTCTCTATTGATCAAGTAATACCACACATTCACCTCTCTGCCTCTCTGAGTGCGCTATGCTATCCCCGCCCCAGGTGAGCTAGAGATGACGTTCCCCTTTAAAAAGGAAAGGTTGTATCATTCACTGGGGCTCTCTGGAGGTATCTTTCCAAGCAGATATAACCACACTATTTTCTGGTAAGCATTATTACCAGTGAAATCAAGGAGAAGGAATTGAATTATGTTCAAGTCATCAGGGTCCCCCATAGGTAATTGTTTCTGAGCCAGTGACTGTGGCCAACAGCAGAGCACAAAGGCTGAGAGACACAAACAAGCCCTCAGCTGGAAAAATAAATAGCACATAGTCACAGAACCGTAATCAAGCAATGCACAAATTGCTATAGTCAAATATGCAGGCTGTATCAAACGCGCACAGAGCCCTAGACACACACTGAACTGTTATCAGATTGTATCAAAAACACACAGCTAATGAAATAAACCAAAAGTCATTATCAGATTCACTGGTCGTGTGTGCTCACGCAGGCAGTCGGAAATTGGGCTTTGTCAAAAACACACAAAGACCTGAAACAAATTAACAGGCTGACCCAAAACGTACGCATACAGTGCCATGATAACACAGATACACTATAGGCAGAGATGGGACGGCAAGTAGCCTAGCGGGAGCATTGGTCCAGTAAGCGAAAGGTTGCTGGTTTGAATCCCTGAGCCGACATGGTAAAAAAATATGTTGATGTGCCCTTGAGCAAGACTCCTGTAAGTCACTCTGGATAAGGATGTCTGCTAAAAGACTCAAATGTAATGTGGCCTATACATAGGCTTTAAGACAGTTACACAAAGTGAGGATTAAATAAACAAATTCTCAGAGAACCTTGATCAAAGACACCTGGCTTTATGAAGAGTCATAATCAAACACAGTGGCGTATTACACTCATACATACAACACAAACCTGACATATTAGCTTTGCGCGCACAGATTTGGGTGTGTTTGAGGGAGTTTATGTATTTGACAGGGTGGGTCCCAGAGTGTAGTTGACAGCGTGTTCATTTGATGAGGTTTCTGTGTGTGTTTGAATTCCCAACCCAAACATTGCTTTGCATCTTTCTATTAACTCTACTTCTCTGTGCCAAATGAGTGTGTTAAAGATCTCTACACAAACATTTGATTAAGCTGATTGATTGATATCAGGGGGACAATGGTTTCTAGACAGCCTGATAACACACAGATAACAACCTTCTCCCTGCTCTACTGATTTCTGGTTTAATCAGAGTAGCTGTTGGGCTTTATTGACAGAATCGACTGAATGTTGGCCACCACTGATACAATAGGTTGAAGCTAATTGAAGCTGTATCCATTATCTGGTTTTTAGTGGGAGACATTTTCTCATAATGCTGCCTTGTTTCTGGAAATAAGTTGCTGTTTGTTTGTTCACACATCCTTCCCGGAACGTTCTGGGTCAGTGGGCCAGGTGTATGGCAAGTGTATCTAGTTATAGCCTCAGATACACATGGATGAGGAACCCAGACTTAGTATATGAACAGACAGTACCTTTATGAGATAGTTTTTAAAATGTCTCATACTTGACAATGATGCTGTTGTATGATTAGATGAGTTTATTAGTCACATGAACAGAGTCGCTGATGTATTCGCAGGGTACAGTGAAATTCGTATGCTCCGAGCTCCAACAGTGCAGGTAAAAAAAAATGTGAATGAGACAATACTAATAATAATAATAATAACAATCCCTGTAAATACATATTTACAACTGTAGCAATGATAAATGTTAATTGATAACCCAACTGTTCTGAGACTACTCCATGGCTATTCTAAATAATAATGGAACACCCAATACCATCCATGGTAGGAATTGTACAAAACAAAACAGGAAAACAAAATACAACAATGAATAAAGAAATAAACTACAAATACACTATGCCATTCAAGATAGGGAGTGTTGTAAAATAATTAGTATTCAACTTTATTTATAGTGTTTATAAAAACAGAAAAGATAGCATTAGAAGAAAGGATAATTATTGAAATAATACATCTTCAAATATAAGGAACTAGAACACAAAGAGCACAAAAGGAAATTAGTTAACCTGTTGGGGCTAGGGGGCAGTATTTTCACGGCCGGATAAAAAACGTACCCAATTTAAACTGGTTACTACTCTTGCCCAGAAACGAGAATATGCATATAATTACACACTCTAAAGTTTCTAAAACTGTTTGAATGGTGTCTGTGAGTATAACAGAACTCATATGGCAGGCAAACACCTGAGAAGATTCCATGTAGGAAGTGGCCTGTGACAATTTGTAGTCCTTCTGTTGCATCTCTATCGAAACGACAGCATCTGTGCTGTTACGTGACACTTTCTAAGGCTTCCATTGGCTCTCTAAAGCGTTCAGAAAGCGGAATGACGTGTCTCCTGTCTCTGGGCAAAGTATAGCAGCACAGTTTGTAAGTGGCCTGTCTGGGGACAGTGAGACTGATATGCACTTTCACGAGACTTTTACATTTTTTTCTTTCACTCTTTGAATGAATATAATGTTGTCCGGTTGGAATATTATCGCTATTTTACGAGAAAAATAGCATAAAAATTGATTTCAAACAGCGTTTGACATGCTTCTAAGTACGGTAATGAAATATTTTGACATTTTTTGTCACGAAATGCGCTTGCGCGTCACCCTTCGGATAGTGACCTGAACGCACGAACAAAACAGAGGTATTTGGATATAACTATGGATTATTTGGAACCAAAACAACATTTGTTGTTGAAGTAGAAGTCCTGGGAGTGCATTCTGACGAAGAACAGCAAAGGTAATTAAATTTTTCGAATAGTAATTCTGAGTTTAGGTTTCCTCAAACTTGGTGGGTGTCAAATTAGCTAGCCTGTGATGGCCGAGCTATATACTCAGAATATTGCAAAATGTGCTTTCGCCGAAAAGCTATTTTAAAATCTGCCATAGCGTTTGCATAAAGGAGTTCTGTATCTATAATTCTTAAAATAATTGTTATCTATTTTGTCAACGTTTATCATGAGTAATTTTGTAAATTCACCGGAAGTTTTCGGTGGGTATGCTAGTTCTGAACATCACATGCTAATGTAAAAAGCTGTTTTTTGATATAAATATGAACTTGATTGAATAAAACATGCATGTATTGTATAACATAATGTCCTAGGAGTGTCATCTGATGAAGATCATCAAAGGTTAGTGCTGCATTTAGCTGAGGTTTTGGTTTTTGTGACATATATGCTTGCTTTGAAAATGGCTGTGTGATTATTTTTGGCTGGGTACTCTCCTGACATAATCAAATGTTTTGCTTTCGCTGTAAAGCCTTTTTGAAATCGGACAACGTGGTTGGATTAACGAGAGTCTTATCTTTCAAATGGTGTAAAATAGGCATATGTTTGAGAAATTGAAGTTATAGCATTTTTTAGGTATTTGTATTTCGCGCCACGCGATTCCACTGGCTGTTGAATAAAGTGGGACGCTAAAGCCCCACTGACCCAGAGAGGTTAAGAATCAACATGGTAGTGATAAAAACACAGCAAACAGAGGACATTGAAGGCACAGTATGTGGGTATGTGTGGGTGTATTGTGATGGAAGAGGGGGTGTGTGTTTTTGTGATTGGAAAAGTGTGGTGAGTTAAGTGAATGAAAAAGGCAAATGGTTGCAAATGCCAGAGCCCATGACCAAGATAGTTTTCAATTTTGTGCAGATATGGGATATACATTTTAAAATAAATTACAAATAGTCTATTTATTTATTGTCTTATCTTGATGGAACGGTCCCCAACCCTATACCCTAAATACCCACCTGAGCGACCTTATGTGTTATAGGGATACTGCAAGTAGCCTATACACAGCCAAGACAAAAAGATAAATGCGGTCAGAGACCCACTAAAGCAGCACAGCCCCTTCAAGAAACTGAGCCTGCCTGGCAGGGTTAGTCCAACAAAGCCAAATCCCCCCGGGTGGATGAGCATAATATACAAGGAATTTCTCAAAGCTTGACAAACTTGTACCTAGCCTGTGTGTATTCCGGTGGATATCCCCACCCAGGTAGCGGCAGTGCTGGCAACACTAGCTGCAGTAACCCATGGGGAGGGGGTCACACTCGAACAATCAGAGAGGGGACAAATTATTGTGGCCCTGGTGGCACAAAATAATCAAAAGGTCTGACTGCTCAGAGATGCTTGGGAAAATGGTCACAATGGGGTACAGAGTGTCTCTTTCAGAGGAAAGTGTTGTATTTAAGCTCCTTCAGCTAGGACTTTACACTGGTTAAGCAAATCTTCCCATTCTTGCTAAAAATACATACAGCTACAACTGTATGCACTTGCACATCAACTCTTCTCGAGTTGGGCTCAGGGATGGAACAACTATTGAACATCTGAGCTTGTGGTTGTTTGTGGGAAAAGGGTGGGGAGAGTGTGTGTATGTATCCCACATCTGTTGCTAAGGGGTAATGGTGTTAGGGACAGTATAGGATGAATCACAATAATTGCTTACCAACAACAACAAATAGTAATGCCAGTCCTGGTTATAGGTAACATTCCTTCGTATGACTTGCCTACATTATTACACATACAGTGAGGGAAAAAAGTATTTGATCCCCTGCTGATTTTGTACGTTTGCCCACTGACAAAAAAATGATCAGTCTATAATTTTAATGTTAGGTTTTTTTGTACAGTGAGAGACAGAATAACAACAAAAAAATCCAGAGAAACGCATGTCAAAAATTGATTAGCATTTTAATGAGGGAAATAAGTATTTGACCCCTCTGCAAAACATGTCTTAGTACTTGTTGGCAATCACAGAGGTCAGACGTTTCTTGTAGTTGGCCACCAGGTTTGCATACATCTCAGGAGGGATTTTGTCCCACTCCTCTTTGCAGATCTTCTCCAAATCATTAAGGTTTCGAGGCTGACGTTTGGCAACTCACACCTTCAGCTCCCTCCACAGATTTTCTATGGGATTAAGGTCTGGAGACTGGCTAGGCCACTCCAGGACCTTAATGTGCTTCTTCTTGAGCCACTCCTTTGTTGCCTTGGCCATGTGTTTTGGGTCATTGCCATGCTGGAATACCCATCCACGACCCATTTTCAATGCCCTGGCTGAGGGAAGGAGATTCTCACCCAAGATTTGACGGTACATGGCCCCGTCCATCGTCCCTTTGATGCGGTGAAGTTGTCCTGTCCCTTTAGCAGAAAAACACCCCCAAAGCATAATGTTTCCACCTCCATGTTTGACGGTGGGGATGGTGTTCTTGGGGTCATAGGCAGCATTCCTCCCCCTGCAAACACGACGAGTTGATTTTATGCCAAAGAGCTCCATTTTGGTCTCATCTGACCACAACACTTTCACCCAGTTGTCCATTGGCAAACTTCAGACGGGCATGTATATGTGCTTTCTTGAGAAGGGGGACCTTGCTGGCACTGCAGGAATTCAGTCCTTCACAGCGTAATGTGTTACCAATTGTTTTCTTGGTGACCATGGACCCAGCTGCCTTGAGATCATTGACAAGATCCTCCCGTGTAGTTCTGGGCTGATTCCTCACTGTTCTCATGATCATTCCAACTCCATGAGGTGAGATCTTGCATGGAGCCCAAGGCAGAGGGAGATTGACAGTTCTTTTGTGTTTATTACCATTTGCGAAAAATTGCACCAACTGTTGTCACCTTCTCACCAAGCTGCTTAGCGATGGTCTTGTAGCCCATTCCAGCCTTGTGTAGGTCTACCATCTTGTCCCTGACATCCTTGGAGAGCTCTTTGGTCTTGGACATGGTGGAGAGTTTGGAATCTGATTGATTGATTGTTTCTGTGGACAACTGACTTTTATACAGGTATCAAGATGAGATTAGGGGCACTCCCTTTAAGAGTGTGCTCCTAATCTCAGCTCGTTAGCTGTATAAGACACCTGGGAGCCAGAAATCTTTCTGATTGAGAGGGGGTCAAATACTTATTTCCCTCATTAAAATGCAAATCAATTTATAACATTTTTGACATGCGTTTTTCTGGATTTTTGTGTTGTTATTCTGTCTCTCACTGTTCAAATAAACCTATCATTAAAATTCTAGACTGATCATTTCTTTGTCAGTGGGCAAACGTAAAATATCAGCAGGTGATCAAATACTTTGTTTCCCTCACTGTATTATTAGTTCATTGTGGAAATAAATTAACATATGCAAGTCTGAAGTTTACATACATCTTAGCCAAATACATTTAAACTCAGTTTTTCATAATTCCTGACATTAAATCCTAGTAAAAATTTCCTGTCTTAGGTCAGTTAGGATCACCACTTTATTTTAAGAATTTGAAATGTCACAATAATAGTAGAGAGAATGATTAATTTCCGCTTTAATTTCTTTCATCACATTCCCAGTGGGTCAGAAGTTTACATACACTCAATTCACATTTGGTAGCATTGTCTTTAAATTGTTTAACTCAAACGTGTCGGGTAGCCTTCCACAAGCTTCCCACAATAAGTTGGGTGAATTTTGTCCCACTCCTCCTGACAGAGCTGGTGTAACTGAGTCAGGTTTGTTGGCCTCCTTGCTCGCACACGCTTTTTCAGTTCTGCCCACAAATTTTCTATAGGATTGAGGTCGGGGCTTTGTGATGGCCACTCCAATACCTTGACTTTGTTGTCCTTAAGCCATTTTGCCACAACTTTGGAAGTACGCTTGGGGTCATTGTCCATTTGGAAGACCCATTTGCGACCAAGCTTTAACTTCCTGACTGATGTCTTGAGATGTTTCAATATATCCACATAATTTTCCTACCTCATGATGCCATCTATTTTGTGAAGTGCACCCGTCCCTCCTGCAGCAAAGAACCCCCACAACATGATGCTGCCACACCCGTGCTTCATGGTTGGGATGGTGTTCTTCGGCTTGCAAGCCTCCCCATTTTTCCTCCAAACATAATGATTGTCATTATGGCCAAACAGTTCTATTTTTGTTTCATCAGACCAGGGGACATTTCTCCAAAAAGTACGATCTTTATCCCCATGTGCGGTTGCAAACCATTGCTGTTGTTCTGGGATTGATTTGCACTTTTCGCACCACAGTACGTTCATCTCTAGGAGACAGAACGCGTCTCCTTCCTGAGCGGTATGATGGCATCGTGGTCCAATGGTGTTTATACTTGCGTACTATTGTTTGTACAGATGAACGTGGTACCTTCAGGCGTTTGGAAATTGCTCCCAAGGATGAACCAGACTTGTGGAGGTCTACAATTTTTTTCGGAGGTCTTGACTTTCCCATGATGTCAAGCAAAGAGGCACTGAGTTTGAAGGTAGGACTTTGAAATTCATCCACGTGTACACCTCCAATTGACTCAAATGATGTCAATTAGACTATCAGAAGCTTCTAAAGCCATGACATAATCTTCTGGAATTTTCCAAGCTGTTTAAAGGCACAGTCAACTTGTGTATGTAAACTTCTGACCCACTGGAATTGTGATACAGTGAATTATAAATGAAATAATCTGTCTGTAAACAATTGTTGGAAAAATTATTTGTGTCATGCACAAAGTAGATGTCCTAACCGACTTGCCAAAACTGTAGTTTGTTAATAAGAAATTTGTGGATTGGTTGAAAAATAAGTTTTAATGACTCCAACCTAAGTGTATGTAAACTTCTGACTTCAACTGTATATATATATTTAAATGACAGTATATAATACAATATAGGTGAGGGCATTGGAAATGCTTTTGGCTGTTAATCTGCTTCTGTTTTGTAGGTGGCACTGTGCGCGCTCTTTTTAAAGGATGGTTCCCAATCTCTAAGGCCCTAGGATCCAGGTGGAAAGGGGTGGTCTGCCAGTCACTGGGATGGGGGGGGGGGGGTGTTTAGCGGGTGGAACAGTGGAGAACAATTGGAGGTTTTCTCAGTAGCAGTGAAAATATAATGGTACAACTTGGAAACAGCTTTAAGAAACTTGGAAGAAAAAAACCCGTTGATTTCACTTAATTTTTACATTCGGTCATAAAATGCACATGTACCATTATATGGACACTCAATCATTATGTAATTGTTAATGGCAAGTTTACAAACATATTTTATGATAAGTAGTATTGAAACATGTATCTAATTTTGGTAAATGGTGAAATAAGTATAGCCAGTTATAATTGTAATGGCTAAGCAGATAAGAAAAGACGATCAGTACATACCTGGCTAAAAGAGAAGGGGGGAGGGGGAATATACTTCTCCCATGGGCAAAGAAAGTCAAAAGGGGTAATGATATTAATGAACAATAATTTTGATCCAAATGTGCAAACTGTCCAAAAACAGATCCGCAAGGTAGATGGATTGTTAATGCACCATAAACAGATTTTGTTCATTAATATATATGGTTCAAATAATCATGATCCACACAAATATATACAGTATATATGTCACGTTCCTCGTATTCTCCCTCATCGGAAGATATGTCGAAATCACTCGATGACCAATACGCAGCGGGTTGACTGTTCCACATCATATTTATTATAGATGGAAACGACAAAACAAAATAAACACGCAAAGGAGAAAGATGACAGTTTCACAGGTGAAACGAAACACAGTGCAAAATCCAATTACCCACAAACACACAGACAAACACACCCTACTAATATAGGACTCCCAATCAAAGGCAACTCAACACACCTGCCTTCAATTGAGAGTCCAGCACCCAACCTACACATAGAAAACCTAACCTAGAACCTAAACCAACACTCACAACCCCACTATACCATAACCAAACATAACTCTGCCACGTCCTGACCAAATATAATACAAAAATACCTAAGTATATGGTCAGGACGTGACAATATAATAATTTATCAAGCCTACAAGCATTACAATACTTTATTATTATGGTGGGAAATTAAAGTACGGTTTTAAATACCTCAATGGATCGTAAAGGAAATCACATTACAAACTATCACCCTCATGCACTTAAGGATTTGTTTAATATTAATATCCTTAAAAATAGTAAAGACATTTCTTTAGTGCCAATGCTGTGCTTCTGAGAAAGGATGGTCCATCTCTTCCATGTTCACTCCCCGCAGCTGGTCTAGGTATGTAGTCAAGTTCATGAGATAGAGATAAACTTGAGGAAGAGAGAGACCTGTATTGTTTCCAATCATCTTTGCTTCTGAGTAACCTGGTCACACGGCATAAGACGAAGAGCCTCTGAGATTGACCACAGTTCTTCAGTCCATCCTTTTCTTTTACTATCTTCCAAGGGCACAGCTGTGGGGAGAAAGAAATGAATGGTAGAGAAAGGAGCAACGGAACTGCCGTTACTGCTTTTTTGTGCGCTATGACTTCACACACCCGATACACCTGGCCACAAGAAGAATACAAGGTAGCTTATGATGCCCTGATCTGCAGGGAGGGGTGGAACCAACTACGACTAAGCAGTTTTGGGGTTTCTATATCAACCCCTTGCGTTTCTGTATTATTCGAGCACTCAATCGATTCACCCTATATGTGTGTGTTGCTCCCTTGTTAACAATATTTGAATAAAGTGTTTGATTGCTTGAAGAATTATCCAAGTCTCTCCTGATTCTTTAGAACTTCCACGACAGTATTCATATCCTGAAAGAAATGATCTGAAAATGAATATAAAGTTAGCTTAAGTAGATAAGGTCAGGCATCCGAGTGGCGCAACATCGCAGTGCTAGCTCTGTCACTACAGATCCTGTTTTGATCCCAGGCTGTGTCACAGCAGGCCGCGATGGGGAGACCCATGAGGCGGCGCACAATTAGCCCAGCGTCATCCGGGTTAGGGGAGGGTTTGGCCAGCTGGGTTGTCCTTGTCCCATCGTGCTCTAGCGTCTCCTGTGGCGGGTCCAGTGCACGCTGACACTGTGGCCAGGTGTAAAGTGTTTTCTCAGACACATTGGTGTGGCTGGCTTCCGGGTTAAGTGAGCATTGTTTCAAGAAGCAGTGTGGCTTGGTGGGGTCGTGTTTCGGAGGACGCACGGCTCTCGACCTTCGCCTCTCCCGAGTCCATATCCTGTTTGGGATAGGGGCCAGTATTTTCACGTCCGGATAAAAAACGTACCCGATTTAATCTGGTTACTACTCCTGCCCAGAAACTAGAATATGCATATAATTAGTAGATTTGGATAGAAACCTCTCTAAAGTTTCTAAAACTGTTTGAATGGTGTCTGTGAGTATAACAGAACTCATAAGGCAGGCCAAAACCTGAAAAGATTCTATACAGGAAGTGCCCTGTCTGACAATTTGTTCTCCTTCTAGGGCATCTCTATCAAAAATACAGCATCTTTGCTGTAACGTGACATTTTCTAAGGCTTTCATTGGCTCTCAGAAGGCACCAGAAAGTGGAATGAGAGCTCTCCAGTCTCTGGGCGAAAAACAGCAGGAGTTTTTGTGAGTGGTCCTGCTGAGAACAATGACACTGGAGTGAGCGTGCACGAGACGACTCCATTTTTTTCTTTCAGTGTTTGAACGATTACAACATCGCCCGGTTGGAATATTATCGCTATTTTAGAAGAAAAATAGCAGAAAAATGTATTTTAAACAGCGTTTGACATGCTTCGAAGTACGGTAATGGAATATTTTGAAATGTTTTGTCATGAAATGCGCCGGCGCGTCACCCTTCGGATAGTGACTTGAACGCACGAACAAAACGAAGCTATTTGGATATAACTATGGATTATTTCGAACCAAAACAACATTTGTTGTTGAAGTAGAAGTCCTGGGAGTGCATTCTGACAAAGAACAGCAAAGGTAATCTGAGTTTGGTGAGGGCCAAATCTGGTGGGTGTCAAATTAGCTAGCCATGATGGCCGGGCTATGTACTCAGAATATTGCAAAATGTGCTTTCACCGAAAAACTATTTTAAAATCTGACACCGCGATTGCATAAAGGAGTTCTGTATCTATAATTCTTAAAATGATTGTTAGGTTTTTTGTCAACGTTTATCGTGAGTAATTTAGTAAATTCACTGGAAGTTTGCGGTGGGTAGGCTAGTTCTGAACATCACATGCTAATGTAAAAAGCTGTTTTTTGATATAAATATGAACTTGATTGAACAAAACATGCATGCATTGTATAACATAATGTCCTAGGAGTGTCATCTGATGAAGATCATCAAAGGTTAGTGCTGCATTTAGCTGTGGTTTTGGTTTTTGTGACATATATGCTTGCTTTGAAAATGGCTGTGTGATTATTTTTGGGATGGTACTCTCCTGACATAATCTAATGTTTTGTTTTCGTTGTAAAGCCTTTTTGAAATCAGACAATGTGGTTAGATAAAGGAGAGTCTTGTCTTTTAAATGGTGTAAAATAGTCATATGTTTGAGAAATTGAAGTTATAGCATTTTTTAGGTATTTGTATTTCGCGCTGTGCGATACCATTGGATATTGGTGAGGCGTTCCGCTAGCGGAACGTCTGTCCCTAACAGAATATGGGAATTGTAGCGATGGGACTGTAACTACCAATTGGACATCACAAAATTGTGTAGAAAAAGGTGTAAAAAATGAAATAAACAGAAAAGTAGATAAGATCTTGCTCCTATGGAAAGGAAATACCTGTCTATTTGAAGGGAAAAAATCTTCCTGATTAACTCTTTAGTCATATCGCACATTACCTATTTGCTTATGGCCCTACACCTAATGACTTGTTTAAAAAAAATTGTCAGTCTTATTTGGAATGGCAAGGCAAACAAAAGTAAACAGGCCTATTTATGTAACCGATATGAACTCGGAGGGAAGAAATTATGAAATATGAAAGCATTAGACCTCTAACTAAAGGCTTCAGTCATACAAAAGCTATACTTAAATCCAAACTGGTTGTCTAGCAGATTAGTAAGAATGGCTCACCCCGTGTTCAAGAATGGCCTTTTTTCCCTTTATTCAGATTACAACCTCTCACTTTCGGCTATTTGAAAATGAAATCTCCAAAATATTTTTTGAAACAAGTCATAGAAAATTGGTTGCAATTTCTATTTAATCCACCAGAAATGACAGAACAAATATTATGGTTAAACTCAAATATACTAATTGATAGGAAAAAAACATGTTTAAAAACGGTATAATCTTTGTCAATTATATGATAAATAGGACTGTTGGAGTTATGTTACACACACAGCTGACAAAAATATATATGGAAATGTCTGCCCAAAATTACCGCAAAAATGTAAGAGGCAAGTGGAAGGGGAAGAAAGTAAGGAACTTGTCTGTCAGCCCTGCATTACATACCAAAATTGGTTAAAGAAAATTGTGATAAATAAAAAAGTATACTAGTTTAACTTAAGGACAAAAAAATGGTTGGGAAGAGATTTTTTATGTACCGATTCCATGGCACATGATTTATGAACTGTTAAAAAAAATGTATCTAGGGTCATATTGTGTAAGAATTTTTCCACATAAATGATTATACAAAATTATTGCACCCAATAGAATGTTATGTACTGTATATGGGGGATACAACCATCCTAACTCTGCAGATTTTGCTGCGAAGATACAGAATCATTAGATAATTTGTTTTGGTACTGTCCATACATAGCTTGTTTTTTGATGCAGGTTCAGGAGTTAACTCTGCAAATAGCACTTCTGTGTCCTAGTCAATTCATCAATAATATACAAATAATCTTTGCAAAAATGTTTATTTAATTTACAATCTGTAGAAACTATGAGAATAGAAAGGTTCAGAACTTTTGTGATACATCACAGCACAGTTGAAAAATATATGGCAAATATCAATCAAAACTGAATGGTCTTCAAAAATAGATGGGAAGGGTTGAGGATAGCTAAAGAATGGGACTAAAAACAAACAAAATATAACTAATGTTAAATATACTGTGTCCGTAAAATATATATATAGTATGTATAAACTGGAAGTAGAAGCCTAAGTGTTGTTGTCCATTAGTTTACTCCAATTAGGGGAGGGATTGTAGGATAGGGTAAAATAATAAAGTAAAATGTATTATAAAAAATGTAAAAACTATATATATATATATATATTTTTTACATTGTAGAATAAAAGTGAAGACATCAAACTATGAAATAACACATATGAAATCATGTAGTAACCAACACGTGTTAAACTATATTTTAGATTTTTTTTAAATAGCCTTGATGACAGCTTTGTACACTCTTGGCATTCTCTCAACCAGCTTCATCTGTAATGATTTTCCCGACAGCCTTGAAGGAGTTCCCACATATGTTGAACACTTGAGATGAATTTGTTACTTGAACTCAATGAAGCATTTATTTGGGCTGACATTTCAGAGTCTGGTAAATCTAGTGAACTTATCCTCTGCAGCAGAGGTAACTCTGGGTCTTCCTTTCCTGTGGCGGTCCTCATGAGAGCCAGTTTAGTCAGGGTGCTTGATGGTTTTTGCAACTGCACTTGAAGAAACCATAAAAGTTCTTGAAATTTTCCAGATTGACTGACCTAAATGCCTTAAAGTAATGGACTGTTGTTTCTCTTTGCTTATTTGAGCTGATCTTGCCATAATATTGAGGTGGTGTTTTACCAAATAGGTCTATCTTTGTGTATACCACCCCTACCTTGTCACAACACAACTTATTGGCTCAAACACATTAAGTGAACAGTTATTTTGTGGAATTTCTTTCCAAGGCACACCTGTTAATTGAAATTCATTCCAGGTGACTACCTCGTGAAGCTGGTTGAGGAGAATGCCAAGAGTGTGCAAAGCTGTCAAGGCAAAGATCTGCAAAATTGCTGTCACGTCACCGATTTACACAAACCACTGCCTCTGAACCACTATGATCCAGAATCTGTTGGATGCCGGATTAGAGGCAATGACAAATAATGTCTGTCAGCGAACACAGATCCAAAACCTCTCTTCAAAGTTACTGAAGGCCAAATCTGGATGCGAGGAAGCAGTGGAGCACTATTCTATCTGAGAACTCAGCATCAGCTCCCCCAGCTAAAAGAACGGCTTCCATTTCCAGCAGATTGGAGGCAACAAACGACAACATGGGCAAGCCAACAACCACTGATAACATGGGACAATTTTTTCATTTAGATCAACATGAACAAATAATTTGCGTGTGTTAGTCACTGTAGAAGTGTAAAGCAACATTTTCAATTTAGATGTGTCATTCCATTCCTTGCTGTTTTGGCAACCGGTTTATAAAATAAATAAGGCACCTCGGGGGTTAGTGGAAAAATATATATATACAGTTGAAGTCGGAAGTTTACATACACTTAGGTTGGAGTCATTAAAACTTGTTTTTCAACCACTCCACAAACGTCTTGTTAACAAACTACAGTTTTGGCCAGTCGGTTAGGACATCTAGTATATCACAATTCCAGTGGGTCAGAAGATTATACACTAAGTTGACTGTGCCTTTAAACAGCTTGGAAAATTACAGAAGATTATGTTATAGCTTTACAAACTTTGAGTCAATTGGAGGTGTACCTGTGGATGTATTTCAAGGCCTACCTTCAAACTAAGTGCCTCTTTGCTTGACATCATGGGAAAATCAAAAGAAATCAGCCAAGACCTCAGAAGAAAATTGTAGACCTCCACAAGTCTGGTTCATCCTTGTGAGCAAATTCAAAACACCTGAAGGTACCACGTTCATCTGTACAAACAATAGTATGCAAGTATAAACACCATTGGACCAAGCAGCCGTCATCCCGCTCAGGAAGGCGACGCATTCTGTCTCCTAGAGATGAAAATACCTTGGTGCGAAAAGTGCAAGTCAATCCCACAACAACAGCAAATTACCTTGTGAAGATTCTGGAGGAAACAGGTACAAAAGTATCTATATCCACAGTAAAACAAGTCCTATATCGACATAACCTGAAAGGCCGCTCAGCAAGGAAGAAGCCACTGCTCCAAAACCGCCATAAAAAAGCCAGACTATGGTTTGCAACTGCACATGGGGACAAAGATTGTACTTTTTGGTCTGATCTGATGAAACAAAAATAGAACTGTTTGGCCATAATGACCATCGTTATGTTTGGAGGATAAACGGGGAGGCTTGCAAGCAGAAAAACACCATCCCAACTGTGAAGGACGGGGGTGGCAGTATCATGTTATGGGGGTGCTTTGCTGCAGGAGGGACTGGTGCACTTCACAAAATGGATGAAATCATGCGGAAGGAAAATTATGTGGATATATTGAAGCAACATCTGAAGACATCATTCAGGAAGTTAAAGCTTGGTCGCAAATGGACAATGACCCCAAGCATACTTCCAAAGTTGTGGCAAAATGGCTTAAGGACAACAAAGTCAAGGTATTGGAGTAGCCATCACAAAGCCCTGACCTCAATCCTATAGAAAATGTTTTTAGCAGAACTCAAAAAGCATGTGCATGCAAAGAGGCCTACAAACCTGATTCAGTTACACCAGCTCTGTCATGTGGAATTGGCCAAAATTCACCCAACTTATTGTGGGAAACTTGTGGAAGGCTACCCGAAACGTTTGACCCAAGTTAAACAATTTAAAGGCTAATGCTACCATATACTAATTGAGTGTATGTAAATGTCTGACCCACTGGGAATGTGATGAAAGAAATAAAAGCTGAAATAAATCAATCTCTTCTATTATTCTGATATTTCACATTCTTAAAATAAAGTGGTGATCCTAACTGACCTAAGACAGGGAATTTTTACTAGGATTAAATATCAGGAATTGTGAAAAACTGAGTTTAAATGTATTTGGCTAAAGTGTATGTAAACTATATATATATAAAAGTAAAGGGATCTAAATACTTTCCGAGCGCACTATATATATATATATATATATATATATATATATATATATATATATATATATATATATAGAGTGCGCTCGGAAAGTATTCAGATCCCTTTACTTTTTTCACATTTGTTACATTACAGCCTTATCCTCATCAATCTACACACAATACCCCATAATGACAAAGCAAAAACAGGTTTTTAGACATCTTTGCAAATGTATACAAATACCTTATGTATATACAGTACCAGTCAAAAGTTGACACACCTATTCATTCCAGGGTTTTTCTTTATTTTTACAATTTTACACATTGTAGAATAATAGTGAAGACATTAAAACTATGAAATAACACATATGGAATCACGTAGTAATCAAAAAAGTGTTAAACAAATCTAAATATACACTGCTCAAAAAAATAAAGGGAACACTTAAACAACACAATGTAACTCCAAGTCAATCACACTTCTGTGAAATCAAACTGTCCACTTAGGAAGCAACACTGATTGACAATAAATTTCACATGCTGTTGTGCAAATGGAATAGACAACAGGTGGAAATTATAGGCAATTAGCAAGACACCCCCAATAAAGGAGTGGTTCTGCAGGTGGTAACCACAGACCACTTCTCAGTTCCAATGCTTCCTGGCTGATGTTTTGGTCACTTTTGAATGCTGGCGGTGCTTTCACTCTAGTGGTAACATGAGACGGAGTCTACAACCCACACAAGTGGCTCAGGTAGTGCAGTTCATCCAGGATGGCACATCAATGCGAGCTGTGGCAAGAAGGTTTGCTGTGTCTGTCAGCGTAGTGTTCAGAGCATGGAGGCGCTACCAGGAGACAGGCCAGTACATCAGGAGACGTGGAGGAGGCCGTAGGAGGGCAACAACCCAGCAGCAGGACCGGTACCTCCGCCTTTGTGCAAGGAGGAGCAGGAGAAGCACTGCCAGAGCCCTGCAAAATGACCTCCAGCAGGCCACAAATGTGCATGTGTCTGCTCAAACGGTCAGAAACAGACTCCATGAGGGCCCGACGTCCACATGTGGGGGTTGTGCTTACAGCCCAACACCGTGCAGGACGTTTGGCATTTGCCAGAGAACACCAAGATTGGCAAATTCGCCACTGGCGCCCTGTGGTCTTCACAGATGAAAGCAGGTTCACACTGAGCACATGACATACGTGACAGAGTCTGGAGACACTGTGGAGAACGTTCTGCTGCCTGCAACATCCTCCAGCATGACCGGTTTGGCAGTGGGTCAGTCATGGTGTGGGGTGGCATTTCTTTGGGGGGCCGCACAGCCCTCCATGTGCTCGCCAGAGGTAGCCTGACTGCCATTAGGTACCGAGATGAGATCATCAGACCCCTTGTGAGACCATATGCTGGTGCGGTTGGCCCTGGGTTCCTCCTAATGCAAGACAATGCTAGACCTCATGTGGCTGGAGTGTGTCAGCAGTTCCTGCAAGAGGAAGGCATTGATGCTATGGACTGGCCCGCCCGTTCCCCAGACCTGAATCCAATTGAGCACATCTGGGACATCATGTCTCGCTCCATCCACCAATGCCACGTTGCACCACAGACTGTCCAGGAGTTGGCGGATGCTTTAGTCCAGGTCTGGGAGGAGATCCCTCAGGAGACCATCCGCCACCTCATCAGGAGCATGCCCAGGCGTTGTAGGGAGGTCATACAGGCACGTGGAGGCCACACACACTACTGAGCCTCATTTTGACTTGTTTTAAGGACATTACATCAAAGTTGGATCAGCCTGTAGTGTGATTTTCCACTTTAATTTTGAGTGTGACTCCAAATCCAGACCTCCATGGGTTGATAAATTGGATTTCCATTGATTATTTTTGTGTGATTTTGTTGTCAGCACATTCAACTATGTAAAGAAAAAAGTATTTAATAAGATTTTTTCTTTCATTCAGATCTAGGATGTGTTGTTTAAGTGTTCCCTTTATTTTTTTGAGCAGTACATTTTATATTTGAGATTCTTTAAAGTAGCCACCCTTTGCCTTGATGACAACTTTGCACACAATTGAACCATTCCGTGATCTGTAATGAATGATCTGTATGAATGAGATATATGAACCCTGTCAACATGTTCCATAGCTTTTCTGCCAACAATTAAACAGCATAATGAGGCCTTCAGTCATGTATCAATAGAGGGTGACAATCATCTCCAGGGATAATAATGAGCTTAATCACACAATGACACAGGTCACACAGAAAGGCACAATTCTATCAGCAGAACAATAGCAGACACTATGTTGTAGCTCAGTGGAAATCTCCAAAGGGGACTGGCTGCTTCATATAATACTTATCAAATCTCAGGTGACATTTCATATGGCTGCAAATCAGAGACAATCTGTCCCAAGGAGATTTCCTGCAGTTTCTGATAATCATTTTGTTGAGAGAGCAAAAAATAATGTGGTGCACCATCTCAGTCTTCGCTGGGAGTGCTTTGTGTACACTGACATGAATACAAGAAGGCGAGGCGAAAGATAAAATCAGATTTTTAAATCGGTAGGCATGGCAAGATAATGTTGGTTTACATGGAAACGGTTGCCAATAGCAAATACAAAAAACACAGTGAGTTCAACAAATGAGTAAATTGAGAGCTGCATAATATTGACTGTGCAATGTAGAAAGTAGGAAGCAAATACGGTTTATTTTCTACTTCCTAGTTATGAAAAAAATAATTGAATCAGCCTTGCTAAATTGCACTAGAATTGATAAACAATATTTGGGTGATATTTGTCATGCCTTCCATTGCCCACAACGGACCCTTCTCTAAATGAAAGTCCATACTGGGCCGGTGAACCTACATATTTTTCCGGATCCATCTGTATAATCTTTGTAGTTTTGACCATATGTTGATTGATACATACACTTTGTTACTCTGATTTCATTATACTGTATATGCAATATTTTCTCTTGCAATTCTGATAGATTTGCATTCATCTTGTATGCACTGCACTGTATACTATTGCAGTACAGGCCGTACAATTTGCATTATAATAAACTATCAGTTGCCTGCTCGCTGTATTGCATTTATGAACAAGAATGTGTAGGCTTTGTACAGGCTGTACTGTAACTGCTCTACTCTATTGTGTTGATCATATTGAGTATTGGATTTTATAGTCCTCTTACTATTGCCTAACAATGGGTAGTCTTCAGCAGACTGGAGCTGCTGTATTAGCATGGGCATGGTGGATCTGGGAAGATTAAGACAGACAGCTCCACAGCATATCACGGTGGCCCTGCTGCTCTCTCCCTTATCAGGCTTCAGCCCAATACACAGAACAACAGCAAAGGAAGCCAAGCAATTAATTGCCTTCTCTGCCTGGCATCCCATTTCAACACTCAAGAAAAGAAAGTCTATTAGGGAAGCAGGACGATGATTAAAGCTCAACAATAATCACAGATGAAATATACCTTTTATCCTGCCTTTAGTTAAATAGCACTAGACTGTAACCATACTATTGAAATGCAATACAAGTTGTGATACAGCCCTAGGCAATCTATGGGATTTAAATGTTGTATTAGCAGCTTGAATATTAGGCTGAGCACACGGGAATAATATATATCATGTACAAAGACCTTTTCCATGGCAAAAGCTTCCTGTGCTTATACAACAAGGAAGGAGAAGGGAGAATGAGAGCAAGTTAGAGGAGAGAGGGAGGCTAAAAGCAAAAGAGAGAGAGTAAGAGCAGAAGCAGGAGCGAGAGAGTAAATGCAAGAGAGTAAAAGCAAGAGAGAAGTGGAAAGAAAGGAGTATATGTAGGACAGGTGGATATAAGAGTCAGGGAGGGAGGAAAGAAAGAAAGATTATAAGGGTGGTGGAGGAGGTTGAGAGGGATGAGGCTGGCAGTTGGGGGAGAGGAGATGGTTCATTTGTCACTGTCAGATTGGTTTGCTTCTCCTTCATAAAAGCGAGGACAGGCCCTGCCCCACAACCCCCCCCACACTCCATCCACCCCCCACTCCATCCAACCATCCTCCCGTCCATCCATCCACCTCCCTTTCACCCTACACTTGCCCCTCATTCCAGAACTGAAGATGAGGATCCACCCTGAGCTACAGTTCATTTTGCACACACAGTATTCTTTCTGCTTGCATGGACACAGTATTTTAACGACACTCAGTACAGTATATAGGCATATGTCCAGAATGGAAAGTCCTAGTATGTTTAGCCTCGTTCCACGTAAAATAAATACTTTACCACTCAGCAATGCTATTGAAATCTCATTTAGAACACAAATATAAAAACGTAATAGACAGAATTATCATATTGGAGTGTGTTTGATAATAAAGTACGTCCATGTAATCTCATTAATTCTTACAAAGCCTGAACGCCCTAAGGAAAAAAAGACGGAGGTTGGAGAGGATAAATGGACGTTTTGCTTTGATGAAGCAGTAGCTTATATGCTGGAAAAACAGTGGTTACGTTTGCCCAGTGCACCCATGGCCCCCCTTCCCTCCTCCCTGTATGTATCCCTGGTCCAGGAGCAGAGTGGATGCTGACATAGCACTCCTGATGCATCGCAGGCAGAATTGGACAAACTCATTTATTGGCTGAGAGTCGCCTGCGACCACCTCCATGTAATGAATGGTATAGTCTGCGTCCTCAGTGAAAACCTCTCTGTCGAAGCAGAGAAAAAACCTATTTGGCATGGCATATGTGGCAACCAGACTTAAGAGCTGGAGGCTGCAGGTTGAATCCTCAGATGGGGACACCACTGTGTATCCTTGAGCGACGGTAATTAACCTGAATTGTCTGTGGTGTGCACTCAACTGTGTAATATGTAAAACCCAGAGATATGTTATTCAGCCATGCTGGATAATGATGTCTCCTGAGCAATTAAACAACTAGGGTAATATTTTTATTATGATTTATAGTATGTGTATTATTAGAGGTTATGTGTTTGTGTTGGGTCCTCTATAGTGGTCTCTTCCAGCCAAGAGCTGGTCCAACGGTGAGAGAGCGGAAGAGGAAGAGTATTTTACCACCAATAGACAGAGACACTGAGGCAAATTACCCATCTCATGCCTCTCTCTCCCATTCAATCCTATCTCCTTATAGCCTCACATACTACAGTATTTATCCAATTTTCTTGCTTGTTTTAAAGCACTTTAATTGGATTTCATCATCCAGACAAGTGTTTTTAAACAGATAATTAACACTGGTGCTTCGTCCATCTCTCTCTCACACACACACACAAACCCACTCATCTCTGATCTTCTCCCTCTCCATTTGCCCTGTGTGGAGATAACAGTGTAAAACCACCATGAAAATAATCATCTCTCAGTAGGCCTAAAGACAAACATCTGAGTAGGTAATGGTTTGGTAAAGTCAATAGAGTGAAAGGAGCTCCATTTGGTAGAGAGAAGAAATGCATTAATAACATAAAAAAAGTACTTCATACTGTATTAAATGGATTTCCAAACATGATATTGAGATGAAACCATAACATTGAGGAAAATCGTTAACATTGAGAAATGTTAAAGACTTCAGGCACTAGCTATCCATCATGCCTACAGTAAATCAGTATTCCCCAATATAATCATGATTCTGCTGCATACCAATTAAGCAACGGACAGATATCTTCAGAAGGTTAATCAAGACTGAGTTGGAGCACCCTGATAACACCTGCATGCCCTACAGGCCCTAGCCTGAGGAATATTAGCCTACACCTTTAAAATACATGAGCTGATCATTACTTTTCACCGTAGGCTAAACAAATACCTTCAGAGCCACACTCATGCAGTGTAAGCCGAAAGAGATTGATGTACATTAACATGTCTAAGAGCAGCATGCACAATAAACTGTCCTTTTGACTAAGAAACACAATTAAAAGCTTGGTCGCATAGGCCATTAAAGCTGAGCATGGAAGGTTTTGTCTTCATCTATTCCAAGGCTTCTTTTCATCTGTCATGCTGGAACATATTGAGTTCAACAAAGTTGTGTTTGACTCTGATACAGGCAGGCCGAGCCATCAGAACAATTCCCATTGTCATAGATGCTAAGTTCTTCCCTATCATCCCATTTTCAAAGATTTATGCAATTAAGTCATGTTCTTCAGGGCCAACATGAAACAGCAGTGAACATCTTTTTGCAGGAACCCAAGAGCCAGCAGGGTTCAATATTTATGAAATGTTTTAGTATCTTTGGTCCCTAGTGTGGCGAAGACACAGAAATAAATAATGATCACTTCTCATGTCAGCCAGCATTGGTCAGCAAGGGAAATTAAATTATGCAATTACTTATTGAAGAGTGTTTTTTTTCAGGGCTTTTGGGTGATTTTGAAAAGTGGATCATTATCCACAGCGATGCACCAGGAAACAATCATTTACAGCCAAGTCAGGGAATCAGCTATTTTGGATTTAGAAATTCCCAATCTCTGCCTTAAACACGTCTGCCTTTCAAAGATTTGGGTCAAACTCATCAAACGTAATTAGCATTGCACTAATCACTCGAGAGGCAGTGTGCAGAGCCCTCACAGCTGCATACAGTGTTCCCCCAGAAATGAGTACAGAGAGGAGGTGCTGTATGTTGGAGTGCAGTTTAGTGGGGTAAACTTCAGGACAAGCACACAATACACTATTTCTGATGCATTCTGGTCTGCTTTTAAGTCAGAGTATATTACATTATTCATGTCATTCATCTTTAATGTTGAGCATTTTTTTCTTGGTTACATGACGTTATACTACGGGTAGCTTATTTAACCGAAGTTGCTGCCAAGCCCAGACCTCAGGAAAGCAAATCAGCAATCAACTTCAGAGATAAAAACACTGTAAACACATGAGAAAACGAATCAGTCATGTGCATAACGGTTACCAATAAAATCTACATCACAACAATTACTGCCAACAATCCATGTCCTGGCTAACTTATTGAAACACTGTATAAATTGGTATTATCATATTAATAAAAATTTATTAAAATGAGCCTCATGTAGTCAGATACCACAGCATAACGAATAAAAATCCATTGGGTTAAAGATTTCCAGTGAAATATAGCCTTATGCTGACTTGGGTATTATGCAAATATGACATTTAAATCTACAATTAAATAAATAAGCTTGATTGAATCTGTGTAACTGGGCACCTCTGTGGCTGAGTGGCCTTCAAGGTGTATGTGTGACTGTATACTTTCCTAATGGGTCTTAATGGATTTTATGGTGCTCTATACAGGACCTCTAATGAGGTTACATGTCGGACGGGTCTGTTGTTCTCCTCCCCACTTTTCTGTCTCTGTCTGTGTTCCTAATATGACCTGTAGACAAATACACACCCTTCCCTCTTTCTTCCTTTTTTCACCTCTCACTCATTCACCCCTCGTCTCGTCTCATCCCATACCCCCCTCTCTCTCTATCTCTCTCCCTCTCCATCACTCTCTCTGTGTACAAGGGATAAAACACCTCTGCAATGTTAAACATTCTGGAGGTTCTGTACATTTCCATTGGCATGCACCATCCTGATGCTTGGTTAGAGACAGTCTAGTCTGGGTTTTTATCTTTTTCAATTCCCTCACTGCAGAGATGGGAGCGCGTTCACTGACTAAGTAAACACGATAGCTATCTGGCTTTAAGAAAACAGTTCTCTTTTGAAAATTAGCTTAGTTACACAATACACAGATTTCATACTGCTCCAAGTTACAGACGAGAAGAGAATTAACAATATTCAGAGTTAGAAAAAGTGAGGAAGAGAGAGAAGAGTGCAAGAGAAAGAGAGGAAGATCGAGGGAGATGGGGAAGAGAGAGGAGTCTAGAAGTTAAACCAGCAGGAGAGAAAATACCGTGGCATATTATTGAGGGACGCTTTGGCGCTAAGCTGCTTATTGATAAAAGCACTAATCCGCCTGGCAGAAGGTAAAGAGGCTGGGGTGTGTGGTGATAAAATATCTGAGCTAAAGGCAATGCCATCAGGGACCTGAGCCTCCAGAGTTTTACCTAAAGGAGCTTCTCTTTTGTATTTTTACATAAAAGTGGGAATCTTACCATGGGCAGCCCACAGAAAGCATCTGTCTGCAGAGAAATGAGAATGGAACATAGGTAACCAAAGGCTCAGCTTTACATTAGTTTCAGATAGATGCTGGGAGAGTGTCACTTTCTAATATTATTCTGACTGCATCAACAAGCAAGTCAGCATTGCCAGGTAATTTGATCAAATCGACATGGGGAAGAGGGAATCATATTATAAGGAAGCACATTGGGCTTGAAGATCATTATCATTGTAATTTTTCCTGTGTACAGGTGCCACATATTAGTTACCATGACAACCTGTCTGTACATTTGCTCTGGCAAGGCTGTGGGTTTGAATGTGCCCTGGGAGCCTCACTTGGTCTCCAGCTGTAATCTCTCGTAACAGGTAATCAGGGGAAAGTTAGTTGTAAATTGCCCACTTCAACACAGCGGCAGTGCAGAGTGCACTGGGATTTCACTTTACATTCTCACCATTCACACCCAATATAGGGTCTCTGAGACCAACCAGCCCCGGCAAGTCAATCTCTGAGGTCATCCACATTTGCCAATACCTTAATGCAAGGCCAGGCCAGCCAATCTCGGATGGTAAGCCTTGACTATTCTGTCTAAGAATGCTATGTCAATTAAATCAATCCCTGTGTCCCGGTTCGAAGACCCTCAATTTCATTAGAGTCAGTGTGCTAATTGAAGTCGTTTGCTTCTCTGCTTTCTTCCTTGTCCTCCCTGTGTTGACTCGATCACCCCAGTGGGAGTCTTGCTGTTGCTCCAGGTGTATTAGAATTACTCATTACCTGGTGAATTTCCCTCACTGGGATATCTCTCTCCAGTATCTACTAACAAAATATTTGCTGACAATTGATCGGTCTTTCCCCTCAAGGTAAATTAGGGTCTTGGTCTGCTATGAAATACTTCCTCCTAATTCTACATTGTTTCCTGCAACAGAGGATGTTAGTGAGAAATGTCTGGTAGTGTTTTGAATCAGATAGTAGAAGATGTCTCTGCACTGTGTGTGTCTGTGTGAATGTGTCTGATAAGGGTGCTATCCAGATGGATGCATCGAGAGAGAGGGTGGGGGTGGAAACAGAGAGAGAGAGTAAGAGAGAGCAGAAGAGAGAGAAAGTCTGCATCATGGATTTGCTCTGAACTGAGGGTTTCTGTGGTCTAAGAAAGAGAGAAAGTGAGAAACAGAGTATTAGGCGTGACGGCATTGTAAAACATCTGAGGAGATGGAGAGGAGATTCTGCATCTGTCCTCACCCCTTGAAATGCATCTATGCACCTCTCAGATAGCGAACTCAAACTGGGGTAATCCTAGCTCACAGGGATGCCTAGAGTTCACCCAGTGCATGGCCAGTTTAATAATAAAGTAGGGTTAATTAAGGCTAGCCCTGAATCCTCTCTGAGAATCCTTCAGGTTGGCTGAAGATGGAGTTAGGGAGCTGCCCGCTGCAGTGCCGAGATGAAGGCGGAGCCCCACAGGGGGACAACATTTAGCTATCTCTGACTAATAAGGCATTTTAATTGCGTGGATTTAATTTAAGTACAGATTTACGGCTTCACAAGCGCTCCTCACGCCCACTTACAAATGAACTGGGAAGGCCTTTCCCTTGATCTTTCTCTGTGTGCTAATATCTCTCACACTGGTTATTTCTCTCCTAAGGAGGAGGGACACATCATTAAATTGCCATTTGAAAAAAAAAGGTGTCAGATCTTTGGCCCGACCGGGATAATTATCAACACTCTGGGCTCAATGTGAGCTAGTGGTCTCCCCGTTAACCATCACGTAATTTCACACATTCGGAACGAGGGAGAGCGTGTTGGGAAAACCCATAGATACATATCCCTCAACCAACCGTAAGATCCCACCTCGCTGTAACATCTAACTCACTCACACAAATAGGCTACACTCACACAGCTCTGTCCAGGCTTCAAATCACGTCACTGGAGAATGAAGTGGTTGTTTACTCTTAGATATCATCCTCCATGTCAAACATGCTTGCCCTACATCCAGTTATAGGAGTTAAAGAGAGAAGAGGTGAAACCACCAGAGATATAAATATGTGCTGACAGAGAATGGCAGCACCAGTGTGTTTACATTCAACACTGTTGAGAGCAGCCTGGTTGACTAGAGTAAGCTCTCCACTCCACATCTGTCACTCCGCTAGGCAGCGACATTATTATTTATTTGGGTAAATCTGTTCTTCCTGATGTGAATGGGGATGCCATACATGGAGGTAACATCTGCTAAGGTATGTCACATGAGTTTCAACATCTGTCAATCAAATCACACATCTCGAAACACTTTACACAGTCACGCAGAGAAACACAAACACAGAGATGGAGAGGCTAGCGTGATACACAGGTGCACACAACACAGTAGCAGTAGCATGTAGCTGGACTAGACATTTATATCCTCAGATATACCCAAAACCTACCTCGACACAGACGTACTCACATAGACCCAAACAAACAAACCCATTGCTGGGCTGCATTCCATTGTCACTTTGCTCACATATGCTGTCCATCACTGACACAGTGGTGACAGTGGGTGGCTGTTCTCTCTTCTAACTCTCTTCACCCACAGGGGCTTGCAATCGGCCAAACTGTCAGACAACATCTGCTGAAACTACCAACCAGCCACTAGCCAACCAGTGGTAACTGACTGGGCTAGAGTGTCACACACATATAAAGAGCCCAGTCACCCATTTCCCCTTAACAATAGGATCAATTCTTGAACATACTGTACCACGCAGGTTAAGCTAATAGACTTGCAGAGACGCACACAATCAGTACATACAGTATGCACAAGGACAGACATACTGTCCCTAATATCTTTTTGCATTCTAATCCTCTCTGAGCCAATTAATATTTATGTTTCCATGGCAATGGTAGAAGGGTCAGAGCCTAGCCAGGCGGAGTGCAGTGTGAAGATAAGAACATGTGACCTGTATGGTCTGCAGGGCACGAGGTCAGGCAGAAGTGTAAGACCTCGCCCTCTTCCTCACCTCCTCTGTTCACCAGCTAGCTTAATGAACCCAGGGGAAGAGGGGAGAGAAGAGGCAGGAGAGGCAGACTCCTCTCCACCTCCCTAAAAGAGACCAAAAGCTAGTTCTTATTTCTTGTGGCCTTTCTCCCTGAAAGTGAATGTACGTTATCCTAATTGCTAAAGCCTTTTTGAAGTACTGATTGTGTGTGTAAATCAAGCGGTAAAAAGTAGGCAGCCAAGAGCATTCTGAAACTACTGCTTGATCATTTTTCTGGTGTAATTTCCAAGCTTAAGACCCCCATCCATAGCCTTAAATATCATAGCCGTTCCACTAACAACACACCACCTCCTACCACTGTCAGAGACAATTATAAATAAACTGACACTTACCTGTTTGCTGTTGTACTTTGGCTGGCTGGCCTTGTAGCTATAATCCGAGTACTGGTCTGAACCTGTTGAGTTGTCATCTCCTCCAATCCCTACGAAGGTGTTAGTGGCAGGGAGGTCCTGGACCACGTGATGCTTCTGGGAGGCCGAGGGCGACTGGGCCTGCAGCTGGATGGAGGGCAGGGGAGAGTTGGAGCGGTAGTGTCTGCCCAGGTCAGGGCTACCTGGGGGATATGTCAGGGGCAGGTGGATCCTGGGGCTGTCGTTGACCCCATCCAGGTTGAACTTGAGACTCTTCTGGAGGCTGACCTCTTCCTCCTCTCCCAAGGGCTTGGGGGACTTAGAGGGCTTTCCTTTCCTGCCTTTCTTGCCTTTGCCGTTCTTGGGCCCCTGCTTGGGGGTGTAAAGGTCCTTGGTCTCCTTCTTGCCAGCCTGGTAGCCACTCTTCGTCTCCCTCTGAATGCGGTGGCGGATAAACACCACCACCACAATCACCATGACAACGCCTGCCACTCCAGCCAGGCTGCCGTACAGGATGTTACTGCGCTGGGTGGCCAGGCCGTAGTCAGGGTCACCAGCGATGTCTGTCTCCAGAGGCGTGTAGAGACTGTGTCCCACCAGCGCCTCCACCAGGCTGACGTTAGCGATGGTCTCATTGACGAAGATGTGCACCAGGGCAGTAGTGTGGCGTGCAGGCTTGCCTCTGTCACTCACCCTAACCACCAGGCGATGGAGCCCACCATGTTTCTGGGTAAGCTCCTTGGCCAGGGTGATCTCCCCAGTAGTGGAGGAGATGCTGAAGAGTTCATAAGGGTTTCCTCCAGTGATGCTGTAGACCAGCTCTGCATTGGGCCCAGTGTCCAGGTCTTCAGCCTCCACTAGCTCCACACGGCTGTCTGGGGAACCTAGAGGGGACAGGTGTCTGAAGGAGGAGTTGGAGGGCTTGGTGACCACAGGATCATTGTCGTTTTCATCCAGGACATTGATGGTAACACCTACATAGGAGGACCTGGGAGGCTCTCCCCCATCCACGGCCTTCAGACGGAAGCTGAAGCTGCTCTCCTTTTCCCGGTCAAAGGAGATGCTGGACAGGATGGTTCCTGTTCCGTTCTGAACCACAAACCTTCCTCCGTCTGGCTCCACAGAGAGCTGCACTCTTGCGTTCTCTCCCTGATCTATGTCCAGCACCGTCACCATACCAACAGCGCTGAGTGGGGGCATGTTCTCCAGAACAGAGAAACTGTAGCCACTCAGCATGAACTTAGGGTCGTTGTCATTGCGGTCCAGCACCTTGACCACGACCGTGGCTGTTCCTCTGTGACTGGGGGAGCCTTTATCGGCCGCGTTGACCCTGAACTCATAACGTGCTCTATGTTCTCTGTCCAGAGGGCTTTGTGCCCTCACCTCCCCTGAGTCAGGGTCAATCTCAAACAGGCCTCTAGTAGATGTGTCTGCTACGATGCTATAGACAAGCTCTGCATTAGTGCCACTGTCAGGGTCCGTGGCAACCACGTCCACAACCTTGTCCCCTGGCTGGTTCTCCTCTGCAAAGTTAACCTCGAACAGGGTCAGGGAAAACACTGGAGAGTTGTCATTAACATCAGTCACCTGCACCTTTAATGAGTTAGTACTGGAGAGAGCTGGATTGCCAGAATCAACAGCCACAATCTCCACACGGTATTCCCTCACCTTCTCATAGTCCAGTGGGGTGGTGGTCTGCAGGAAATATTTTCTCTTGTTGTCAGTGGATGAGTCACTGGCCGGGCGCAGCTGGAAAGGCACGTCCCCTGCCACCACACATGTGACCACTGCATTCTCCCCCTCGTCCCTGTCAGACACCTGGACCAAGGCCACCGCCGTGCCCACGGGCATGTCCTCTGATATGTTGGCCACACCGTCACTGTGGCTCACCAGGCCGATCCCACGGATCTCCACAGCAGGGGAATTGTCGTTCTGGTCAGTCACCTCGATGGTAACAAAGGTCTTGGAACTTTTGGGTTGGGGACCTTTGTCTCTGGCCACTACGTAGAATGTCAAATCGCTGATTTCTTCCCGATCCAAAGGCCCTTTGACATAGATGATGCCAGTGGAGCGATCAATTTGCAGGAGTTTTGGCACTGGGTCTAATGCCTGGTGTAGCGTATATTCTATCTCTCCATTGGGGCCCATGTCAGAGTCATTGGCTTTCACCTGCAATCAGAGACAAGGGATTATGTAAAACGTTGGAATAAGGGTAAGAATTCAGGGATTATGTTAGCAAATGGAGGTATGGGTAAGGGGTTTAGGTTTGTCATTGAAGTTAGCTTACAGCAGGCGGGAGATAAGCAAGGGCGTCTAAATGTGCATGTTAAAAATATTTTGCCATAATATGAATACACACCATCTCAGCTTCAGAGACACATGCTTGTAAAGAATGCAAATGTCAACTGAGGGTTTTTTTTCAGCTCAAAAACTGTAAACCAAAACACCCACTCAGGAAGAACATTTCCTGAGTGAGCTAATTGTTCAAAAACATTCAATAAATTGGCTCTGCTACTTTTGGCAACAGTTCAGTAAGATGCCATTCTGAGAACTTGTAAATTCAGGCATTTCATCATGGTAATGCTTAGAAACCCAGCACTACATGCCAGATCCTAATGAGTTGTGGATATACAAACCACTATGTCTTCTCATAGTAAGAGTTGTAGAAATCTATACACTAGCGTACACAACACACTGATCACTCTGCAAGATTTAAATGTTTTACCTGCAACACAGAGTGTCCCACAGGACTGTTTTCTGACACCTCAGCCTCATACGTGGCCTTGTCAAACTTTGGCGCATTGTCGTTAGCGTCAGCAACCACCACTCTCAGCAAGGCACTGCTGTAGCGCTGGGGGTTACCTCCGTCCACAGCCTTAATGTTCAGGTCGTAACTGTCCTTGAGCTCCCGGTCCAGACTTCCCAGGACGATGAGTTGGGGCAGCTTCTCTCCCCTGTCCTCTGCCACTTGCAGGCCGAAGAGAGTCGCTGCATCTGGCCCCGCGGTTAGGGCGTAGTCGGCCACCCTGTTCCTCTCCGAGTCCCTGTCTGTGGCCAGGGGGATGGAGAACAGCGCCCCCATGTGGGTGTTTTCTGGGACAGAGATGGTGAGCACGGGGGAGGGGAACTGCGGAGTGTTGTCGTTGATGTCCTGGACCTCGATGCGGCCCTCAATGAGCCTGGGACTCTGGTTGTGGATCAAGTCTGTGACGGACACTTCAAACTCCAGGAAGCAGGGCTTGCCCCTGACCATGCTGCGGCAGGCTCTCAGTGTCTCCCTGTCTATGGGAATTTCTGTGGTAAAAATGTCCCCTGTCTTCCCATCTACACGCAGGTATGGAGCGCCCACCTCTAGCTTGTAAAGGTGACCAGAGTCTGGCAGGCCCTGGTCTGATGCCAGGCTGCCTATCAGCGTGCTGGGCGGCTGCTCCTCCTGGACACGGTACAGGATACCAGCCTCAGTCCAACCACAGAAATCCAACACCAGGACCCACAACAAAACCGCTCCCAAGTGCAGTTCCATGAAGTCCATCACCAGATTACTTGCCTGCAAAGAAAGAGAAAAAAATAACACTTAAATCTTTACTTGGGCTTAAAGTATATCAGATATATTTAATTTGCTCTGAAACAACAGTTATTCAACAGCCAAAGTTGTACATGCAGTACAACATGTTTTCTCCCAAGCACCATTGTCACTGTAAAAAAGTTTGACTCTCAAAAGTTTATATATAACAGGGCCTTTTCCAAAATGCCAATTTTTGCAGTTATTGAAACACAATGGTTCAGATGGTGGAGCTTTTCTCCTCATCTTAGTGCTGTACAGGGAACATATAGAGAGCAATGAGCACTCAAGCTTATATTTTGAAATCAACAATTTAACCATTAGGGATGTAAATGTGGAATCATGTAAAAGCAGCTCAGAATTTCGGATGATTTCCCCTCCTTTATTTTTGCCACATTAATTAAATCCATTGAAAATGTAGCTTTTGCAGCAGTTTGATACTGTTTTCCTTCACTAACACAGATATTCAGCACAGTGCTGAGGATATCAAAAATGACAAAAGCCAGTAAAACGTATGTAATACATATTTGATTTCCAGAGCTTACATAGAAAGTAAGTAAAGTGAAAGAGGCCCAGTGTACATTACGACAGCTGTACAATACAATGCAGATCCAATGCACAAGCCTTAAAGAGCTAGAAGAGTGTGATGGTTCAAGGTTAGAGAGCCTCCTAGACATCATTAAATGTGTACAGAAGCAGCTTGTGGACCCAACACCACAGAAAAGATCCAACACCGTTGAAAAAAAACACATTATGTTTCTTAACCTTGAAGACATGATGTAACGACGAGACTGAAAGCTTCAGAATCTGACTCATCGAATACTAGAGCGATACTAGAGAGGTCTGTTCCACCCAAGGCTCCAGGTGCAGCACCCAGAGTCTCCCAGAGGCAGCCGCACACCATTGTTTGGCTTCATGTGGAACATGTTGCAGATTAGCAGGCCTGGCCTAGGCCTTATCACAAAATACAGCTTTACTTTAGAGCTGATGAGATCTCTATCCTACTCTGCTGTTATGGCCTAATTTACACATTGTAATGTTCATGTTTTATTTCTAACCTGCGATGCCTCATTAATCACTACCCGCTAGTTTAACTTCAGCTTTGATCGATATTCTCCAAGCTAAAGAATTCACAATTTTTGGGGATTGCAAATAATTTCAGACTTTAATTATTTGCTGCGTGAGAGTTCTAGCAGTATGTGTCAGAATTCTACACCTCCTTGCATGTAACATTGTTCCAAAGCAGAGTAAAGCAAATACGTGTTCAAACTAAACAGCAAAACACAAGCATGTATAAAAACCCAATTAGAAATCCAATTCTTCTGAATCCAATAAGATTGGAAGTGCAGGTTATTGACGCGCTAATTGCTTAGTTATTGATGTGTCCCTTTTTACATTTGCAGGGCAGCCTCCAATCAATGTGGATTGAATGATTGCTTGTGAGGTAAAAGCATCATGTAAAGCACCATTTTTGAAACCATAGACTACAGCTACACACAAACTAAATATATTGCAATCTATTGAGATGTAACATATAAATGAAATCGGAGGAGATCAGAGAAGATATTACTTTTCTAACCTGATACAGACCATGCGGTGACAAATTTAAAGACAAAGAGAGCTAGGTAATCTAAAGTGCATTATCATCCTCCATATCCACCCTCGCTGATAAAGACAGTCATCAAGTTCAAAAGGTATGATCCAATACAATATCTCCTTAAAAATTGTTGTCCCCCACGATGAAATCGGGGAGGAGACTGTGGATCGGTCTCCGTTCGTCCCACCGTCCGTTTACTTTACTAAGGAGCATGATGAGAGCTGCAGTGAACTGAGCTACTGTACGAGAAAGATCTAAACAAGATGGCCTCTATGCCTTTTGTAGATAGACCTACTAGCAATCATAAACAAGCCTCATCCAAGTCAGCCATCCATTTGCTAACAACAATAGGCCTAATATCCAGAACGACAGTACTGTATTAACTAACATGATAATAATTCAAAAGCTTCTTCGATGACTTGTCTAAAACAGATCCAAAGAGATCCCACATACTAGAAGCTAAAATAAATCCTAATAAATAAATACTACCTTCTAAATTAAGCTAAATCCTATAATACCCACCCCCAGTAAGTGTCAGGAGTCTCCATACAGTGAATGAATGTCTCTAAGAGGTAATTTAAAGTCTCCTTAATAAAGCACCAACCACACTTCCCTTTAGATAAGAGACTCTCCAAACACTCATTAGAAGTGATCACATCATCACTTACAAGGAGATAATTACAACAATAGTCTTTCAACAGTCTCTACTCCAGATCAGGTACACAAACATTGGATTCTCTATGCGTGTGTGGACAGTAGCAACTCGGATTATAGTCACACATTCATTGTCAGATAGTCTATGGAACCCTCAATTCCAGATTAGAGGCTACAGGCTACACCAAGTAACAAACGTAGTTTACTCATACCTATGAGTGGACTCTACTCCACTGAAGAGTCTAAGCCTAGTTTTTATTTCAGATAAGAGTCTATACGCTTTCATATAACAGATAAGAGCAGAAACACAATTACAACTCAACCTGGACTGCAATGAAGCGTGCTTTTGAGGGCGGCAGCACTGCAAATTGGGAGTTCAACAGCACTGGAATTTTGGAAAAGCCAGAGCGGGTAATGAGGGAAATGGCTTGTGCTATATTCACCAAAGAAAATAAATAAACAAAATCTCATGCAATTGTGATATTAAATTACTCATGCAGTTCCAGCTGTTTTACAAGTAAACATTAATAAAACATAATCCCAGAGTTCAGAATCTGTATAAAAGTGGATTTCTATCATATTGAGTGAGACACAACATTTGAAGAAGAATATCAGCTACTCAGACCATGTTAAATAATTTCAACCATAGCAATAGCCATTACTGGGTCAGAAATGCAACCTAGGGATTCTTTCTGTGTGTTGAGTTGTGCTCTGAAATCATGTCTCTTCATTCATCAAAATGCCATAGAGATTATAACCTTTGGCATGCAGTGAAAAATTATAGACATGAAAATGATCTTATCCTGGTGTTTGTCAGCTATTTTCATTATCAGCTGCAGCTCGAGCAGCTTTTATCAACAGCTTGTACAAGCAATTCTGGTGACATCTGTCTTCCGTGTGGCAGTGACCTTTTCTCTTCCCCCACAGCCTGTTCACTGAAAGATCATGATCATCAACAGGTTATGGGATGAGCCTCACCAGCTATGCATCATTAACTGACTCATCATTCCTCTGCTTCACAATGATTGCATTCCAAATATACAGTAAAGTAGGCCTATATTGCTATGGAACTAACGGTTTTCATTCCTTGGCTTTATGCCACATGGCAACACATTTCTCTTTAAATCACCCTGTTACCTTAGAAATAGTAGGGTTTAAATCACTCTGTCACAAACACACGGTACTGAATTTGAAGAATGTGTGTAGCTCAAAGTTGAGTAAATCAATCATTGAAAGATTGAATTAAATCATGAATAAGCATGTCAAATTTAGTTTGTTTACATATGGTAAGCCTTCGTCCCGCAAAGCCTTTCAAGACATACTGTCTGACATATAAATATGTATTGTAGTTCAGTGATGCTTTTGGGATGGATGGAAATGCTAAGTCATTTGATGAACCAATGGCTGAAGATAACACATCAGGGAAATGGCAGTCTGATTGAATCAACAGTTTTGAATGGCTGACGATGAAAACCCTGGCTTTAGCTTCAAGCTATACCCATACCTCACATATAATATGTACACAAACACAGAACTTTATCAGCTCATCTGACTCTAAAACATACCAGAAGCAGCTTACCAATAAACACAGAACAAAATGTTTTAAACACAATGGTTGAAAAGGGAACCCAACACCACAAGTCTGTCAGTTGCTGCATTCAGGCTGCGCTTACACAGGCAGCCCAATACTGCTATTTTTTTCCACTAATTGGTCTTTTGACCAATCACATCAGATCTTTTCAAATCGAACCACCGACGCAGGCACCTGCAACTCACGAGGACTGTGTTCTCTCATTGTCCGTGGCTGAAATGTGTAAGTAATTTAAGCGGGTTAAGCCTCACAAGGCTGCCAGCCTAGACGGCAACCAAAGCCACATCCTCATAGCATGTGCAGACCAGCTGGCTGGAGTGTGTAGGGACATGTTCAATCTCTCCATATCCCAGTCTGTTGTCCCCACTTGCTTCAAGATGTCCACCATTGTTCCTGTTCCCAAGAAAGCGAAGGGAACTGAACTAAACAAGTCAACATTCACAAGGCTGCAGGGCCAGACGGATTACCAGGACATGTACTCAGAGCATGCACTGACCAACTGGCAAGTGTCTTCACTGACATTTTCAACCTGTCCCTGACCGAGTCTGTAATACCTACATGTTTCAAGCAGACCACCATAGTCCCTTTCCCAAAGAACACCAAGGTAACCTGCCTAAATGACTATCGACACGTAGCACTCCCGTCCGTAGCCGTGAAGTGCTTTGAAAGGCTGGTCATGGCTCACATCAACACCATCATCCCGAGAAACCCTAGACCCACTCCAATTCGCATACCGCCCCAACAGATCCACAGATGATGCAATCTCTATTGCACTCCACACTGCCCTTTCCAACCTGGACAAGAGAAATACCAATGTAAAAATGCTGTTCATCAACTACAGTTCAGCCTTCAAGATCATAGTGCCCTCAAAGCTCATATTTAAGCTCAGGGCCCTGGGTCTGAACCCCTCCCTGTGCAACTGGGTCATGGACTTCTTGACGGGCCGACACCAAGTGGTTGAGGTAGGCAAACAACACATTCGCCACAGGGGTGCATGCTCAGACCCCTCCTGGACTCCATGTTCACCCTTGACTGCATGGACACGCACATCTCCAACTCAATGATCAAGTTTACTGACGACACAACAGTGGTAGGCCAGATTACAAACAATGACGAGACAGCCTAAAGGGAGGAGGTGAAAGCCCTGGTGGAGCAGTGTCAGGAAAATAACCTCTCCCATAATGTCAACAAAATGAAGAGCTAATCGTGGACTAAAGGAGACAGCAGAGAGAGCACACCCCAATCCACATCGACGGGGAAGCAGCAGAGAGTCAAAAGCTTCAAGATCCTTGGCGTGCACATCACTGACGACCTGAAATGGTCCCTCTTCATAGACAGCGTGGTGAAGGCGGCACAACAGCCTAAAACCCTCACAAACTTCTATGGATGCACCACTGAGAGCATCTTGTATCACCGCCTGGGACGTCAATTGCACCGTCTGCAACCGCAGGGCTCTCCAGCGTGTTGTGCGGTCAGCCCAATGCATCACTGGGGGCACATTGCCTGCCTTCCAGTATACTGTATCTACAGGACCCACTGTCACAGAAAGGCCAAGAAGATCATCTGGCCTTCTAGGCAGAGTGCCTCTGTCCAGTGTCTGTGTTCTTTTGCCCATCTTAATCTTTTATTTTTATTGGCCAGTCTGAGATATGGCTTTTTATTTGCAACTCTGCCTAGAAGGCCAGCATCCCGGAGTCGCCTCTTCACTGTTGACGTTGAGACTGGTGTTTTGTGGGTACTATTTAATGAAGCTGCCAGTTGAGGACTTGGGAGGTGTCTGTTTCTCAAACTAGACACTCTAATGTACTTTTGCTCTTGCTCAGTTGTGCACAGGGGCCTCCCACTCCTCTTTCTATTCTGGTTAGGGCCAGTTTGTACTGTTCTGTGAAGGGAGTAGTACACAGCGCTGTACGAGATCTTCCATTTCATGGCAATTTCTCGCATGGAATAGCCTTCATTTCACAGAACAAGAATAGACTGACGAGTTTCAGCAGAAAAGTATTTGTTTCTGGCCATTTTGAGCCTGTAATTGAGCCCACAAATGCTGATGCTCCAGATACTCAACTAGTCTAAAGAAGGCTAGTTTTATTCTTCTTTAAATCAGCACCACAGTTTTCAGCTGTGCTAACATAATTGCAAAAGGGTTTTCTAATGATCAATTAGCCTTTTAAAATGATAAACTTGGATTAGCTAACACAACGTGCTATTGGAACACAGGAGTGATGATTGCTGATAACGGGCCTCTGTACGCCTATGTAGATATTCCATTAAAAAAATCTGCCGTTTCCAGCTACAATAGTCATTTACAACATTAACAATGTCTACACTGTATTTCTGATCAATTTGATGTTATTTTAATGGACAAAAAAATGGCTTTTCTTTCAAAAACAAAGATATTTCTAAGTGAACCCAAACTTTTGAATGGTAGTGTACGTACTTACTGTATTCTAGTCATGGCTCACCCTATATAATTACTGCTGTACACTAATTTTCTATTCTTATAATGTCCATACACACCATTTATATATACACACACACACGTCAAAAGTTTGGACACACTTACTCATTCCAGGGTTATTCCTTATTTTTAAAATTTCCATAATGTTGAATAATAGTAAAGACATCAAAACTCTGAAATAACACATATGGAATCATGAAGTAACCAAATCAAAATATATTTTATATTTGAGATTCTTCAAAGTAGCCACCCTTTGCCTTGACAGCTTTAAACACTCTGGGCATTCTCTCAACCAGCTTCACCTGGAATGCTTTTCCAACAGTCTTGAAGGAGTTCCCACATACGCTGAGCACGTGTTGGCTGCTTTTCCTTCACTCTGCTGTCCAACTCATCCCAAAACATCTCAATTGGGTTGAGGTCGGGTGATTGTGGAGGCCAGGTCATCTGATGCAACACACCATCACTCTCCTTCTTGGTCAAATAGCCCTTACACAGCCTGGAAGTGTCTTTTGAGACATTGTCCCGTTGAAAAACAAATGATAGTGGGACTAAGCCCAAACCAGATGGGATGGCATATCACTGCAGAATGCTATGGTTGCCATGCTGGTTAAGTGTGCCTTGAATTCTAAATAAATCACTGACAGTGTCATCAGCAAAGCATCACACCTCATCCCCCATGCTTCACAGTGGGAAACACACATGCAGAGATCATCCATTCACCTACTCTGCGTCTCACAAAGACACAGCGTTTGGAACCAAAAATCTCAAATTTGGACTCATCAGACCAAAGGACCAATTTCCACCGGTCTAAATGTCCATTGCTTGTGTTTCTTGGCCCAAGCAAGTCTCTTATTCTTATTGATGTCCTTTAGTTGTGGTTTCTTTTCAGCAATTCGACCATGAAGGCCTGACTCACGCAGTCTCCTCTGAAAAGTTGATGAACTCTGAAGCATTTATTTGGACTGCAATTTCTGAAGCTGGTAACTCGAATGAACCTATCCTCTGCAGCAGAGGTAACTGGATCTTCCTTTCCTGTGGCAGTACTCATGAGAGCCAGTTTCATCATAGCACTTGATGTTTTTTGCTATTGCACTTGAAGGTCAGTCAATTCGGAAAAGTTTCTTCGTGTCTTAAAGTAATGATGGACTGTTGTTTATCTTTGCTTATTTGGGCTGTTCTTGCCATAATATGGCCTTGGTCTTTTACCAAATAGGGCTATCTTCTGTATACCACCCCTACCTTGTCACAACACAACTGATTGGCTCAAACGCATTAAGAATTAACTTTTAACAAGGCACCCCTGTTTATTGAAATGCATTCCAGGTGACTACCTCATGAAGCTGATTGAGAGAATGCCAAGAATTTGCAAAGCTGTCATCAAGGAAAAGGGTGGCTACTTTGAAGAATCTCAAATATATTTTGATTTGTTTAAGACTTTTTTGGTTACCAAATGATTCCATATGTGTCATTTCATAGTTTTGATGTCTTCACTATTATTCTACAATGTAGAAAATAGTCAAAATAAAGAAAAACCCTGGAATGAGTCGGTGTGTCCAAACGTTTGACTGGTACTGAATATATATATACACATTTTGTTGTGTTACAGCATGAATTTAAAATTGATTAAATTCAGATGTTTTGATCACTGGCCTACACACAATACCCCATAATGTCAAAGTGGAATTATGTTTTTTGAAATGTTTACAAATTAATTTAAAATGAAAAGCTTAAATGTCTTGAGTCAATTAATATTCAAACCCTTTGTTAAGGCAAGCCTAAATATGGTCAGGAGTCAAAATGTGCTTAACAAGTCACATAATAAGTTGCACGGACTCACTCTGTGTGCAATAATAGTGTTTTAACATGATGTTTGAATGACTACCTCTGTACCCCACATATAGAATCATCTGTAACTTCCCTCAGTCGAGCAGTGAATTTCAAACACATATTCAACCACAAAGACCAGGGAGGTTTTCCAATGCCTCGCAAAGAAGGTTACCTATTCGTAAATAAAAAAAAATAATAATAATAAAACAGACATTGAATATCCCTTTAATCATGGTGAAGCAATTAATTACACTTTGGATGGTGTAGCAATACACCCAGTCACTACAAAGATACAGGCATCCTTCCTAACTCAGTTGCCGGAGAGGAAGGAAACCGCTCAGGGATTTCACCATGAGGCCAATGGTGACTTTCAAACAGTTACAGTTTAATGGCTGTGATAGTGGAAAACTGAGGACGGATGAACAACATTGTAGTTACTCTACAATACTAAGCTAAATGACAGAGTGAAAAGGAAGCATGTACTGATAAAAAATATTCCAAAACATACATCATGTTTGCAATAAGGCACTAAAGTAAAACTGCAATAAATCTAAACATGTTTATGTTATGATTACAAAACATTATAATTAGGGCAAATCCAACACAACACATCACTGAGTACAACTTCTCATGTTTTGAAGCATGATGGTGGCTGCATCCTCTTATGGGTATGCTTGTCACCAGCATTGACTAGAGCTAAGCACTGGCAAAAACCTAGTTCAGTCTGCTTTCCAACAGACACTGGGAGATAATTCATCTTTCAGTAGGACAATAACCTAAAACACAAGGCCAACTATACACTGGAGTTGCTTACCAAGATATTATATCTCTCTACCTTTTATGTTTTATTAATTTAGCAGATGCTTGTGCATTCATCTTAAGATAGCTAGGTGAGACAACCACATATCACATGCATAGTAAGTTCACTTCCTCAATAAAAGTAGTTATCAGCAAAGTAAGAGCTATAAAGGGAGAGGGGGGATGTTCAAGAGCATGTGTAGGTTCAGGATATTTGTTTTATTTTTTGTTTGCATTTACAAGAGCCTGTGCGTTCTATGGAAAATAAAATAATGTCACACCAGTCTCAACGTCAACAGTGAAGAGGCGACTCCGGGACACTGGCCTTCTAGGCAGAGTTCCTCTGTCCAGTTTCTGTTCTTTGCAACTCTGCCTCGAAGGCCAGCTGTTGATGTTGAGACTCCTCTTTCTATTCTGGTTAGAGACAGTTTGTACTGTTCTGTGAAGGGAGTAGTACACAGCCTGGTACGAGATCTTCAGTTTCTTGGTGATTTCTCGCATGGAATAGCCTTCATTTCTCGGAACAAGAAAAGACTGACGAGTTTCAGAAGAAAGTTATTCGATTCTGGACATTTTGAGCCTGTAATCGAACCCACAAATGCTGACGCTCCAGATACTTAACTGAAGAAGGTCAGTTTTATTGCTTCATTAAATCAGCACAACAGTTTTCAGCTGTGCTAACATAATTGCAAAAAGGTTTTCTAATGATCAATTAGCCTTTTAAAATTATAAACTTGAATTAGCTAACACAATGTGCCATTGGAACACAGGAGAGATGGTTGCTGATAATGGGCCTCTGTACGCCTATGTAGTCATTTATAACATTAACAATGTCTACACTATTTCTGATCAATTTGATGTTATTTTAATGGACAGAAAATGCTCTTTTCTTTCAAAATCATGGAAATTTGTGGCCCCAAACTTTTGAACTGTAATATATATATATATATATATATATATATATATATATATATATGTATATATATATATATATATATGTATATATATATATATATATATATATATGTATATATACACACACAGTTGAAGTCGGAAGTTTACATACACTTAGGTTGGATTCATTAAAACTCGTTTTTCAACCACTCCACAAATGTCTCGTTAACAAACTACAGTTTTGGCAAGTCGGTTAGGACATCTACTTTGTGCATGACACAAGTAATTTTTCCAACAATTGTTTACAGACAGATTATTTCACTTATAATTCACTGTATCACAATTCCAGTGGGTCAGACGATTACATACACTAAGTTGATGGTGCCTTTAACTCTTGACGGTCGCCTAGGATAGGGGGCGCTACAGCGATTTTTGAAAATAATTTGTGCCCATTTTAAACGGCCTCCTACTCAAACTCAGAAGCCAGGATATGCATATAATTAATACTTGTGGATAGAAAACACCCTAAAGTTTCTAAAACTGTTTGAATGGTGTCTGTGAGTATAACAGAACTCATATGGCAGTCAAAACCCCGAGACAAATCGTAACAGGAGGTGGAATTCTGAATTGCGGACTCAACTTCATCACTTTGCCTATTAATCACACCATGAGCAATGGTTCATTGAGCACTTCCTATTGCTTCCACTAGATGTCCCCAGTCTTTACAAAGTGGTTTGAGTCTCCTACTGTGAAAACTGACTGAATGAGACGCTGTGGAAAGTGGTCACATGAGGAGGGCCATCACCATTATGATGCCGGCGCCCCTGGCTACCCTCCCCTTTCGAAACGTTTTGAAAGACAATGCAATCGTCCCCCTTGAATCTTATTGGAGCTCTGGTTGAAAAAGGCCCTAAAGATTTATGTTATACAACGTTTGACATGTTTGAACGAACCTAAATTTTAAAAAAAAGGCATTTTATTGAAAGAGGAGTCCCGCAGCCGACGGAAGTTTTGGAGCAGCCTTCAGAACGCGCTAACAAGAACAAGCTATTGGGACGTAAAGGATTAACTTTTTCAAACAAAAATACATTTGTTGTGGACCTGGGATTCCTGGAAGTGCTTTCTGAGGAAGATAATCAAAGGTAACGGATTATTGACAATAGTATACAAGAGTAGATTTGATATGCGATTGTTCCAAGATGGCGCTGACCTGTAACGGTAGCCCCCTTTTATCGCAAAGTGTGATTACCCAGTAAAGTTATTTTTAAATCTGGCATTACAGGTGCTTTCAAGAGATATTCATCTATAAATCTTAGAATGACAATATTACATTTTAAAAATGTTTTCGAATAGTAATTTAGTAAATTGTAGCGCTGTTTCACCGGATGCATTTGAGGGAAAATAGTTAGTCAACGTCACGCGCCGATGTAAAATGTTGTTTTATATATAAATATGAACTGTATCAAACAAAAGAATGCATGTATTGTCTAACATGATGTCCTAGGTGTGTCATCTGATGAAGATTGTCAAAGGTTAGTGCTGCATTTAGCTGTTTTTTGGTTATTTGTGATGCATGTGGTTGGTCGGAAAATGGCTATGTGGCTACTTTTACGATATACTCCTCTAACATAATCTAATGTTTTGCTTTTGCTGTAAAGCCTTTTTGAAATCGGACAACGTGGTTCGATTCAGGAGAGGTGTATCTATAAAACGATATAACATAGTCCTATATTTGAAAAAAATATATATAAAATTTTGTTATGCTAATGGTATAGGATTTTTCGCTGGATGTCCGTCCACCAGGGGTTAAACAGCTTGGAAAATTCCAGAAAATTATGTCATGGCTTTAGAAGCTTCTGATAGGCTAATTGACATCATTTGAGTCAATTGGAGGTGTACCTGTGGATGTATTTCAAGGTCTACCTTCAAACTCAGTGCCTCCTTGCTTGAAATCATGGGAAAATCAAAAGAAATCAGCCAAGACCTCAGAAAACAATTGTAGACCTCCACAAGTCTGGTTCATCCGTGGGAGCAATTTCCAAACGCCTGAAGGTACCACGTTCATTTGTACAAACAATAGTATGCAAGTATAAACACCATGGGAATACGAAGCCGTCATACCGCTCAGGAAGAAGACGTGTTCTGTCTCCTAGAGATGAACGTACTTTGGTGCGAAAAGTGCAAATCAATCCCAGAACAACAACAAAGGACCTTGTGAAGATGCTGGAGGAAACAAGTAAAAATGATCTGTATCCACAGTAAAATGAGTCCTATATCAACATAATCTGAAAGGCCGCTCAGCAAGGAAGAAGCCACTGCTCCAAAACCGCCATAAAAAAACCCGACTACGGTTTGCATCTGCACATGGGGACAAAGATCGTACTTTTTGGAGAAATGTCCTCTGGTCTGATGAAACAAAAATAGAACTGTTTGGCCATAATGACCATCGTTATGTTTGAAGGAAAAAGGGGGAGGTTTTGCAAGCCAAAGAACACCATCTCAACCGTGACGCATGGGGGTGGTTCCAACAACTGTGTCTTTGTGAGACGCAGAGTAGGTGAACGGATGATCTCCGCATGTGTGGTTCCCGCTGTGAAACTTGGAGGAGTACTGATGGTGTGGTGGTGCTTTGCTGGTGACACTGTCTGTGATTTATTTAGAATTCAAGGCACACTTAACCAGCATGGCAACCACAGCATTCTGCAGCGATACGCCATCCCATCTGGTTTGTGCTTAGTGGGACTATAACTTTTTTTTCAACAGAACAATGACCCATCCACCTCCAGTCTGTGTAAGGGCTATTTGACCAAGAAGGAGAGAAGCATTTATTTGGGCTGCAATTTCTGAGGCTGGTAACTCTAGTGAACTTATCCTGTGCAGCAGAGGTAACTTTGGGTCTTCCTTTTGTTGTGGCGGTCCTCATGAGAGTCAGTTTCATCATAGCGATTGATGGTTTTTGAGACTGCACTTGAAGAAACTTTCAAAGTTCTTGACATTTTCTATATTGACTGACCTTCGTGTCTTAAAGTAATAATGGACTGTCATTTCTCTTTGCTTAATTGAGTTGTTTTGCCATAATATGGACTTGGTCTTTTACCAGATAGGGCTATCTTCTGTACACCACCCCTACCTTGTCACAACACAACTGATTGGCTCAAACGCATTAAGAAGGAAAGAAATTCCATGGCTAGACAGCACATTTCAAGTCTTGCCGTAGATTTCCAAGCAGATTTAAGTCACAACTGTAACTTGGCCACTCAGGAACATTCTGTGTCTTTGTGGTAAGCAACTCCAGTGTAGATTTGGCTTCGTGTTGTAGGTTATTGTCCTGCTGAAAGGTGAATTCCTCTCTCAGTTTCTGGTGTAAAGCAGAATGAAGCAGGTTTTCCTCCTGGATTTTGCCTGTGCTTAGCTCCATTCCGTTTCTTTTCATCCTAAATCTTCCCCAGTCTGTGCCGATGTCAAACATAACGCATACCATAATGCAGATACCGCCATGCTTGAAAATAAGGAGGTAGTTACTCAGTGATGTGTTGGATTGGCCCCAAACATAAGGCTATGCATTTAGGCCAAAATGTATATTATTTTGCTGTGTTTTTTTGCAGTATTACTTCAATGCCTTTTTGCATACACATGCATGTTCTGTATATTTTTATTATCACTGTCATTTAGGTCATTATTGTGGAGTCACTACAATGCTGCTGATCCATCTTCAGTTTTCTCCCATCACAGCCATTGAACTCTGTAGCTGTTTTAAACTAAAAAATGTCCTCATGTTGACATTCCTAAGCAGTTTCCTTCCTGTCCAGCAGCTCAGTTCAGAAGGACGACTGCATATTTGAAGTGTATGAGTGGTTTAATTATTATCTTGACTATGCTTTAACATATATTCAATGTCAAAATTGTTTTTTTTACCCATCTACCAATCACTGCCCTTCTTTATGAGGCTTTCTAAAACCTACTTGGTCTTTGTAGTTGAATCTGCTTGTCACGACTCCTACCGAAGTTGGCTCCCCTTCCTGCTCGGGTGGTGCTTGGCGGTCGTCGTCACCGGCCTACTAGCTGCCACTGATTCCCTTTTTTCCCCTTTCTGTTAATTGGTTTCACCTGTTTTGTGTTAGGCTGATTAGTCGGGTTATTTTAGCCAGTAGGCTCGCCTGCTCTGTGTGCGGGATTGTTTGTGTGTTGCATCTGTGCACGCTTGTGTCTCAGGTGTTTCGGTCGTGGGTTTTCTCTAGACTGTTTCAGTCCCCAGTGTTTGGGGCATTTGTTTGGTGTGCGCCCTGTATCTTAGTGGGGTGGCTTATGTTCGCCGTTTGTGCAAATAAAGCACTACCCTGTACTCTCTGCATCCTGCGCCTGACTTCACACCCACTACACCCAAGTCCTTACAGAATCCCGCACCTTCTGAATGGAGTCAGCAGGAGCAGCTGCCAACCCTCTTCCCTCGATGGAGGAACGCGTCCTCCATCACACCACCGTTCTCCATCGGATAGGATCGGCGATGGGTCAGATGATGGAGAGAATGGACCGATGGGAGAGGAGTGGTCTTCTCTCTCCCCCTCCGGTTCCTGCAACGAGTCCACCTCCTCCTCCAGCGCGCTTCGTGTTGCGCTCCCGACGGAGTACGATGGAGCGGCGGCTGGGTGCCAGGGGTTTCTGCTCTAGCTCGAGCTGTACCTGGCTACCGTGAGACCTACTCCCTCAGGGTAGGAGAGTGTGAGTGTTCTCGTCTCCTGCCTGACGGGTCGAGCTCTGGAGTGGGCCAACGCAGTCTGGAATGGCCCAGACTCGGCGAGGGATCATTATCCAGAGTTCACCCGCCGCTTTTGGGCCGTATCCGACCACCCTCCGGAGGGCCGAGCGGCAGGTGAGCGACTATTTCATCTTAGGCAGGAGACGAGGAGCGCGCTGGACTTCGCGTTGGAGTTCCGGACCTTGGCCGCTGGGGCTGGGTGGAATGACAGGGCCCTGATAGACCATTACCGGTGTAGTCTCCGGGCGGACGTCCGCAGGGAGCTAGCGTGTCGGGACACCGCTCAATCCCTCGACGAACTGATAGACATGTCTATCCGGCTGGACAATCTGCTGGCTGCCCAAGGGTGTCCTGTCTGTTCCACCTCCTAGCACTCCCGCCCCTATTCCTATGGAGTTAGGGGGGGCCGTGCCGAGGGGTACCGGAGGAGCAGGCTCCTCCTGCACCAGCTGTGGTCGGAGAGGACACACGGCCGACCGGTGCTGGAGGAGCCAGTCTGGGAGTCGAGAGGGCAGGCAGAACACTTCTCGGTCACCCCAGGTGAGTCAGCACCAAACTCACCCAGAACGCCCTGTTGGTCACATGTTTGTATTTATTTGTTTTCGTGACTTTTCTCCCTCTTCCCAGCATAAGGCGCTAGTCGATTCAGACGCGGCTGGGACCTTTATGGATTGCAGACTCGCCATCAAGCTGGGAATTCCGCTCGTGCCGATAGATCCCCCCCTTCCCCATGGACTCCTTAGATAGCCGGCCATTAGGGTCAGGGTTCGTCAGGGAGGCCACGGTTCCACTGGACATGGTAACGCAGGGGAATCATAAGGAACGGATTAGTCTCTTCCTTATTGATTCGCCTGTGTTTCCGGTGGAGCTGGGGGTTCCCTGGCTGGCTAGTCACAATCCCAGGATTTCGTGGAGACAGGGGCTTCTCCAGGGGTGGTCAGAGGAGTGTTCAGGGAGATGTATGGGAGTTTCCATCGGTGCCACGTCGGTGGAGAGTCCAGACCAGGTTTCCACTGTGCGCATTCCCCCTGAATATGCCGATTTGGCTATCGCTTTCTGTAAGAAGAGGGCAACTAAATTACCACCTCATCGACAGGGGGATTGTGCGATAAATCTCCAGGTAAACGCTGCGCTTCCCAAGAGTCACGTGTACCCATTGTCACAGGAGGAGACGTTGGCTATGGAGACATATGTCACGGAATCTCTGGGACAGGGGTACATTCGGCCCTCCATTTCACCCGTCTCCTCGAGTTACTTTTTTGTGAAAAAAAGGAGGGAGGTCTGCGTCCGTGCATTGATTATAGAGGCCTAAATGCCATCACGGTCGGGTTTAGTTACCCGCTACCTCTCATCGCTACGGCGGTGGAATCATTTCATGGAGCAAGGTTTTTCACAAAACTGGACCTCAGGTGCGCGTATAATCTGGTGCGTGGAGACGAGCGGAAAACCGCGTTTAGTACCACATCGGGTCATTATGAGTACCTCGTCATGCCGTATGGGTTAAAGAATGCTCCAGCCGTCTTGCATACCTTTGTAGACGAGATTCTCAGGGACCTGCATGGGCAGGGCGTGGTTGTCTTTATCGATGATATTCTGATATATTCCACCGCCAGCGCCGCGCATGTGTCTCTGGTGCGCAAGGTGCTTGGTAGACTGCTGGAGCATGACCTATACGTCAAGGCTGAGAAGTGTGTGTTCTCCAAACGAGCCATCTCCTTCCTGGGTTATCGCATTTCCACCTCGGGGGTGGTGATGGAGTGTGACCGCGTTAAGGCCGTGCGTAATTGGCCGACTCCAACCACGGTGAAGGAAGTTCAGCGGTTCTTAGGGTTTGCCAATTACTACCGGAGGTTTATCCAGGGTTTTGGCCAGGTAGCGGCCCCATTACCTCACTGCTGAAAGGGGGGCCGGTGCGTTTGCAGTGGTCGACAGAGGCTGACAGAGCCTTCAATAGGTTGAAGGCGCTGTTCACCGATGCACCCGTGTTGGCGCACCCGGACCCCTCTCTAGCATTCATAGTGGAGGTGGGCGCGTCCGAGGCTGGGGTGGGTGCCGTGCTATCACAGCGCTCGGATACGCCACTGAAACTCCACCCCTGCGCTTTCTTCTCGAAGAAGCTCGGTCCGGCGGTGCGTAACTATGATGTGGGGGACCGGGAGTTGTTAGCGGTAGTAAAGGCCCTGAAGGTGTGGAGACACTGGCTTGAGGGGGCTAGGCACCCTTTTCTCATCTGGACCGACCACCAGAATCTGTAGTATATCCGGGCAGCTAGGAGACTGAATCCGCGTCAGGCAAGGTGGGCCATGTTATTCACCCGATTCAGGTTCACCATTTCTTGTAGACCAGGCTCCCTGAACACGAAGGCCGATGCGCTGTCCCGTCTCTATGACACGGAGGACCGGCCCATCGATCCTACTCCCATCATTCCAGCCTCTAGGCTGGTGGCACCGGTGGTATGGGAGGTGGACTCGGACATCGAGCGGGCGTTACGGGTGGAACCTGCGCCTTCACAGTGCCCCACGGGTCGCAAGTACGTGCCGCTTGGTGTTCATGATCAATTGAGTCGGTGGGCTCACACACTACCCTCTTCGGGTCATCCTGGTGTGGCGAGGACAGTGCGGGGTCTCAGGGGGAAGTACTGGTGGCCCACCTTGGCTAGGGACGTTAGGTTCTACGTCTCTTCCTGTTCGGTATGCGCCCAGAGTAAGGCTCCTAGGCACCTTCCTAGAGGGAAGCTACAGCCCCTCCCCGTTCCACAACGGCCATGGTCTCACCTGTCAGTGGACTTCCTGACCGATCTCCCCCCGTCTCAGGGAAACACTACTGTCCTGGTTGTTGTGGATCGGTTTTCTAAGTCCTGCCGTCTCCTCCTGTTGCCCGGTCTCCCTACGGCCCTACAGACTGCTGAGGCGCTATTTACCCACGTCTTCCGCCACTACGGGGTGCCGGAGGACATCGTCTCTGACTGAGGTCCCCAGTTCACGTCCAGGGTATGGAAGGCGTTTATGGAGCGTCTGGGGGTCTCGGTCAGCTTGACCTCCGGTTATCACCCCGAGAGTAATGGGCAGGAGGAGAGAGTGAACCAGGAGGTGGGTAGGTTTCTGCGGTCGTATTGCCAGGACCGGCCAGGGGAGTGGTCTAGGTACATGGGCGGAGTTGGCCTAAAACTCACTCCGTCACTCCTCTACGAACCTATCACCATTTCAGTGTGACTTGGGCTACCAGCCGGTCCTGGCACCATGGCGCCAGAGTCCGACCGAGGCTCCTGCGGTGGAGGAGTGGGTGCAGCGCTCCAAGGAGACCTGGAGAGCCGTCCAGGAATCCCTCAAGCAAGCCGGTGGACGGCAGAAGAGGAGTGCTGACCGCCACCGCAGTGAGGCCCCCGTGTTCGTATCGGGGGACAGGGTCTGGCTCTCGACCCGAAACCTACCCCTCCGCTTGCCCTGCCGGAAGCTGGGTCTGCAGTGTGTGGGGTCCTTCAAAGATAAACGAGGTGTGTTATAGATTACAACTCCCTTCCTATTACCGTATTAACCCCTCGTTTTCATGTGTCTCTCTTCAGGCTGGTGGTATCTGGTCCCCTGCAAGAAGGTGAAGTGCCGGAGGTCCCTCCACCCCCTCTGGACATCGGGGGGTCCCCGGCGTACACTATACGGGCCATTCTGGACTCAAGACGCCAGGTAAGGGGCCTGCAGTACCTCGTGGACTGGGAGGGGTACGGCCCGGAAGAGAGGTGCTGGGTACCGGTGGAGGACATCTTGGACCCGTCCCTGTTGAGGGATTTCCATCGCCTCCACCCGGATCCCCCTGCGCCTCGCCCTCCGGGTCGCCCTCGAGGCCAGTGACGGCGCGCTGCAGGAGCCGCGCGTCGGGGGGGGGTACTGTCACGACTCCTACCGAAGGTGGCTCCCCTTCCTGCTCGGGTGGTGCTCGGTGGTCGTCGTCACCGGCCTACTAGCTGCCACTGATTCCCTTTTTTCCCCTTTCTGTTTATTGGTTTCACCTGTTTTGTGTTAGGCTGATTAGTCAGGTTATTTTAGCCAGTAGGCCTGCCTGCTCTGTGTGCGGGATTGTTTGTGTGTTGCATCTGTGCACGCTTCTGTCTCAGGTGTTTCGGTCGTGGGTTTTCTCCAGACAGTGTTTGGGGCATTTGTTTTGTGTGCGCCCTGAATCTTAGTGGGGTGGCTTATGTCCGCCGTTTGTGCAAATAAAGCACTACCCTGTACTCTCTGCTTCCTGCGCCTGACTTCGCACCCACTACACCCAAGTCCTTACAGTGCTTGAAATCCAATACTTGACTGAGGGACCTTACAGATGTTGTCAACCCAAATTTTACTTCTGAACTAATTTAGGCTTGCCTAAACAAAAGGTGTGAATACTTATGCAACGACTATAGTTGAGTTATTCATTTGTAAAAATGTGTAGAATAAAATTATTACTTTGACATTATGGAGTATTTTGTATAGATCAATGAAAACAAATACATCTATTTCAATCCCTCTTTTTAACGCAGCAAAATGTGAAAAAAGTTCAAGAGGGTGTAGACTTTCTATAAGCACTGTATACACTATATATAGATATACACACAAACGTATGTGGACACCCCTTCAAATGACTGGATTTGTCTTTCAGCCACACCCATTGCTGACAGGTTTATAATATCAAGTACACAGCCATACAATCTCCATAGACAAACATTGGCAGTAGAATGGCCCATATTGAAGAGCTAAGTGACTTTCAACGTGTCATCGTCATAGGATGCCACCTTTCCAGCAAGTCAGTTAGTCCAATTTCTGCCCTCTTAGAGCTGAAATGGGTTTCCATGGCCGAGCAGCCGCACACAAGCCTAAGATCACCATGCGCAATGTCAAGCGTCAGCTGGAGTGGTGTAAAGCTTGCTGCCATTGGACTGTGGAGCAGTTGAAACGCATTCTCTGGAGTGATGAATCACACTTCACCATCTGGCAGTCCAACGGACGAATCTGGGTTTTGCGGATGCCAGGACAACGCTACCTGTCCGAATGCATAGTACCAACTGTAAAGTTTGGTAGAGGAGGAATAATGGTCTGGGGCTGTTTTTCATGGTTTGGGCTAGGCCCCTTAGTTCCAGTGAAGGGAATTCTTAACACTTCAGCATACAATTACATTCTATATGATTCTGTGCTTTCAACTTTGTGGCAACAGTTTGGGGAAGGCCCTTTCCTGTTTCAGCATGATAATGCCCCTTGTGCACAAAGCGAGGTCCATACAGAAATTATTTGTTGAGATCGGTGTGGAAGAACTGGGCTGGGCTGCACAGAGCCTTTACTTCAAAGCCAACAGCGAGCCAGGCCTAATTCCCCAACATCAGCGCCAGATGCCACTATTGCTCTTGTGGCTGAATGGAAGCAAGTCCCGGTAGCAATGTAGTGGAAAGCCTTCCCAGAAGAGTGGAGGCTGTTATAGCAGCAAAGTGGGGACCAACTCCATATTAATGCCCATGATTTTGGAATGAGATGTTCGACAAGCAGGTGTCCACATACGTTTGGTCATAAAATATATAAAAACAGTATACATATCTAATCTCAGCAAAAAAAGAAACGTCCTCTCACTATCAACTGCGTTTTATTTTCAGAAAACTTAAATATGTGTAAATATGTCTATGAACATAACAAGATTAAACAACTGAGACATAAACTGAACACGTTCCACAGACATGTGACTAACAGAAATGAAATAACGTGTCCCTGAACAAAGGGGGGGTCAAATTCAAAAGTAACAGTCAGTATCTGGTGTGGCCACCAGCTGAATTAAGTACTGCAGTGCATCTCCTCCTCATGGACTGCACCAGATTTGCCAGTTCTTGCTGTGAAATGTTACCCCACTCTTCCACCAAGGCACCTGCAAGTTCCCGGACATTTCTGGGGGGATTGGCCCTAGCCCTCCGATCCAACAGGTCCCAGACGTGCTCAATGGGATTGAGATCCGGGCTCTTCGCTGGCCATGGCAGAACACTGACATTGCTGTCTTGCAGGAAATCACGCACAGAACGAGCAGTATGGCTGGTGGCATTGTCATGCCAGGATGAGCCTGCAGGAAGGGTACCACATGAGGGAGGATGTCTTCCCTGTAATGCACAGCATTGAGATTGCCTGCAATGACAACAAGCTCAGTCCGGTGATGCTGTGACACATCGCCCAGACCATGACGGACCCTCCACCTCCAAATCGATCCGGCTCCAGAATACAGGCCTCGGTGTAACGCTCATTCCTTTGACGATAAACACAAATTCGACCATCACCCCTGGTGAGACAGAAGCGCGACTCATCAGTGAAGAGCACTTTTTGCCAGTCCTGTCTGGTCCATCGACGGTGGATTTGTGCCCATAGGCGACATTGTTGCCGGTGATGTCTGGTGAGGATCTGCCTTAGAACAGGCCTACAAGCCCTCAGTCCAGCCTCTCTCAGCCTATTGCAGACAGTCTGAGCACTGATGGAGGTATTGTGCGTTCCTGGTGTAACTCGGGCAGTTGTTGTTGCCATCCTGTACCTGTCCCGCAGGTGTGATGTTCGGATGTACCGATCCTGTGCAGGTGTTGTCACACGTGCTCTGCCACTGCGAGGATGATCAGCTGTCTGTCCTGTCTCCCTGTAGTGCTGTGTTAGGCGTCTCACAGTACGGACATTGCAATTTATTGCCCTGGCCACATCTGCAATTTATTGCCCTGGCCATGTCTCCTTGTAGCATGCTTCCTTGTAGCATGCCTAAGGCACGTTCAAGCAGATGAGCAGGGACCCTGGGCATCTTTCTTTTGGTGTTTTTCAGAGTCAGTAGAAAGGCCTCTTTAGTGTCCTAAGTTTTCATAACTGTGACCTTAATGGCCTACTGTCGGTAAGCTGTTAGTGTCTTAATGACCGTTTCACAGGTGCATGTTCATTAATTGTTTGTGGTTCATTGAACAAGCATGGGAAACAGTGTTTTAACCCTTTACAATGAAGATCTGTGAAGTTATTTGGATTTTTACAAATTGTCTTTGAAAAACAGGGTCCTGAAAAAGGGATGTTTCTTTGTTTGCTATATATATACATACATACATACATACATATACACTGCTCAAAAAAATAAAGGGAACACTTAAACAACACAATGTAACTCCAAGTCAATCACACTTATGTGAAATCAAACTATCCACTTAGGAAGCAACACTGATTGACAATACATTTCACATGCTGTTGTGCAAATGGAATAGACAACAGGTGGAAATTATAGGCAATTAGCAAGACACCCCCAATAAAGGAGTGGTTCTGCAGGTGGTAACCACAGACCACTTCTCAGTTCCTATGCTTCCTGGCTGATGTTTTGGTCACTTTTGAATGCTGGCGGTGCTTTCACTCTAGTGGTAGCATGAGACGGAGTCTACAACCCACACAAGTGGCTCAGGTAGTGCAGCTCATCCAGGATGGCACATCAATGCGAGCTGTAGCAAGAAGGTTCGCTGTGTCTGTCAGCGTAGTGTCCAGAGCATGGAGGCGCTACCAGGAGACAGGCCAGTACATCAGGAGACGTGGAGGAGGCCGTAGGAGGGCAACAACCCAGCAGCAGGACCGCTACCTCTGCCTTTGTGCAAGGAGGAGCAGGAGAAGCACTGCCAGAGCCCTGCAAAATTACCTCCAGCAGGCGACAAATGTGCATGTGTCTGCTCAAACGGTCAGAAACAGACTCCATGAGGGTGGTATGAGGGCCCGACGTCCACAGGTGGGGGTTGTGCTTACAGCCAAACACCGTGCAGGACGTTTGGCATTTGCCAGAGAACATCAAGATTGGCAAATTCACCACTGGCGCCCTGTGCTCTTCACAGATGAAAGCAGGTTCACACTGAGCATGTGACAGACACGTGACAGCGTCTGGAGACGCCGTGGAGAACGTTCTGCTGCCTGCAACATCCTCCAGCATGACCGGTTTGGCGTTGGGTCAGTCATGGGGGGGGTGGCATTTCTTTGGGGGGCCGCACAGCCCTCCATGTGCTCGCCAGAGGTAGCCTGACTGCCGAGATGAGATCCTCAGACCCCTTGTGAGACCATATGCTGGTGCGGTTGGCCCTGGGTTCCTCCTAATGCAAGACAATGCTAGACCTCATGTGGCTGGAGTGTGTCAGCAGTTCCTGCAAGAGGAATGCATTGATGCTATGGACTGGCCCGCCCGTTCCCCAGACCTGAATCCAATTGAGCACATCTGTGACATCATGTCTCGCTCCATCCACCAACGCCACATTTCACCACAGACTGTCCAGGAGTTGGCGGATGCTTTAGTCCAGGTCTGGGAGGAGATCCCTCAGGAGACCATCCGCCACCTCATCAGGAGCATGCCCAGGCATTGTAGGGAGGTCATACAGGCACGTGGAGGCCACACACACTACTGAGCCTCATTTTGACTTGTTTTAAGGACATTACATCAAAGTTGGATCAGCCTATAGTGTGGTTTTCCACTTTAATTTTGAGTGTGACTCCAAATCCAGACCTCCATGGGTTGATAAATTGGATTTCCATTGATTATTTTTGTGTGATTTTGTTGTCAGCGCATTCAACTATGTAAAGAAAAAAGTATTTAATAAGATTATTTCTTTCATTCAGATCTAGGATGTGTTGTTTAAGTGTTCCCTTTATTTTTTTGAGCAGTATATTACCATTCAAAAGTTGGGGGTCACCTAGAAATGTCCTTGAATACAGTGTAGACATTGTTAATGTTGTAAATTACTATTGTAGCTGGATACGGCAGATTTTTAATGGAATATCAACACAGGCCCAATATCAGCAACCATCACTCCTGTGTTCCAATGGCACATTGTGTTAACTAATCCAAGTTTATCATTTCTAAAGGCTAATTGATCTTTAGAAAACCCTTTTGCAATTATGTTAGCACTGTCACGCACTGATCTGTTTCCCGTTTTTGCGATTGTCTCCACCCCCCTCCAGGTGTCGCCCATCTTCCCCATTATCCCCTGTGTATTTACACCTGTGTTATCGGTTTGTCTGTTGCCAGTTCGTCTTGTCAAGCTTACCAGCGTTTGTCCTGTCAGCACCTGTCTTTCCCCAGCCTCTTTTTTTCGCCCTCCTGGTTATTGACCCTTGCCTGTCCTGACCCTGAACCCGCCCGCACGCCTGACCATTCTGCCTGCCCAGGACACTTCCTGCCGTCCTGTACCTTTGCCCTTATCTGGATGTCTGACCTGACCCTGAGCCTGCCTGCCTGCCTGCCATTCTGTACCTTTGCCTCTGTTGCTGTAACAAATAGTTACTTCGACAGGGTCTGCATCTGGCTCTTACCTTGTCCTGATTAAAGAAGCAATAAAACTGGCCTTCTTTAGACTAGTTGAGTATCTGGAGCATCAGCATTTGGGGGTTCGATTACAGGCTCAAAATGGGCAGAAACAAAGACTTTTATAATGAAACTTGTCAGTCTATTCTTGTTCTGAGAAATGAAGGCTATTATATGCGAAAAATTGCCATGAAATGGAAGATCTCGTACAACGATGTGTACTACTCCCTTCACAGAACAGCGCATACTGGCTCTAACCAGAGTAGAAAGAGGAGTGGGAGGCCCTGGTGCACAACTGAGCAAGAGGACAAGTACATTAGAGTGTCTAGATTGAAAAACAGATGCCACACAAGTCCTCAACTGGCAGCTTCATTAAATAGTACCCGCAAAAAAACAGTCTCAACATCAACAGTGAAGAGGCGACTCCGGGATGCCGGACTCAGATTTGTATATTGTATATATATACATTTTTTGCATTGTGTGTATTGCTCGGTATTACTGCACTGTTGGAGCTAGAAACACAAGCATTTCACGCCACCTACGATAACATCTGTGAATCTGTGCACAGGACCAATATTGATATTTTTCAGAGCGGTCAAATGACCAATTAGTGAAAACAAATATTTTAAATTGGGTTCCCTGTCTAAATGCAGCCGATAGGCAGTCCAATTCTGATATCATCCTCCCCACTAACTGTTTTTTGACCAATCAGATCAGCTCTGAAAAAGATATTGATGTGAAAAGATCTAAGACCAATTAGCGGAAGATCAGAATTGGGCTGCCTGTGTAAACACAGCCTTAGATTCTCAGACTAAACTAATTCCTGTAGAGCTAGTCTATACACTTCATATCGATATGAGTAGCCAGCCTATAGACTGTATATGATTATTGATAAGACAACAATAATGTCTTAGCTAATCACCAAGAGAATAAATCCTTACCCATTCTCTGCCCATGTGTATTGTTGGTCAATATATGTGGGAGGGGTAGCCCCTATGAACGTACAGTATGGACAGAGCATAGGTGTGAATCACTAATGAAATGCTTCCAGTCTCTGTAATATGAAATGATGTACTGAAGAGCTGCGTCTTGAGTCATGTATAACAAATCATTCATAGTTAAAATTAGTTTTAATATGTGGGCTGGTAAACTTGATAGGCGATGCTAAACGAATATGGTCTGTATGTCTGGTCAGTATTTGCAGAGATCTGGTCGATAGGAGATCTCTTGCCCTCACTGCGGGAAGTGAGGGGGGGGGGGGGTAGAGTGATGACTCCATACCTTTAAGGGCTTTTAGTCACACAAGTGTCTGATTCAAGCTCTTGCACCTGCTTAATCGGATTCTCGGGAAACGAACTAATGGGGAGTGGTTTGCATTATCAATCTTTTAATGTGTAAACATGTACACTAGGCTATTTAGTGACTGACTGTAGCCTTATCTGTATAGAATACCAACATTTGGTTATTTCTTTTTTGGATATAACACAGATGCTGACCTAAAAACAAATGTATTAGCAATTATGCCTACAGCAATTAATGATCTTAACATCAGGCATAATAACCCATTTAGAAATAGAGAAAGAACGGCTGACTTTTAGCTTAAACATGACATACTGCACAAGCATTTCTCTTGGATGGCATTATTCTGGTTTTATGCAAATATTTACCTTCGTAAAAGACTTCTTAGGATGCGCTTCCCCAAATCTTGCCTGGGTTTAGGGTTGTTTTTCCTTCTGTCGTCCCAGAGACAGGTATCTAACCCTCAAACCTCAGTCTCAATGAATGATTTCAAATACTGTATCACGAAGACGAAAAAATCCCCAGTTGAGAGAAAATCCATTAGGACCATAGATAACTTGTCATTTAAATTCGAGGAATCCATTCCCATGTCATTATGCAGCCATCAATGTTACCACTGGCAAAAAAACGCTATTTTTCTGACCGAGAAAAATACCACAAATCAAGCTAAGATATTTATTTCGTTTTTATAGATAGTCAATAGCAATGAACTCTTTAGGATTCTGCCCGTGACGTTCAATTGCTTATCTCTACTCTAAAATAATGTTGCAACTGCACCTTAACGAAGATATGCGCTCATCTTTGACGTATGGCACAAGTTTCTCAAGCATTGCGAACTACAGATTCAACGATATTTTAAAACGCGTTTAAAATGTAAGTAACTTGTCTTCATCACAGCACGGAATATGTCGCCGAGAGGAGTAGCCTAAACGAAGCACGTTTGCTATGAGAAAGCAAGTTGGGATAATTTTTCAGCACTTGCTCTGCTCTCTAGACCGCGCATCAGAGCGTAGGAGGAGGTGGAGCTCCAGCCACGGAACCGCTCTCAGCCTCAGCAACTTCTCATCCACATCACTTTATGCCACAGACTTACACTGGGATTTTATCAACTACCGAAAACATAATATTGGAACTTCCACACTAGGCTATATGTTAAAACAAAGGGTGGCTGAAATTAATTATTATTATAGGCTACTTAAGCTCATGCATTATTCCATCTCCAGAAGGGTGTTTCTAGATGGACAGGTTCCAGGTGTGATGTTATGCGTCAATAACCTCATGATTAATGTTTTTCACAAACTTCTAAAAACCTCTACTCACATATGTGATTATTTACTTGTTGATATATTCAATTGATCAGCTTTTGGCATTAGTTTGAGTGTAATGGAATCCAATTCAGCAGAGAAAAGCACAAGGGGTGCTTTTTGCTCTTTTGGCGCCACCCTGAGGTGACTAGTTTATAGGGAGAAACAGAATGAATACACCATGCTGCCATCTTGTCTAAAATATTAGAAAATAGGCAGGCTACTGTATACATGGAATCTTTATTTGATGTGATGATTCATTGGGGCAGTACATCTATAGCCCAGTCATGTGTCTCCTAGTCCCCATTTGTGAAAGGGGTAGCACATCAGTGGTCTCTGTGAACAGACAATTTGCAACAGCTCCTTAACCAAGGCATTGCATTGCTGAACCTCACAAACTCCTCATACTGTGAGTTATCAATTAAAAGATGCAGGTGGGTTTAGTTAAATAACATTGCTTTGGGCTATAAATCATCATTACTCAATGGGGAACACCATGTCCCTCTCAACAGCCCGGCCTCCCAGTCCTCCCCCCACACTCCTTCCTTGCCACTGACACCAGTGATCATAGCTGCTGAGCATAAGCAGTGGCCCAGGAACAATGAGTCAAACACAATGCTCTGACACAAAGGAGAGTCCTGAACGTCTTACTCTGGAGGAAACATTATTTCCCCTCTTTCCACCCCTGGTAAAAGCAGCCTTTATCAGAGTTCACATCTCTGATCGACACTCCTCCTCCAGTCTCTCATTATCTGCAAACAAACCGCTGTTGGGTTACCTCTCCAGGGTACTCATTAGGGGCTGCCACTCAAACGCACAGCGGCCCGCAGCCAATCGTGGCAAAGCTTCCACCCACACACACCGGAGGGGTCAGAAGTGACATGTTGCCAAAATTCAGGTCTTAAACAATGTCTGACTCTCACAATGTTATTCTTAAAACATTTGCATGTCTGACTCCAAGCCCCCAAACATTGGCTGGTGGTGACGACCTCTGGAGAAGGACAGACACATATAGGTCACGTTAATGAGCAGGAACACCAGTGGGTGGACATGATAGGTCCTGCCTGGTGATCTCTCACTTTCCCAATGTAAAATAGTTGCCATCCAGTCATGTGTGTCCACCTGTTGATGAGGGTTTTTTGTATTCCTAATGAAGGTGTTAATTATGACCACTGTTTTGTCCAGTCAGTCAGTCAATCAATCATTTAATTTAGAGAATACAACAACCCACCTCTTCTGCGCATCTGAGTTTAAGTTTGATCTTGAGAACCCAAGGGGGTATACCCTTGCTTGGCTACCCAGACTCTTTGCTCCGGCCAAATGCTACGCCATGCCCATGGACGTCAGTTTCTTCTCCGCAATGACTCTGGATCTGAGTACCTCCCCAACCCGTCACCGAATATGAACACATTCAGGGCCGTCTGATTGGTCCAGAAGCCGATGGGTTGGGCCAGAGCCAGAACACACATGGGTAAAACGGTAGTTTGAAAATTGTCATTGGCTTTGATACGCTGATTGGTTAGAGACGATCCAAATCGCTGAATACTTTGTTTTATACAACGCCCCTCATCACAACAAATGACTCCATGGTAGTCTCAGACTAAAGTATGTAGTGAACGACATAGCAGTGGAAGAATTTAGTTTGAGTTGTCAGGCTAGGTATACCCAGCCCTTGAGTTCTCAATTGAACGTACGTTATGGCCCACAGCTGGATCAATTAGCTATAATCCTGACACTCTGTTTTAACATTTAGAAACGTTAATAATCCTCACTTGCGATTCAGTTTTGGAAACCTTTCACATCAGGGAGAAATAATCCTTTAAACACAAAATATACACTTACTGTACGCAATTTAGCAAAGCTGCATCCTGGTTGCACCCATCAAAATAAAATAAAAAAACAACCACCAGCTGAGGTACCAAACTTCCTCCCCAGTTACGCTCCATTGGAGACGTTTGAAGCAAAAAATGGATGGAAGGAAGTGTAGTCTCGGTTGGAGGCGGTGTTCTTTAAAATAAAGCCGGGTGCTACTTTCCTAAACTATTATTATTTTATATGAAAGTTAAGTTCCAAATGTTTCCAAAACTGTAATGTGTGCAAGGCATATGAGCATTTGGGCAGTGTTGGAGCTTTGGGGAATTTTCCTCACAAGGCTAAAGGGGACATCCAATGGCTAAATATAATGCAATTGGAGTCATGAATAAGGGCAAAGTTTAAGTGTGTTTCCAACACAGCAGCGACATTCTTCTTCCAAAGACCTCTCAAAGTAGGTGGACATTTATTTACAATCATTTGGTCCCAATGCTCATTGATTACAGCCAGAAGACGTTCACAAGATTTTGAGCTCCTAGAGTAACCATGAAATATACCATCCCCATGTTTGATTCCCACACTTCGGCCAGGTGTTCATTTTTCAAGATGTAATGATCTCTTTGGGTTAGAGCAGCCACTGAACAGATTAATTGTGGGTAGTGATAATGTCTGAGTACAAATGACCTACTCCACCGCATGACACTTTCTTAGAATCAGGAAGCTTTTGTTTCCTGATTGTGTGACACTGGTGACTAATTTGCAGTACAATTTGTGGTAATGACAGCCGACCCTGCTGTCAATCACCTGTAGTTCAGATTTTAATGGAAAAATACTTTATAATGATGTACTGTACAGTGTGTTCAGTCCGTGTGTGTGTGTGTGCGTGCGTGCGCAAGCACACGTGTGCATGAGGAAGAGAGAGAAAACGTAATATTTTGTGAATCACAAACAAAGCTGTTTGATTATGCCTTTGTTCAGAGAGGAGATGGGTTTGACATTTCAGCACACAATATACCTTTGCACTCGAACAGGAGAATAGATTTCTTCATGAAAAATGTTTGATTGTCTCTTGCAATGTGTCTTTATCACAAAGGGCTATTTCATGCAAGAGCTCTGTCGATTTGTTTAAAATGTATAATTCACTAACAATTTGAAGGGAATTCAAGAGTTTGTGTTTGTGCTTCATTGTACAGTTTGCTACACCTTCCTGCTAATGATTCATCATCGTCGGGGCCTCAGTGGAGAGGATCAAGAGCGTGAAGTTCCTCAGTGTCCACATCACTGAGGACTTAACATGGTCCTGTTACACCAACACAGCCGTGAATAAGGCATGGCAGTGCCTCTTCTCCCTCAGGACACTGAAACGATTTAGCATGGCCCCTCAGATCCTTAAGAACATTTACAGTTGCACCATCGACACCATCCTGACTGGTTGTATTACCGTCTGGTATGGCAACTGCACCGCCCTTGACCGAAAGGCCCTACAGAGGGTGGTGCGAACAGCCCAGCACATCACTGGGGGTGAGCCCCCAACCATCCAGGACGACAGGCGGTATCTAAGAAAGGCCAGAAAAACTGCCAAAGACGCCAACCACCCGAGAGATGGACTGTTCTCCATGCTCCCATCCAGAAGGTGGTACCAGTGAATCAAGGCTCAGACCAACAGAGCCCTAAAAAGTTTCTATCCCTGGCCATAATATTGTTAAATGGCTAACCACTACTGCTCCCCCACAACTATGCTGCTGCTAAAATGATTATTGATTAGATTTAGTACTACCACTACGCTGCTGTTCATTAAATATTGCTTGCCATTACCATTAGTGTATATCTATTTATGCTGCTACTTTTCACTATTGCTCCTGTTTACATGTATATATTACTGCAAGTATTTAGATATCCCTGCTACAAGTCACTTTTCAGCCCTGTTTACATGTAGTGTATATCTGCCTATCACACACACACTCACCACCACGCGAACACCCACCCACCACTTATGCTACTGCCATGCTGTGTACTTTTAGTATTATTATCTATCCTGTTACCTATCACTTTCTTCCTAATCCCTGCCTATACAGAATGTACATGTCTAGCTCACTACTCCAGTATCTCTGCACATTGTACATTTGGTACTGGCACTGACCCTGTATATAGCTTCCTCTTTTTTGTTGTTGTTTTTTATTATTAGTTGATATTGAATACTGCACTGTTGGGTAGGGCTTGCATGTCACTGTACTTGTGCATGTGACAAATATTACTTGAACATCATAGTTACCTAATAATATACATTTGTTTCCTCTCAAACCTAGACTGTGGGACAGGGTACCGTTGAAAGTGCACTTTTTGCTCATTCTAGTCAGTCAACATCAATTTGCGCAATCTCTTGGCATTAGTGATCACAACTGAAATTAAGATATTGTTTTGGACTGGCAAAAGGAGAGGGAGAGAGATGAGTGCAAAAGTGGAAACCATAGTTGACAATCCAGGCAGAATTGGGTCTGACAGGACAAGGGATGAGACAGTGGCTGGTTTGATCTCTTGATTAGCCACTTGAAATACTACAGTGCTGTTTGATTCTCCACACAGCTCTCCTGATGTCCCCATATCTGCATATTATGAGAGGAGGCCCAAAGGAAGGGAAGAGAGCAACACATTAGAACAGAAACAGAGAGCATGTGTCCCGTGTTGCTCTCCCTTGTTTTTCTCCCAATCGGTTTCCCGATAGCGATTAAATTTAGGCTCACAAGTGTTTTAACGATGCAACTTCCCTACAACGGCAGAAGATGTAACAGCTTTCTCCATTCAAATCTTACCTAACATTACAATTATTTCACAATACTGACGACGACTCAGCTCCTAGAGAGATGTTGCCACCTACGGCTGCAAATATTGAGGCAGCTTATTCTAATGCATACCCAATAAAAATGCACTAAATAAACAATTTAGCACATCATTGCACACGTTAGACAACACATCATAAATATATTGAGACACATTACAGACAGTAGCTTACAAATAGAACTCAATTGATTGAACATGAAATGTATTTCAGTGTGATTGAAATAGCTAGGCCTATAGCCTACTGTTTATGTTTTAATGCAGTAATTTCGGTTTTCATTTGAAGCATATTTTTATACGTTGCTTGTTTGTATCAATTGCAAAGAAATTGGCAACTTTGTATTATAATCAACTTTTTTCTGAAGTTATGGCATCAGAGATGGATAAACCATGTGATTCTATGTTTAACGGAGATCTTCTGTGTAGAAAATGACGTGGGAGGGCAAAAATGTATCTAACAACGCATTTAGCTGTTCTACAAGTGGTCTGAGGCAGGCGTTAGATTAAGATTGTTTTCAAGTGCAACATTAATAACAGTGGTTTTGGGAAACAGCTTGGAGATTTAACGATGCTCCCATGAAGGTTCTAACGATGAACTTAGCCTTAAGATGCTTTTGGGAAACCGGTACCGTCACCGGGACTATGTCCCACTCAACCGCCGATGACTTTGCAACCAGAGGGGGACCATACTTGTGAGTTTGGTTGAATACGTCTGTTCAGCATGTCTCCCTGCTCATGCATGTTTTCCTCTCCCCTCTATCATCTGCTTTGGACTGGACCATGGGCTGGGTTCCACAATCGCTTGATGACAACGGAACGACTGCCTAACGACTATATCTCTGGGACTGAACATATGGTTGGTGTGAATGCGTGTGGGAATGATGTGAACCGAAGATAGCTGTTTGATTAAAAATATTTTTAAATATTCATAACCTTATCTGTGTGGTGGCCTGGGACCTAAGAAATCTGTTTTTGACATCCCTTGAAGGTCTCACCGCACTTAAATGACACAGGGTGATTCTCCAAATGAGTTTGCCTTCAGCATTCCACCAGCCCACTCTCCAGCTCTATGTGAGCCAATGAATAGCCTTCACAGATCTGTGCTTTAATGCCTGTTCAGTTCAAATGTGAAGAAAGACTATCCTTGATTCATGCTAAATGGTTATAGGGAACTAATCTATACAGGTTCTGCAGATGGCATGCGGGGGTTGTGTTGTGTCAAGGTACAGCATGTATGGTAGGAGCCAGTAGAGGTGGGTGTTATTCTGTTTATCTCGGGACTAGTGTCATTAAGGTTGTGTCATGTCCAAACAGGCATGTAGTTATGCGCCAAGCAGTGTCGAACAGCTTGAGTAAGCAAACAAGGTTGAAAAGGAAGAGGGAGAGGGCATGAGTTAATTACCACTGAAAACGACACTTTATCACACACAGCACACACGCCAGTCTAATGCTCATTTATTTCAGCAGAGAGACAGACATCCGACAAACTATTTTTCAATATGCTTCCGTTGTGTTTGGATTACTACAAACTTTATTGTGCATAGTGTATTTCAGCACTCTATCAAATAGGCAGAGCAATTAGAAAATGTTTTATCATTGTCATCCAACCGAATAAGAATAGGCAGCAAAAATAGTGGAAGTTTCTTAGAATGACTATAAAACGGTAAGTTTGGATCCTGGACGTTGATTGGTGGATAGCCGTTATTTATTTATGATAATTAACATGACACCATAATGCCCTAATTACATTTCAAGTCTCAATGAGCATCCACAGCCCAGCCAGACATTTATTGACAATATTTCCCCATGCTTCTTGCCTAGTATTTAGTTTGGTACAGTGGGGTTAATATAATAAGCCTTGCTTTGTGCCTATCCAACCAGTGTAACATGTTGCTTTTTTTTGTCATCCCCACCCCCTATGCTTGCGTTGTATATTTATTTATTGCAGTTTTACAGCAAATTTCCTGCAATTCTACACATTTTGCCATGACTTATGTCATGTTAATATGATATTTGAGTAAGAGTGACTAACAAAATCAAATCGTGAACCCCTGAAGGTCAGGGCTCCTGGGCACATGCCCTGCATTCCCAGTTGGTAATTTGGCGATAATTACTACAAGTTCAGATAGTTGGCTAGACTAATTTAAAAATCTAAAACATTTTAACTGACATGGGCTAATTGAATGACTGTCAGTAAGTGACATGTAAAAAGAGGAAAACTGCTGATGCACAACCAAATTTCGAAATTGCACCTTGTGTTTTCTACTATTCTAACTCTCAACAATAAGATGAGACACCGACTCATTTTTACATTTGGTGACCTCATTTGTAGCTACGGTCCTGCTTTGTGCTGACAACTTCTCTGATCCAGGCAAATTAATTTATCAGGATCATTGTAATGCATACAGTGCCTTCGGAAAGTATTCAGACCCTGTCACGACTTCCACCGAAGGTGGCTCCTCTCCCTGTTCGGGCGGTGCTCGGCGGTCGTCGTCGCCAGCCTACTAGCTGCCACCGATCCCATTTTCCTTTTCATTTGTGTCTGTCTGTTTTTTCACACCTGTGTTCAGTTAGTTGATTTCGGTGGGTTTATCTACACCCCGCTGCATGCTAGGCTTTGTGCGGGATTATTTGTGTGTATTGCATGTTAGGGGTGCGTGCCTGCACCACGGGGTTTCGATTTATTTCGGTAATGTTACCGTGTGTTTTCGAGAATTTGTTTTTGGAGTCGAGGTTTCTCTTCCGTGTGTGCGATTAGTTTCCCTGTGGGTGGCGACTATGTTTGTGTGTGTTTTTCCCCACTTGTTTGTATTGTGAGTTCGGGACTGCCTTAATAAACGTTTTGTGCCACTGGAACTTCTTTGCTCTCCTGCTCCTGATTCCTACACCCCCCCTACTAGGAGGCATTGTTACAGACCCCTTGACTTTTTGCACATTTTTTTTACTTTACAGCCTTATTCGCAAATGTACTAAATATAAAAAACAAAAATACCTTATTTACATAAGTGTTCAGATCCTTTGCTAAGAGACCCGAAATTGAGCTCAGCTGCATTCTGTTTCTATTGATGATCCTTGAGATGTTTCTACAACTTGATTGGAGTCCACCTGTGGTAAATTCAATTGATTGGACACAATTTGGAAAGACACACCTGTCTATATACGGTCCTACAGTTGACAGTGCATGTCAGAGCAAAAACCAAGCCATGAGGTCAAAGGAATTGTCCAGAGTGCTCCGAAACAGGATTGTGTCGGGGCACAGATCTGGGGAAGAGTACCAAATAATGTATGCAGCATTGAAGGTCCCCAAGAACACAGTGGCCTCGATCATTCTTAAATGGAAGAAGTTTGGAACCACCAAGAGTCTTCCTAGAACTGGCCGCCCAGTAAAACTGAGCAATCGAGGAAGAAGGGCTTTGGTCAGGGAGAAGCTCTAGAGTTCCTCTGTGGAGATGGGAGAACCTTCCAGAAGGACAACCATCTCTGGAGCACTCCACCAATCAGGCCTTTATGGTAGAGTGGCCAGACGGAGGCCACTCCTCAGTAAAAGGCACATGACATCCTGCTTGGAGTTAGCCAAAAGGCACCCAAAGATTCTTAGACCATGAGAAAAAATATTCTCTGGTCTGATGAAACCAAGATTGAACTCTTTGGCCAGAATGCCAAGCGTCATGTTCAGAGGAAACCTGGCACCATCCCTACGGTGAAGCATGGTGGTGGCAGCATCATTCCGTGGGGATGTTTTTCAGCGGCAGGGACTGGGAGACTAGTCAGGATCGAGGCAATGGATCAGGGCTCCCGAGTGGCGCAGCGGTCTAAGACACTGCATCTCAGTGCTTGAGGCGTCACTACAGACACCCAGGCTGTATCACAATCGGCTATGATTGGGAGTCCCATATGTCAGGGCACAATTGTCCCAGAGCCGTCCACGTTTGGCCGGTGTAGGCTTCCATTGTAAATAATAATATGCTCGTAACTGACTTGCCTAGTTAAATAAATAAAAAGTATAATTCAAAGATGAATGGAGCAAAGTACAGAGAGATCCTTGATGAGCACTCAGGACCTTAGACTGGGGCAAAGGTTCACCTTCCAACACGACAACGACCCCAAGCACACAGCCAAGACAACACAGGAGTGGCTTTGCGACAAGTCACTTAATGTCCTTGAGTGGCCCAGCCACTGTTTTTGCTTTGTCATTATGGGGTATTTTGTGTACATTGATGAGGATATTTTTTTTAAATCAATTTTAGAATAAGGCTGTAACGTAACAAAATGTGGAAAAAGTCAAGGGATCTGAGTACTTTCCGAAGGCACTGTATATCCAAAGAATTGGCAATAGAAACAAAGGTCAAACAAATGAAAATGCACATAGTTTGCGTGTTAGGCAAACGAGATGTGACATTATCCTAGCTATCCTCCATAACTATCTTATTGGCTCGACAATCAGCGATATGTTGCCTATTTATGAATGATGTATTAAATCATTATTTATTGAAGTTCTTGTCTTTCCTTTTTGTGCAATTCTACAAGATGATTTACAAGAGATGTCATTAGATCTGAAGCAAAGCAAAGCAAATCTAATTTTATTGGTCACATACACATATTTAGCGGATGTTATTGCGGGTGTAGCGAAATGCTTGTGTTCCTAGCTCCAACAGTGCAGTAGTATCTAACAATTCACAACAATACACATATCTAGAAGTAAAGAATGGAATGAAGAAATTAAATATTAGGACGAGCAGCCTAATATGGATCATATTATGACGAGCAGCCAACCACAGGTCTGCCAAAATCAGTACCATCATTACATGAGTATGCTGTCAGCACCAAGCACACTGATTAAATGTATTGCATGCCAATCATGCTCATGGATCATGCAAGACAATCAGGTTAAATATCAATGTAAGAGTTACTCCTAGTAATCATACTCCCGTGTTGTTGTGAAAAAAAACAAATGGAATGTGTGAATGTTCTATTGATTTCCTTTCCTCATATGACACATTAATTATCAGTTTAGTACTGGGGGGGGGGGCTTGGCATCGAAATCCCTGATTGACAGCTTCAAAGGTTGAATGATTTACCCACTAATCTGTTCAGCAGCTGTCGATCATTAATTACCTTGCCTCACATGCTCTTGGGCACATACACACACGCCTCCCTTTTCTAAAGACAACCACAGAGCCTGGGTGGGAGAAGCTTGGCAGTGAATAAAAGACCGTGGGATGAAGAATGGTGGAAGGATGGGAGAACTAGACGAGGTGGCACCAAAAGACTCAATGAGAGTGTGTTAGTCTAGCAGGGAGACAGATGTGTATGGGCTTTTTCCTGTAATATCTGAAACAGAACTTCCCTAGACTGGGGTGATTACTTTACCAGCCGACAGCAGCCCCTGACCATTACTCTTGCTGAGAAACATCATGTCAGGGCAGCCAGAGGAGTTTTTAAATGACCGTCACTTCTCCTTCCATTTCAAATAGCCTTATGTTATGGCATCCTATAGGAATTAATTTTTATTTACTAGCTGCTTTCCTCTATGGGGCCCAAATATAAACTTGATCAAAGCAGGGGGAGGCAGGTTTGGCCTTGTCATGGTGGGACCAGTGTGGTGTAGAGCTGTAGTACAAACACTAAATAGGCACTACATGTAAAACCATGTGCTGCTCCTCTACCCCACCTCTGATTAATTAAAATTGTATTAAGTATCAGGTATCAAGGTAAGACCCAAGTGCAGACTGTGTGACGTAACAATGTTTATTGTAAAAACAGGGGCAGGCAAACGCCAGGTCAAGGCAGGCAGGGGTCGATAATCCAGAGTAGGAGCAAAGGTACAGGACGGCAGGGTCAGGGTCAAGGACAGGCAGAGTGGGCAGGTCCAGGGTCAGGAGAGGCGAGGGTCAAAAACCAGGAGGATGAGGAAAAAGAGAGGCTGAGCAAAGACAGGCACTGACAGGACAACCGCTGATAAGCTTGACAAAGACAAACTGGCACAGACAGACAGAAAACACAGGTATAAATACCCAGAGGATAAGTGGGGAAGATGGGCAACTCCTGGAGGGGGTGGAGACAAGCACAAGGACAGGTGAAACAGATCAGTGCGTGACATTAAGCTTTAATGAGCACTGGGCATTTCCTCAGCCAAGAACAGGACAATGTGGATGAAGAATAGCCTAGTTAAGGTGGAATTGTTGTTGGAAGGAGTTTGAACATGAAGGGGGGGCTTTTAATAGGACCGTTTTGAGAGTAGGAGGAGAACTTTGATCAATCGAAGAAACCTATAAAGAATGAGTGGAATGCCACTTTCGATAATCATAATCAGATAAGTGGCCCATGAAAAGGGTATGGGAGGGGCATTAGACCACGTATTATTAAACATAGTTAAATGTTTAGAGAGAGCGTGAGATCCTGAGGCTTCTGAGAAGGAGTGGTCTCTGAAGCCTTTTTGATCAAAAAGAATGGTCTAACAATGAACATGTACATGACATAAGGTAATGAGAGACAAAATGCTACAGCCACATTGTGATCAGTGGGTTTTCAGAGACCCTACCTTAAACAGAACCCCTTTACAGAGGATAAATAAACATGCACTTTCAGTGATCTGAAATTGATTATTTTAACAGAAGGAATGGTAGATGTTAGGGCGGCACTTTACAGACCCTGAAACCTTTGTGATGCCTCCTCTCTCCCCCTCTCATATCTTGCTATTCTTCTCAGGTCTCACCAACTTTCATTATGTCTGTAGTTCTTAGAAATAAAGGTAGCCTCCGTGTTGCACACAATAGCCTACATAATGCATGCATAACTCTCTCTTAGGGTTAGTGTTGAGCAATAATGTATTGTAATTGTGTGAACATGCCGCAAGCTAGTTCTCCCCTTCTATTTTTAGCTCTTTGTTTACTCGTCTCACATACGTTTGTTTTTTAGCTCTCAGGCTATATGCCACTGGGCTATTAAGTGAGATTAGATCTCTATGATCCCCACAGCAACAGATGTGCAGCAGAAAGAGGAACATGACTGATAGTAAACAAGTGGGGCTGTATTGTCTGCACTAATTTACTCTCATATACCAAACACTGAACAAACACAGAAGAAAATTATGCTTTCGTCCTCCTTTTAAAATGGTTTTCCAGCAGAAGTCTTAAATCAATAGCACAGATTTGAATGGATTAGTAAATACAGTACATTTCATTATAGTTTTCTAGTTCTAGATGTTATTAGTCTTACTAAGCTTATTTTTTGCCTTGGATTGATCCTTACCATTGGAAACCCCATTCGTTTATGCAGCATGTATCATCCTCAGGTGCTGGTTGGTAATTATATATTTAAGCAATAATGCCTGAGGAGGTGTGGTATGTGGCTAATATACCATGGCTAAAGGCTATTATTATGCACGACGCAGTGCAGAGTGCCTGGATACAGCCTTTAGCCGTGGTACACTGGCCATATACCACAAACTCCTGAGGTGCCTTATTTCTATTATAAACTGGTTACCAACGTAATTAGAATAGTAAAAAGTAATGTTTTGTCATACCCATGGTATATGGTCTGATATACCACGGCTTTCAGCCAATCAGTATTCAGGGCTCAAACTACCCGGTTTATAATGATAAATAACAGGCTAACTGCAGAGAAACAGATAACTGTATTATTTCATCTTGTTGTGTTTTACAAGTAAACTAAACTTACTTTAACAACTATTAGGCTCCATGCAGTACAATTTTGGCATAAAATCCCATACACTAGGCACAGATTAAACTCTAACAATGAATATCTTATTTCAGTATCAGCACGGGTCTATCATTTTCACACACGTCCCTGTCTCTGACACATCCCACACCTTATCACTGACAGATTCCAAAGTAGCATAATGTCAGCCTGCTCCTGTATTATCACCCCTAGGCCGGCAGAAAGCTTTACAGCTACCACATACCACTATGAATTATGAATTGCTATGTTTCACTTTTAAACTCCTGAATGTAGCGACTCAGGAGGGAGAACTTTGGTAAACTATTAAACTATAAACATTTCTTCCCGAAGGGGTCTTTGTGGTCCATAATCAAAGACAAAATCCAAATGCCATATTAATGCAACAAAATACACAATAAAATGCCTGGATTAGTTAAAATTATTATGTAGGTGAATATCCCAGTATGTTCATACTGTAGCTTATACACTGGTATGTGTGTTGATTTTACCGATTTGATTTTACCTATGAGGATAAAAAAGATAACCTTTCCCTTACATTACACTCCCTGTGTTGTTGGAAAGATTGGGATGGCAGACCAAGATATTTGTGTGTGAAATAGAGGTGGTAAACACAGAAAAGAGGGGTAATGCATGATTGGCGATCGCAGGGGTAAAGTACATGGAAGCTACTGCTTTGATGTTTGCTCTGTGTTGTTTATATGAGCAATACCCCTTTGATCTCATAATGTGAACAGTCTGGAGCGGGGTGTCAGTGTATTACCTACTGCTAAAGTCTGTACCCCATACACCCACCTTTCATCAACTGGGAGGAGAGGGGTGGGGGTTTTAGTATCAATCTGAACAAGACCACTCCTATTTTAAAATGACTATTTACCTCACAAATCACCTGTCAGAAAGAAATTAAGTCATCCTTACACTTACAGGTCAATACCAGAGCACATACCAAAAATACTGTTTTAGACTTATTTCCACTGTATAGCATCAAAGGCATGCTATGAAATTCCATCAGTAGTTCTGATGAATGTAGTCACATCATATGAGATAATGTCCTTATTCTCACCTTCCCATAAACATGGCAGCTGATGGAGGCCAGATGTGCTAGGCCTTCCCTACCTCCAGTCCAGACACACATGGCTTCCCTGCCTACCTCCAGTCCAGGTACACATGGTTTGGGGATGGAGGTGGGGAAAGGAGGGGTGCTGTGTGTGCGTGTCTGCGTAGCCACAAGGGTTCGCGCTGAGGAAATTATGCAACTCCAGCTGCTCACACGAGGATCTCTGCCGAAGCACTATCCTCACAGATCTGCACCTGGCTACTGGCATTCTAAAAACAACTAAAACGAGTTTTACGCCAATAACAGTTTGGCTAAATGCAAATGTCCATAAAAGCATTATAAAGTATAAATGCTTCCTTGACAAAGACGTCACATCCACTAAGAGACATCCACAAGACAGCTAAAAAGGTTTTGGAAGTAGTCATATCTTATCTGTACCAGACCATAAAGACTTTACTCATATAACATCTTGGAAGAGTTGATAGAAGTAACCCTGACTAATCTTCTGCATCTGTGCTTGCTCCTTACCCAAGCCCTGTAGACAATGGGCATTCTTATCAGGTCCTGAAAAGCCATGTTTAATGCATACATATCATCTTGACTAGGAGGCACAGAGGAGCCATATGATGAACTCTAGAAAATGTTCTCATCACCATCCATATGAATACACAACTAAAATGTGACTGAATAATGCTCTGGTAGGACTTCAGAGCAATCTTAGTGAAGCTCCATTGTGATAATATACATTCTCCATAGTTTAGCTTAAAACACCTATAAAAAGCATGTGGAATCGCAGCCCCCAGACCGAGTGCCATGGTTACCCATTTACAGTGCCATGCTGGGTAAGTGTTAGGTTGAGAAAGTAAAGTGCAGCGGTGCTGTGAAAAGAGAGCTGAGACCTGTCATAGAAAAAAAATAAGACAGGGTAGAAAATAAAGTGTTGCTTTTTTCCTGTCATCCTAATCAAACCTGAATATGAGGCTCACTTGCAGACACTTACCCAAGTGGTCATATCATGCTGTGTCTGTTGCCTAGTTACCCTTTGATTCAGATTTGATTAAAAAGATTGTCTGGAAATGGTTAACAAATCACCACTGTTGATTTGCAATATTGATTAAATGCGTATCAGAAAAGGTTACAATCACTTGTAACCTTTCAATCGTATTATCACTGTTAGAGTATTGGTAAACCACATTGAATTTGCCGTACATGATAGCTTGAAATTACATTATGATCAAACTAAATGTCAAAGAGTGGATATATTTCAGGGTATGTTTGCAGGCAAATATACAAGTCCATCAGTAATATAAAAGCATCAACGGAACACCAATGTGTTAAGCTGGTCCATAGGATCCTATAGTTCTAACGATGATGCTTTTGGGAAACCAAACCCATTTTTATTACTTCTTTCAGCAAATATACATTCTATTGTACTTTATTTTGCCTACCTCTTGTTTTTCAAGCTTGCAGTTTCTCTGAGGTGAGGATTATTATTAACAAAGAAGTTGTGATGAGAAAACTCTCATTACTTCAGTCCAATTGAAACGGGTCCTGTTGGGCAAACATTGCTGCTCTTTCATGCCTTCCTCATGTCACCATGGCAACACACCAAACCCTGCAGGCGTCTGCCAAACTGATAGTCCATGTAACAGAGAGCGCACACATACACCAATTCACCCACCGACCCATCCACCCACACACACAGAAACACACACACACAAAACACATGCACGCACGCACTCAATTACGCACACACACACACTAGTACTTTGTAAAGTCCTCTTATTGACAACAGCTATGGGGTTTGTCATATATTTGTAATAAAGCCAGTATTTCCTATCTTCTTAAACCAGGGCTAATTGGCAATAATTGTGGAGAAGTAAATGGCCTCCGGCAACCAACATCTTGTGATGCAGATCTGGCTAATGGCTTTATGTTGAGATAGAATCAGCACTTGGGGGCAGGATCACAGAGTGGAAGCCGATCACAAGACCTTCCCTGCGGGGCGTAATGGCATTTTCCACAGATGAGCTGGGCTGTCGCTGCGCTTTTAGGAAACTAGAGACAACGACACTCAATGTGACAGTCTAGCACCTTCTGCAGTAGGTCTACAAACAGTGAACTGCCTTCCTGCCTGCCAACCACTTCTTAGCAGATGATACAATTAAGTTTTATTTGTCGTATGTACAGGATACACATGGTATACACCATCCAACGAAATGCTTGAAGAAGAAATAAAATATAATACAAATATAAAGTAAACGGCTCAAATGGAATAGAACACACATTTTAGCATAAGTATATTACATAATGATAATCACGAATTACATTTCTACAGCGCTTTTCATAGAATCTCAAAGCATAAATATAATAGCATTTGATTAAGGTTTTGTAAAGATAAATATTCTGTACAACTGATGCTTAGAAAAGGTCAGTGACTATCAATAATCATTTCTAGGTAGATTAAGTTGCTTAAGAAAGTTTCTCATGTGTGACAATTTGCCACAATTAGACTGATGGCATTAGTAGCAGTTGCATCTAGAAAGAAACTATATCAACAGTAGAGTACACTAGACAGTATTTATGCAGTGTTGGAGCACAAATGGAATAAAATGCCCTCCGGGTCAGTTTTAGCAGTTATCCGATTCACTTGAGCTCAAGACAGCTTTTCTCTTATTCACACATTGAGAGAGCTCTCTGATGACATAGCTCGCTAATGAAAATGTTAATTGGAGTGTGAAACACCATCTTTTTTAAAAATTATTTTGCAGATGATTCCACTTGTACAAGCTTATGTGAGTAAAAAAAGGCTAAGCAAATGTCTATTTATGCTGGTTGGTAATGATCATCATACAGTATGTTTCTATTGTTGTCTTCATAAATAGGCTACCGTACATTGTAAACTGGTCATAAGACATGGGCTGTCATTGAAAATATTCTATGCATTTAAAAAAATATATTTTGTGCCTAGTTAGTGTGAAAATTGTGAGCGGCAGTGAGAATCAGCTCCCTGCCAAAATACTCAATACGTAAACACGACCACTGACCTACATCTACACACACGCACAGAGAGATACTGTACACATACATGTACAAACAAGTCTTAGGACCCTGCGCTGTGCAGAAGATTCAAATGATCTTCACTCGTTAAAGTAACCGTCCCTAGTGCAGTCTAATTAGCATTTAATAGGACACCAAATCCAGCACAGGAGGCTTGTTATTTAAGGATAAAGCTCATCTCTCATTTGAATGCTTGGTTCATAAGCTGCACTAATTACGTTTCATTAGCATTATTAATTAAACATGAAAAGTTCCTCCTTCCCCATCTATGTTGGTGTCTGCTTCAGAATGGCACTGAGTGACACCTCACTGCAGCACCATTGGAAAACACCTTCAAATAAAACACGCCATCATGCCTCAACGACTACATGGACTCTGGAATGGATCAAACTATTTGAGCTATAACTTTGTGACACTTACGTTGGAGACAGTAACACCAGCTAAGTGTGATTCCAAATGCCAGTATCACCAAAGGAACATGACCTTGGGAGCGGCCATTTGAAACTAACTGTACAACATACACCTACAAAATATCCCAATAGGTGGACTAGGACCCCAGTAGACAAAAGGCTGTCAATCAAAGGTTTCACATTCCCCAGCAAGAAAACCAATAATGTCTCTCAAACAGAAGTGGGAGCTAACAAAGAGCCACTGACAACCAAAACGAAACAGGTGGGGTTTAAGGAGGGGTTCTGAAAGACACTCCACAACTGAACGTTGACTAGCAACAACTAGGACCTAAAAGACACCCACTACGAGTACCCATTAAATTTGCCTACTAAGAGGCAAACAAAAGGAAAACCTACACCAACATTAAAGACAGCAAGCAAACCAAAAAGTTTAGCAAAATTAAAACAGGGAAGATCAGACAAATGTATGTTTTTCTTGAAATCAAATAGGGCGAGCCAAGTAAAGGTGTTGACCCTCTACTTCTCTCAAGAGAACTTAAGCAATGGGACAGCAAAGGTGAAACACCTTCCCACTTACGAGATGACAAACCAGCACAGGTGTAACACATACTGACTAACGAGGTGACACCAATCGGTGAGCCCTACATGCTAACGTGATATATGTGCTAAAAGTTCAACCACACTAAGGAGCGCTGGTTTGTTTGCAGTCCAAGTGTTCCCTGAGGACAGCTCTGAAACCCACAATTAGTGCCATTGTCCCACCAATCTCAACAAAGCCCTTTCAAAAGCCTAATTCCACTTCTCTGTCACTTGTGAAGCATATAGTTACAACAGGTGTTGAACCAATTGCGCACAGTGAGGGAGAACCCTGTAGCATGGCACTTGGCAGTATATCTTGGCACTTGGATTTGATTAGTCTTTTGGAAGTTGGAAATTAGCTGACTTGGATCCAGATGATGCCAGTGCTGATACAGACACACCAGTCCTCATCTCTTACAAGACAGGGCTAAGTGAAACAAAATCAATTGAGCCATATACTTGTTCTCCATGCCTGGGCTATGTGTTGTTGTTTCCCAGCCCTGTCTTCTACCAAACCAGCTTGCTGTTGTGATCTTATCATCCCATGAGCCCTATGCAGCGTCCAAGAGACATGTTGTGTCTGAGGAAATTGAAAATGACAACTCACACCATATTGGTTGATTGAAATTGCAAAGAGGGCTTAGAATTGATCCGTAAACTACTGTCTGTGAGAAAAATGTCGACAGGCTTTCTGCTGTATGGGAATCGCATTTTGTATGCTATTTCAATATTTTAAGGCTTCATAATGATACTCTTGCAAAGACGTCAAGCAGTTTTACACAAATTATTCAAACACGTAGCACACAATAGCAGGCACTTTAATGTATTGTTGTCAGGTGGTCCTCAAGGACAAGAAATCCCTTAGTACCTGAATGGGAGAAAAAAAATCCCATAGGTAAGCCAGCTCGAATAAAAATTTGTTTTGCCTTCTCTGTGTCGTTTCCCAAATGCCTCCCCTCGGCAGCCTAAAGCTTCTCCGTCAGTGAGAGATGTATTTGGATGCACAATAAAGCAACATAACCTGCTTTCATTTTCAGCCAACAGATATTCTGATACGGTCTATTTGGGGAAAAAGACCATGCTTCTGCATAAGAAATGTCAACATATAGGCATATGCCAGCGAGACCTATTTATCCTCTCCATGCTATTTACTTCTCAGACTCCACAATAAGCACCAGCCTGTAGAGACACTGCAAACAGAACTGCTCTCATTTCATCATACAGGGCATACTTCTATTACTTGTAATTGAAGAACATTGGAAATTAAAGATTAAGTTCAAAAGCGAATGCATTTCGATGTTATGGTACTGTAGATCACATATCTGTTGCTGTGTTGAAGTCTACTCTAAAATCAAAATCAAATCAAATGTATTTATATAGCCCTTCTTACATCAGCTGATATCTCAAAGTGCTGTACAGAAACCCAGCCTAAAACCCCAAACAGCAAGCAATGCAGGTGCAGAAGCACGGTGGCTAGGAAAAACTCCCTAGAAAGGCCAAGACCTAGGAAGAAACCTAGAGAGGAACCAAGGAACCAGGCTATGAGGGGTGGCCAGTCCTCTTCTGGCTGGGCCGGGTGGAGATTATAACAGAACATGGCCAAGATGTTCAAATGTTCATAAATGACCAGCATGGTCAAATAATAATAATCACAGTAGTTGTCAAGGGTGCAACAAGTCAGCACCTCAAGAGTAAATGTCAGTTGGCTTTTGATAGCCGATCATTCAGAGTATCTCTACCGCTCCTGCTGTCTCTAGAGAGTTGAAAACAGCAGATTTGGGACAGGTAGCACGTCCGGTGAACAGGTCAGGGTTCCATAGCCGCAGGCAGAACAGTTGAAACTGGAGTAGCAGCACGGCCAGGTGGACTGGGGACAGCAAGGAGTCATCATGCCAGGTAGTCCTGAGGCATGGTCCTAGGGCTCAGGTCCTCAGAGAGAGAGAAAGAAAGAATTAGAGAGAGCATACTTAAATTCACACAGGACACCGGATAAGACAGGAGAAATACTCCAGATGTAACAGACTGACCCTAGCCCCCCGACACATAAACTACTGCAGCATAAATACTGGAGGCTGAGACAGAAGGGGTCAGGAGACACTGTGGCCCTATCCGTAGATACACCCGGACAGGGCCAAACAGGAAGGATATAACCCCACCCACTTTGCCAAAGCACAGCCCCCACACCACTAGAGGGATATCTTCAACCACCAACTTACCATCCTGAGACAAGGCCGAGTATAGCCCACAAAGATCTCTGCCATGGCACAACCCAAGGGGGGGGGGGCACCAACCCAGACAGGAGGACCACATCAGTGACTCAACCCGCTCAAGTGACGCACCCCTCCTAGGGACGGCATGGAAGAACACCAATAAGCCCCTGTAATAGGGTTAGAGGCAGAGAATCCCAGTGGAGAGAGGGGAACCTGCCAGGCAGAGACAGCAAGGGCGGTTCGTTGCTCCAGAGCCTTTCCGTTAACCTTCACACTCCTGGGCCAGACTACCCTCAATCATAGGACCTATTGAAGAGATGAGTCTTCAGTAAAGACTTAAAGGTTGAGACCGAGTCTGCATCTCTCACATGGGTAGGCAGACCATTCCATAAAAATGGAGCTCTATAGGAGAAAGCCCTGCCTCCAGCTGTTTGCTTAGACATTCTAGGGAGAATTAGGAGGCCTGCCTCTTGTGACCGTAGCGTACGTGTAGGTATGTACGGCAGGACCAAATCAGAAAGATAGGTAGGAGCAAGCCCATGTAATGCTTTGTAGGTTAGCAGTAAAACCTTGAAATCAGCCCTTGCCTTACAGGAAGCCAGTGTAGGGAGGCTAGCACTGGAGTAATATGATCAAATTTTTGGGTTCTAGTCAGGATTCTAGCAGCCGTATTTAGCACTAACTGAAGTTTATTTAGTGCTTTATCCGGGTAGCCGGAAAGTAGAGCATTGCAGTAGTCCAACCTAGAAGTAACAAAAGCATGGATACATTTTTCTGCATTATTTTTGGACAGAAAGTTTCTGATTTTTGCAATGTTACGTAGATGGAAAAAAGCTGTCCTTGAAACAGTCTTGATATGTTCTTCAAAAGAGAGGTCAGGGTCCAGAGTAACGCCGAGGTCCTTCACAGTTTTATTTGAGACGACTGTACAACCATCAAGATTATTTGTCAGATTCAACAGAATATCTCTTTGTTTCTTGGGACCTAGAAAAAGCATCTCTGTTTTGTCCGAGTTTAAAAGTACAACGTTTGCAGCCTTCCACTTCCTTATGTCTGAAACACAGGCTTCTAGCGAGGGCAATTTTGGGGCTTCACCATGTTTCATTGAAATGTACAGCTGTGTGTCATCCGCATAGCAGTGAAATTTAACATTATGTTTTCGAATGACATCCCCAAGAGGTAAAATATATAGTGAAAACAATAGTGGTTCTAAAACGGAACCTTGAGAAACACCGAAATCTACAGTTGGTTTGTCAAAGGACAAACCATTCACAGAGACAAACTTATATCTTTCCGACAGATGAGATCTAAACCAGGCCAGAACTTGTCCGTGTTGACCAATTTGGGTTTCCAATCTCTCCAAAAGAATGTGGTGATCGATGGTATCAAAAGCAGCACTAAGATCTAGGAGCACGAGGAAAGATGCAGAGCCTCGGTCTGACACCATTACAAGATCATCACCTTCACAAGTGCAGTCTCAGTGCTATGATGGAGTCTAAAACCAGACTGAATTGTTTCATATACATTGTTTGTCTTCAGGAAGGCAGTGAGTTGCTGCGCAACAGCTTTTTCAGTTTTTTTTGAGAGGAATGGAATATTCGATATAGGCCTATAGTTTTTTATATTTTCTCGGTCAAGATTTGGCTTTTTCAAGAGAGGCTTTATTACTGCCACTTTTAGTGAGTTTGGTACACATCTGGTGGATAGAGAGCTGTTTATTATGCTCAACATAGGAGGGCAAAGCACAGGAAGCAGCTCTTTCAGTAGTTTGGTTGGAATAGGGTCCAGTATGCAGCTTGAAGGTTTAGAGGCCATGGTTATTTTTATCATTGTGTCAAGAGATATAGTATTAAAACACATGAGTGTCTCCCTTGATCCTAGGTCCTGGCAGAGTTGTGCAGACTCAGGACAACAGAGCTTTGGAGGAATACGCAGATTTAAAGAGGAGTCTGTAATTTGCGTTCTAATGATCATGATCTTTTCCTCAAAGAAGTTCATGAATTTATTACTGCTGAATTGAAAGCCATCCTCTCTTGGGGAATGCTGCTTTTTAGTTAGCTTTGCGACAGTATCAAAATGAAATTTCGGATTGTTCTTATTCTCCTCAATTAAAACCTGTTGAGGCCAGGGGGCAGGATCTTATCCCGGTATTGGGATTCATTGTCATGTGACCATGGCGGGGAATTCAAAACTGCAAGAGTAATCATTTCAAATAATCAAATAATCAACTATTTTCCTCCATTTGAAAGATATATCTCCTAAATCTAACCACGCTGTCCGATTTTCAGAGGCTTTACGGAGAATGCATAAAGTTAGGTTATGTGAGGAGAGTACATTGACAATAGCTGCGTGTAATGTTTAGCCAATTCAAAGAAGGGCATCAACAGACAGAAAACTAGCTAGAATTATGCACTTACCTTTGACAATCTGCATCAGATGACACTCATAGGACATTATGTTAGACAATACATGCATTTTTAGTTCCATCAAGTTCATATTTATATCCAAAAACAGCATTTACAGTCACGGTGAAAATCAGAATTTTTTTCGGCTCGAATGCTCCCAGTGAATCCAGCATTACAAATCACGGAATTACTATTCGAAAACATTGGTAAATTATAATATTGTCATTCAAAGAATAATATATTATCATCTCGTAATTGCTACCGAATGGCCAGATCTCAAAATAACTTTACTGGGAAATCACATTTTGCTATAAACTGGTTATGCTAACAACATAAGCTAAGCTATAAGCTAAGCTAAGCTATACCGTTAGCATTAGCATCATCTAATATCGATAATAACATTCTAAATATCCCCTTACCTTTGATTATCTCCATCAGAAGGCGCTGCCAGCGATCCCAGGTCCAGAACAAATGTGGTTTCTTTTGATAAAGTTCATAATTTATGTCCAAATAGTTAGCGTTCAGTAGGCTCCCACAAAATGAGGTGGGCAGTGTAAAGTCACGCCGAAAAGCTAAAAAAAAAACTAGTAAATAATCTATTTATGTTTGTTCAAACATGTCAAACGTTGTTTAGCATTAATCTTTTGGTCCATTTTTAACGTGAAACATCAGTAAACATCAGTAATATTTTCACACAACCTATCAAGTGTCTAGAATAAACGATTATGACAAAGACACTCTTCTCAGATTCATGCGCAGGCGCAAAAAATGAAGTGATGACGTGTCAACTTGTAAGCATTCTAATTCGGTCTGTATTCATCACAGATGCTTCAAACAACTTTCTAAAGATCGTTGACATCTAGTGGAAGCAGTAGGAGTTGCGAACTGAATCCTTTCTCACTGTGGTATCTTTAAAACAATGACACTAAATAGTACAGTCACAAAATTCTCATTTTTTTAAATCTATTTTTCACAGGTTTTTGCCTGCAATATGAGTTTTGTTATACTTACAGACACCATTCAAACTGTTTTAGAAAATTCAGAGTGTTTTCTATCCGAATGTGTTAATAATATGCATATCCTAGCTTCTGAGTTGGTGTAGGAGGCAGTTAAAAATGGGCACATATTTTTTTCAAAATTCTCAATACTGCCCCCGTGGCCCGTAGAGGTTAAGTAGGATGATCGAGCAGCAGTGAGGGCTCTTCGATACTGCACGGTACTGTCTTTCCAAGCTAGTCGGAAGACTTCCAGTTTGGTGTGGCGCCATCTCCGTTCCAATTTTCTGGAAGCTTGCTTCAGAGCTCGTGTATTTTCTGTATACCAGGGAGCTAGTTTCTTATGACAAATGTTTTTTGTTTTTAGGGGTGCAACTGCATCTAGGGTATTGCGCAAAGTTAAATTGAGTTCCTCAGTTAGGTGGTTAACTGATTTTTGTCCTCTGATGTCCTTGGGTAGGCAGAGGGAGTCTGGAAGGGCATAAAGGAATCTTTGGGTTGTCTGAGAATTTACAGCACGACTTTTGATGCTCCTTGGTTGGGGTCTGAGCAGATTATTTGTTGTGATTGCAAACATAATAAAATGGTGGTCCGATAGTCCAGGATTATGGGGAAAAACATTAAGATCCACAGCATTTATTCCATGGGACAAAACTAGGTCCAGAGTATGACTGTGGCAGTGAGTAGGTCCAGAGACATGTTGGACAAAACCCACTGAGTCGATGATGGCTCCAAAAGCCTTTTGGAGTGGGTCTGTGGACTTTTCCATGTGAATATTAAAGTCACCAAAAATGTGAATATTATCTGCTGTAACTACAATGTCCGATAGGAATTCAGGGAACACAGTGAGGAACGCTGTATATGGCCCAGGAGGCCTGTAAACAGTAGCTATAAAAAGTGATTGAGTAGGCTGCATAGATTTCATGACAAGAAGCTCAAAAGACGAAAAAGTTTTTTTTTTTTTGTAAATTGAAATTTGCTATCGTAAATCTTAGCAACACCTCCGCATTTGCGGGATGCACGGGGGATATGGTCACTAGTGTAACCAGGAGGTGAGGCCTCATTTAACACAGTAAATTCATCAGGCTTAAGCCATGTTTCAGTCAGGCCAATCACATCAAGATTATGATCAGTGATTAGTTCATTGACTATAACTGCCTATTTAGAGATGTGAGGTATCACGATCTCTTTCAATAATGGCAGAAATGGAGGAGGTCTTTATTCTAGTGAGATTGCTAAGGCGAACACCGCCATGTTTAGTTTTGCCCAACCAAGGTCGAGGCACAGACACGGTCTCAATGGGGATAGCTGAGCTGACTACACTGACTGTGCTAGTGGCAGACTCCACTAAGCTGGCAGGCTGGCTAACAGCCTGCTGCCTGGCCTGCACCCTATTTCATTGTGGAGCTAGGGGAGTTAGAGCCCTGTCTATGTTCGTAGATAAGATGAGAGCACCCCTCCAGCTAGGATGGAGTCCGTCACTCCTCAACATGCCAGGCTTGGTCCTGTTTGTGGGTGAGGCCAATTATCTACAAATTCTATCTTTTGGGAGGGGCAGAAAACAGTTTTCAACCAGCGATTGAGTTGTGAGACTCTGCTGTAGAGCTCATCACTCCCCCTAACTGGGAGGGGGCCAGAGACAATTACTCGATGCCGACACATCTTTCTAGTTGATTTACACGCTGAAGCTATGTTGCGCTTGGTGACCTCTGACTGTTTCATCCTAACATCGTTGGTGCCGACGTGGATAACAATATCTCTATACTCTTGCCAGTTTTAGCTTTAGCCAGCACCATCTTCAGATTAGCCTTAACGTCGGTAGCCCTGCCCCCTGGTAAACAGTGTATGATCGCTGGATGATTTGTTTTAAGTCTAATACTGCGGGTAATGGAGTCGCCAATGACTAGGGTTTTCAATTTGTCAGAGCTAACGGTGGGAAGCTTCGGCGTCTCAGACCCCGTAACGGGAGGAGCAGAGACCAGAGAAGGCTTGGCCCAAGACTAAGACTCGCTGCTTAATGGGGAGAACCGGTTGAAAGTTTCTGTCGGCTGAATGAGCGACACCGGTTGAGCATTCCTACAGCATTTCCCTCCAGAAGCCCGGCTGCGGGCACCGTGCGAGGGGATTTATACTAACGTTACTATCTGTACTTACTGGTGGCACAGACGCTGTTTCATCCTTTCCTACACTGAAATTACCTTGCCTAATGATTGCGTCTGAAGCTGGGCTTGCAGCACAGCTATCCTCGCCGTAAGGCGATCGTTCTCCTGTATATTATGAGTACAGCGACTGCAATTAGAAGGCATCACGTTAATGTTACTTCTTAGCTTCGGCTGTTGGAAGTCCTGACGAACCATGTCCAGATAAAACGTCCGGAGTGAAAAAGTTGAATGAAAAAAAGTTGAGTGAGGGAAAAACTAAAAATATAAACGGTAATTAAAAAGTAAAAACCGTAAAGTTGTCAGGTAGCAAAGTAAGGTTGGCAACAAAACACACAGCAGCACGTAAACAAGTCTGCAAGTTGTGACCGGAAATGATGACCCTCTAGACTAAGGGCACATGCAGTCTCCAGGCCTGTAATGAACTGTGTGTTGTTGATGGCTTATTTTTTATTTGGTTCTGAGAGGGTGCCGTTGGGGAAATATGAGGAAGGTGAGAAGAGAGTTCTAGATTGAGCTGTCTGACTGCTGAGATGTGCTTCTCTGTCTTAATCAATGGGCTGTATCGCATCAACAACCGCATTAATATTTTCCACTTGGACTCCCTGTTTATTGTCAAGCACATGGTTGATTGGTGTTGTCTTGCTCAATGACAGAATGTTCTTCTCGTGATGCACAAGAGGTAAAGACAGATTATGTATTCACAAGTGATCTGACATGCCTATGCCAGTGTCTTATCACATTACAGACCATTAACCTCTGTCAAATTGAACCAACTTCTTCTACAAAGTAAATTGTAAACCAATTTGAGACAGATGAGTGCACTCTTCCTGCAGCATTTCTAATCTGAATAGGCAGTGCAGTGCTATTTACATCATCGTCATACAGTACATATATTTCCATGTTTGGTTTAGTACTGCACGATAATAATGAATATTCAGGCAGAAATTCAACAGCACAGTTATTTTACTCTCAAATGCACTTTTATGAAACATGGCTCATTAATGTGCAGGTCACACAGCTTTCAAACGTGCTCAGGTCCATGAATCCATCCAAGAAAATGATTAGCATGTGTAATTAAACAGCATTAATTATACCGTATCTCACCATTAAGGATTAGCTACCCGTGGCTTCTAGTCAGAGCGGCTAGAAGAGGTAGCGTGCTACATGAACTGAGTCTGGTGATAGGGCCAATGTGACGATTAGGTTTGGGGTGCAGCTATACTCTCTTTCTCTCTCTTGCACACTGTCTCTCTCACATGACTTGTCTTTCCGTCATTAGGTACAACACTCTAACTCTATTTCAATCACTTTCACTCTGTCACTTTCCACCACTTGCTCTCACACTCACACTCGCTCAATCACTTGCTCTCTAACACTCAAAGACCATTTTAATCACTGTCTTTCTCTGCTAGTGTTTCCTTCACTCGCTCTCACTCTCAAAGACATATGAATCATCCTCTCCACCAGCCTCTCCCTAACTTACTCTCATAACCATGAAGTGTAACACAGCATTTATAATTCCCAAATTCATTGACAAGATATTTATGGCACCATCTCGGATAATGTAAAGCAGGCACACAATTACACCTCACATGCAAGAGAAGTGAGCTGGCTTTGTTGCTGAAAAATGAAAATAATTGTGTAATAATGTATATCCCATCAAACATTGTCACTGCCAGCAGACAGTTCATGTGACAGTAACAGTTTACTGCTGAAGCTGTGATCTCTTCAAAACCAGATTATTGAACAACATATAGTCAGATCATGACTAAATCATTGGGGAAGGATAAGGAATTATTACCACAACATCATAGATTTGGAGAAAAGAAAGAAAGAGAAATTAGCTACATTAGGCCCACCTTTTAAAACAAGATATATAAAACTCATTTAACATTTATAACCAAAGATTCTGTAACTGCATTACCTTTTAAAACAAGATATATAAAACTCATTTAACATTTATAACCAAAGATTCTGTATCTGCATTACCTTTTAAAACAAGATATATAAAACTCATTTAACATTTATAACCAAAGATTCTGTAACTGCATTACCTTTTAAAACAAGATATATAAAACTCATTTAACATTTATAACCAAAGATTCTGTATCTGCATTACATTTTAAAACAAGATATATAAAACTCATTTAACATTTATAACCAAAGATTCTGTAACTGCATTACCTTTTAAAACAAGATATATAAAACTCATTTAACATTTATAACCAAAGATTCTGTAACTGCATTACCTTTTAAAACAAGATATATAAAACTCATTTAACATTTATAACCAAAGATTCTGTATCTGCATTACATTTTAAAACAAGATATATAAAACTCATGTAACATTTATAACCAAAGATTCTGTAACTGCATTACCTTTTAAAACAAGATATATAAAACTCATTTAACATTTATAACCAAAGATTCTGTATCTGCATTACCTTTTAAAACAAGATATATAAAACTCATTTAACATTTATAACCAAAGATTCTGTAACTGCATTACCTTTTAAAACAAGGTATATAAAACTAATTTAACATTTATAAACAAAGATTCTGTAACTGCATTACCTTTTAAAACAAGATATATAAAACTCATTTAACATTTATAACCAAAGATTCTGTAACTGCATTACCCTTTAAAACAAGATATATAAAACTCATTTAACATTTATAGCCAAAGATTCTGTAACTGCATTAGCTTTTAAAACAAAATATATTTGATGAAGTGTAGCACCTCAAAGCCTGTTCTCACTTGTTTACAAGGTCTAATGACCTTACCAGAAATAATTAATTCCATCCATCACTAAATAATAGGTTCACTGTTTATCCCCATTTTGAGGCAAGGAGAGTTTATCCTTTGATAATTAGCGTCTCTCAGTGAGGAGCTTAAAAATAAACAGAGGTGTTAGTTATGTGTGAATAAATAATTCCATGCTTTGATAACAACAGGACACCCTCAAGCAGAGAAACAGTAGCGAGCTACAGCTAATTAAGACAGGATTTGGCTGAAAAGCAAGGCTATTTTTCCACATTATGCATAGATTTATTTATGAATGCATGGACTACATTCGCAGTGGCCTAAAAATGATTGGGATACCAACAAATGCTTTGCATCTGATTATCACAATAGCGTGATGATATGTTGTGCCTTCGACCATCGTTTTGCTACATATTTGTGTCCATGCCAGCCTAATTGTTGAAGTTAACACACAATGTCCCCATTCTGTGTTGCTTTTGTTGTTATTTACAGGATTTCTGAGCAAATCTTCCCTGTGAAGAATACCAATAATTGGAATAGTCTCAACCAGCCACCATCTCATACCCCATAATGGACCTTCATCAACACTTCTACACACACTAACGTCATCCGAAACCTTTACAGCACCTCCACACCCAGTCATCATGAGAAAATGTCACAACCTTAAGGTCGAAACACCCATTAGATGCCACTTCCCTGACATTTCATCCACCCAGTACATACCTAACACCTCAGCTGCCCCAGCATCTCTGCTTGCCCACTTCACATCCACATCCCTCACAGCAACACCAGTCCAAACAGCCCCAGTCTCCCACCTGCCAGCCGTGGTCCCACTGATATCTGCTCCACAAAGATGCAATACATCTCCGAATTAGGAAGGGAGATGAGAGATTCATTAGGCAGCTGTTTAATTCATGCAAACATTTTCCTATAACAATAAACAAGACCATCTAAATTCCCCCTGTGAATCATCATTAACATGGACCCTACTTTAGAGAGAAGGGACACAAGTGTTGCTCATTCAAGAGCATTTCACCATGACATCAATCTGCATGAAGACATAGGAACAATAAGCAACAGAGATACATAGAATTCACAGAAATGAGTTTCTGGTAATATCCTTGTTAACACCGATGACACTCAGTGTACCTCATTTCTATACATAAGCCTGCACTATGCATCATCTCATGCTTGCATTTCATAGCTAGGCCTATATCTATTTAAATATCACAAGAGTTAAAGGTTGACTAAATGGCTGGTTCACATCTAACCAAGCAAGAGTAGACCAATACAGCAGCAAAGCCAAGTAATGACATTTATGATCCTTAGAATACAAGCTACTTAGAATTCTTATGCGGGTAGCACTGATCCTTCAAACCCTCAAACACAGTGTTAGACAATTTTGAACGTGTATATACAGTATATTTAACACCACCTCAACATATCCTTTCACCATGCTCTCACACACTCTCACCCACATGCAGATACACCCCAGACCCCAAACTTCACACACAGGCAGCTCTTTCCACAGCCCCTACAGGGTGAGGCAAAGAAAATAGATTGTTGTCTGGACACATGGGCGTCCTTTTCATTCTCTCATTTACATGATCACATTTTTTATGAATCAATTAAAAGTTGCAGGGTTCAGAATTGGATTCTGCTTTGCGTTAAACTGAAATTAATTTGCATTTATTTCCCTCAGAAGTCATGAGGTTTTTGTTTGTTAGCTGAGCACAACGAATGAAATTGATATGACAAATAACTGAAATAAAGATTCAATCAAGTTTCCACTACAGTCATTTCAGTTCTGTCACTATTTTGTCAGAATAATGCTAAAGTGTTATCTCAAACATAAAATCACGCAGAGCATTCAGTTGAGCAGCATCTGCATTGTATCTCAGTAGACAGGCTTTGATTAGAGTCTCACATACTTAAGTAAGTAAACACAATACACACAAATGATACATATATACATACATATATACACCCAAGTACCACCCAGGTCTAGTAATCGATCCACGTTGTCAACCTCGCTGCTGTTTGCCTATCTATGCTGGGGTGAAATGTGTTTGGTCAGCATAAACACAGAACCCACCAACAGCCAGCCAGGGGTTATATTAGCTAGCTTAATGTAGCCCTGACCTTGCTAAACTCCACCAGCATAAAAATATGGCCTGTCTCCCTCTAGGAGTGTCTGTCTGTCTGTCTGTCTGTCTGTCTGTCTGTCTGTCTGTCTGTCTGTCTGTCTGTCTGTCTGTCTGTCTGTCTGTCTGTCTTTCTGTCTGTCTATTTCCTTCCCTCTCTCTCGGTCTCTCTTTCCAACCAAAATCAATGTCAATGAAATATGTAGAGACATTTATCATCACTCACCTGACCACAAGAAATATATGAGTTTGAGGAAGAACTCAATTTAACCTTGCATAATACCCTAGATGCAGTCGCACCCCTAAAAACAAAAAATATTTGTCATAAGAAACTAGCTCCCTGGTACACAGAAAATACCCGAGCTCTGAAGCAAGCTTCCAGAAAATTGGAATGGAAATGGCGCTACACCAACCTGGAAGTCTTCCGACTAGCTTGGAAAGACAGTACCGTGCAGTATCGAAGAGCCCTCACTGCTGCTCGATCATCCTATTTTTCCAACTTAATTGAGGAAAAAAAGAACAATCCAAAATGTATTTTTTCTGCTGTCGCAAAGCTAACTAAAAAGCAGCATTCCCCAAGAGAAGATGGCTATCACTTCAGCAGTGATAAATTCATGAACTTCTTTGAGGAAAAGATCATGATCATTAGAAAGCAAATTACGGACTCCTCTTTAAATCTGCATATTTCTCCAAAGCTCTGTTGTCCTGAGTCTGCACAACTCTGCCAGGACCTAGGGTCAAGGGAGACACTTAAGTTTTTTAATGCTATATCTCTGACACAAAGATAAAAATAATCATTGCCTCTAAACCTTCAAGCTGCATACTGGACCCTATTCCAACTAAACTATTGATTGAGCTGCTTCCTCTGCTTGGCCCTCTTATGTTGAACATAATAAATGGCTCTCTATCCACCAGATGTGTACCAAACTCACTGCTAGGGGGCAGTATTTTCACGGCCAGATGAAAAACGTACCCAATTTGAACAGGTTACTACTCTGGCCAAGAAACTAGAATATGCATATTATTAGTAGTGTCACGTCCTGACCAGCAGATGGAGCTGTTGTAGTAGTTTGGGGGTCAGGACGTGGCAGTCTTGTGTGTGTGTGTTTGAATGTTCTCTGTGTCTTGTGACTCCTGATCAGGAACAGCTGGGGATCGTTGTTCCTGATTGGGAGTCATATATGTAGGAGTATGTTTGTCACTGGGGGTTGTGGGGAATTGTGGTGAGCACTGCTTTTTTTGGTTTAGCATGCTACACTGTCGTATCGTGAGTATTGTTCATTGTTTTGTTTATTGTTTTTCCCAGTGGATACTTTACTTGTTTTGTTAATTAAAAAAACATGAGTGTCCACACTTCTGCTGCGCCTTGGTCCTCCTTTCAAATCCACGATGGAAACTGTGACAGAATTCCCCACCAACAATGGACCAAGCAGCAGAGAAAGGAGCACGAGAGATGGGCTCGCGAGGGGAAGGAGTTCTGGACCTGGGAGGAGATCAAGTCGGGGAAAGGACCCTGGCGGAAGGATTCCCAGGTCGAGGAGGTAAAGCCAGCCGGTGGACGGAGTCGCAGGCGGCGGTCAAGGAGGCCCGGAAGACACCCCCAAGAAATTTTTAGTGGTGCGTGTCCCCAGTCCTGTCCGGCCCATCCCTGCTCCCCGCACCAGGTCAGTGGTGCGTGAGCCCAGTCCTACTCGTCCTGTTCCCGCTCCCCGCACTAGCCTGGAGGTGCGTGTTCCCAATCTGGTACGCCCAGTACCAGCACCACTCACCAGGCTTCAAGTGCGTAAACTCAGCCTCGCCAGTCAACAGTCACCAGAGCTGCCCGCCAATCAACAGTCACCAGAGCTGCCCGCCAGTCAACAGTCACCAGAGCTGCCCGCCAGTCAACAGTCACCAGAGCTGCCCGCCAGTCAACAGTCACCAGAGCTGCCCGCCAGTCAACAGTCGTCAGAACTGCCGGAGTGGCCAGACTGCCCTGATCTGCCGGAGTGGCCAGACTGCCCTGAACTGCCGGAGTGGCCAGACTGCCCTGAACTGCCGGAGTGGCCAGACTGCCCTGAACCGCCGGAGTGGCCAGACTGCCCCGAGCTGCCGGACTGCCCAGACTGTCCCGAGCTGCCAGACTGTCCCGAGCTGCCAGACTGCCCAGACTGTCCCGAGCTGCCAGACTGCCCAGACTGTCCCGAGCTGCCAGACTGCCCAGACTGTCCCGAGCTGCCAGACTGCCCAGACTGTCCCGAGCTGCCAGACTGCCCAGACTGTCCCGAGCTGCCAGACTGCCCAGACTGTCCCGAGCTGCCAGACTGCCCAGACTGCCCCGAGCTGCCAGACTGCCCAGACTGCCCCGAGCTGCCAGACTGCCCAGACTGCCCCGAGCTGCCAGACTGCCCCGACAGCCAGGAACGGCCTGCACCTGAGCCACCTCCAGGATAGGTGGGTTGGGGAGGGAGGGTGTAGCACAGTGCCGTCGGTGATGGCAGCCACCCTCCCTTCCCTCCCTTATTGTTTAAGGGTTAGTGTTTATGGGTTTTGTTGGGGATTTTGTTTGTTGGGGTTTTTGTTTTGTGGTTAGGTGCATTCCGGGGTCTGCACCTTGAGGGGGGGTACTGTCACGTCCTGACCAGCAGATGGAGCTGTTGTAGTAGTTTGGGGGTCAGGACGTGGCAGTCTTGTGTGTGTGTGTTTGAATGTTCTTTGTGTCTTGTGACTCCTGATCAGGAACAGCTGGGGATTGTTGTTCCTGATTGGGAGTCATATATGTAGGAGTATGTTTGTCACTGGGGGTTGTGGGGAATTGTGGTGAGCACTGCTTTTTTGGTTTAGCCTGCTACACTGTCGTATCGTGAGTACTGTTCATTGTTTTGTTTATTGTTTTTCCCAGTGGATACTTTACTTGTTTTGTTAATTAAAGAAACATGAGTGTCCACACTTCTGCTGCGCCTTGGTCCTCCTTTCAAATCCACGATGGATACTGTGACAAGTAGATTTGGATAGGAAACACTGAAGTTTCTAAACCTGTCGGGGGCTGTGGAATTGGTGTTTGACTTTTCGTCTGGATTAAGTAAGCATGCGCGTTGTGGATTTGGATAGTGAACCTAACGCGCGAACAAAATTGATTATTTTGACATATAAATGAACTTTATCAAACATTTATTTTGGAGCTGGGGTACCTGGGAGTGCCTTCTGATGAAGATAATCAAAGGTAAGTGAATATTTATAATGCAATTTGTTAGTTTTATTGACTCCAAGATGGCGGATTTCTGTTTGCTAGTTGTTAGTGTCATCTGGGCTGTACTCAGATTATTACAAATAGTGCTTTCACCGTGAACCTTTTTTGAAATCTGACAATGCGATTACATTTAGGAGAAGTGTATCTATAATGCTGTGCATAACACTTCTATATTGATCAAACATTTTGATGAGTATTTCTGTAATATGTGTGCTCATTGTGCTGATTCACCGGTAGGTTTGGATTGAAAACATTTCTCAACATTATGCGCCAATGTAAAATGCTGTTTTTGGATATAAATATGAACTTTATCGAGCAAAACATATATGTATTGTGTAACATAATGTCCTAGGAGTGTCATCTGATGAAGATCGTCAAAGGTTAGTGCATAATTTAGCTGTGTTTTGGGTTTTTGTGATGCATCTAGTTGCTTGGAAAACGGCTGTGTGATTATTTTTGTCAATGTACTCTCCTAACATAATCTAATGTTTTGCTTTTGCCGTAAAGCCTTTTTGAAATCGGACAATGTGGTTGGATTTACGAGAAGTTTATCTTTAAAAGGGTGTAAAATAGTTGATTGTTTGAGAAAATGGAATTATGAGATTTTAGCTGTTTTGAATTTGGCGCTCTGATTTTCCACTGGCTGTTGTCAAAATCAATCCCGTTAATGGGATAAGAATGGGAAGGGGTCCCCAACAGGTTAAAAGTAGAAAAAGCTGCTGCGCAGAAACTCACTGCCTAGAATCAAACAATTTGATCATTACTCCAGTGCTAGCCTCTCTTCAATGGCTTCCTGTTTTTAAAAACCTTTATTTAAGTAGGCAAGTCAGTTAAGAACAAATTCTTATTTTCAATGACAGCCTAGGAACAGTGGGTTAACTGCCTTGTTCAGGGGCAGAATGACAGATTTTTAACTTGTCAGCTCAGGGATTTATTTGATCATGCAACCTTTTGGTTACAAGTCCTACGCTTTAACCACTAGGCTACCTGCCGCCTGTTAACACAAGGGCTGATTTCAAGGTTTTACTGCTAACCTACAAAGCATTACATAGGCTTGCTCCTACCTATCTTTCCGATTTGGTACTGCCGTACATACAGTGGGGGAAAAAAGTATTTGATCCCCTGCTGATTTTGTATGTTTGCCCACTTACAAAGAAAGGATCAGTCTATAATTTTTATGGTAGGTTTATATGAACAGTGAGAGACAGAATAACAACAAAAAAGACAGAAAAACGCATGTCAAAAATGTTATAAAATGATTTCCATTTTAATGAGGGAAATAAGTATTTGACCCCTCTGCAAAACATGACTTAGTACTTGGTGGCAAAACCCTTGTTGGCATTCACAGAGGTCAGACATTTCTTGTAGTTGGCCACCAGGTTTGCACACATCTCAGGAGGGATTTTGTCCCACTCCTCTTTGCAGATCTTCTCCAGGTCATTAAGGTTTCGAGGCTGACGTTTGGCAACTCGAACCTTCAGCTCCCTCCACAGATTTTCTATGGGATTAAGGTCTGTAGACTGGCTAGGCCACTCCAGGACCTTAATGTGCTTCTTCTTGAGCTACTCCTTTGTTGCCTTGGCCGTGTTTTGGGTCACTGTCATGCTGGAATACCCATCCACGACCCATTTTCAATGCCCTGGCTGAGGGAAGGAGGTTCTCACCCAAGATTTGACAGTACATGGCCCCGTCAAATGATGCGGTGAAGTTGTCCTGTCCCCTTAGCAGAAAAACACCCCCAAAGCATAATGTTTCCACCTCCATGTTTGACGGTGGAGATGGTGTTCTTGGGGTCATAGGCAGCATTCCTCCTCCTCTAAACACGGCAAGTTGAGTTGATGCCAAAGAGCTCCATTTTGGTCTCATCTAACCACAACACTTTCACCAGTTGTCCTCTGAGTCTTTCAGTTGTTCATTGGCAAACTTCAGACAGGCATGTATATGTATTCTTGAGCAAGGGGACCTTGCGGGCACTGCAGGATTTCAGTCCTTCACGGCGTAGTGTGTTACCAATTGTTTTCTTGGTGACAATGGTCCCAGCTGCCTTGAGATCATTGACAAGATCCTCCCGTGTAGTTCTGGGCTGATTCCTCACCGTTCTCATGATCATTGCAACCCCACGAGGTGAGATCTTGCATGGAGCCCCAGGCCGAGGGATATTGACAGTTCTTTTGTGTTTCTTCCATTTGCGAATAATCACACCAAATGTTGTCACCTTCTCACCAAGCTGCTTGGCGATGGTCTTGTAGCCCATTCCAGCCTTGTGTAGGTCTACAATCTTGTCCCTGACATCCTTGGAGAGCTCTTTGGTCTTGGCCATGGTGGAGAGTTTGGAATCTGATTGATTGATTGCTTCTGTGGACATGTGTCTTTTTTACAGGTAACAAGCTGCGGTTAGAAGCACTCCCTTTAAGATTGTGCTCCTAATCTCAGCTCGTTACCTGTATAAAAGACACCTGGGAGCCAGAAATCTTTCTGATTGAGAGGAGGTACTTATTTCCCTCATTAAAATGCAAATCAATTTATAACATTTTTGACATGCGGTTTTCTGGATTTTTTTGTTGTTATTCTGTCTCTCACTGTTCAAATAAACCTACCATTACAATTATAGACTGATCCTTTCTTTATCAGTGGGAAAACGTACAAAATCAGCAGGGGATCAAATACTTTTTCCCCCACTGTACCTACACGTATGCTACGGTCACAAGACGCAGGCCTCCTCACTGTCCTTAGAATTTCTAAGCAACCAGCTGGAGGCAGGGCTTTCTCCTATAGAGCTCCATTTTTATGGAATGGTCTGCCTATCCATGTGAGAGAAACAGACTCATTCTCAACTCATTACTTCGCCACCATGAGTCTTTATTGAAGACTCATCTCTTCAGTAGGTCCTATGATTGAGTGTAGTCTGGCCCAGGAGTGTGAAGGTGAATGGAAAGGCACTGGAGCAACGAACCGCCCTTGCTGTCTCTGCCTGGCCGGTTCCCCTCTCTCCACTGGGATTCTCTGCCTCAAACCTTATTACAGGGGTTGAGTCACTGGCTTACTGGTGCTCTTCCATGCCGTCCCTAGGAGGGGTGTGTCACTTTAGTGGGTTGAGTCACTAACGTGATCTTCCTGTCCGGGTTGGCGCCCCCCCTTGGGTTTGTGCCGTGGGGGAGATCTTTGTGGGCTATACTCAGCCCTGTCTCAGGATGGTAAGTTGGTGGTTGAAGATATCCCTCTAGAGGTGTTGGGGCTGTGCTCTCTCTAATTCTCTCTCTATTTTTCTCTCTCTTTCACTTTTTCTTTCTCTCTCTCGGAGGACCTGAGCCCTAGTACATTGCCTCAGGACTACCTGGCCTGATGACTCCTTTCTGTCCACAGTCGTGCTGCTACTCCAGTTTCAACTGTTCTGCCTGCGGCTATGTAACCCTGACCTTTCCACCGGACGTACTACCTGTCCCAGACTTGCTGTTTTCAACTCTCCTGAGACAGCAGGAGTGGTAGAGATACTCTGAATGATCGGCTATGAAAAGCCAACTGACATTTACTCTTGAGGTGCTGACCTGTTGCACCTTCGACAACCATTGTGATTACTATTATTTGACCCTGCTGGTCATCTATAAACATTTGAACATCTTGGCCATGTTCTGTTATAATCTCCACCCGGCCCAGCCAGAAGAGGACTGGCCACCCCTCATAGCCTGGTTCCTCTCTAGGTTACCTACCTCATCCCCATACTGTATTTATTTATTTATCTTGCTCCTTTGCAAACCAGTATCTCTACTTGCACATTCATCTTCTGCACATTCAACCATTCCAACTGCTATATTGTAATTACTTCGCCACCATGGCCTATTTATTGCCTTACCTCCCTTATCCTACCTCATTTGCACATGCTGTATTTTGACTTTTCTACTGTCTTATTGATTGTATTTTTGCTTATTCCATGTGTAACTCTGTGTTGTTGTATATGTCGAACTAATTTGCTTTATCTTGGCCAGGTCGCAGTTGCAAATGAGAACTTGTTCTCAACTAGCCTACCTGGTTAAATAAAAGTGAAATAAAAATAAAATAAAAAGGTTTCTTCCTAGGTTCCTGCCTTTCTATGGAGTTTTTCCTAGCCACCGTGCTTCTACACCTGCATTGCTTGCTGTTTGGGGTTTTAGGTTGGGTTTCTGTACAGCACTTTGTGACATCAGCTGATGTAAGAAGGGCTTTATAAATACATTTGATTGATTTGGTTCCCAGCCATTAATCAAGTTATGTACTACTTCAACATGTACCTAGCTAGTCTCTGTTAAAATGTGAGTGGTTATACTTACAGTAATGATAACTATGTTTCTCTCCTTCTGGTGCAGCTATTAGGTGGACAGAATGTGCATAGGCAAAATATATATATATATATATATATTTTCAAAGGAGTATAAGATTGCATAACATGAGGGAAAATGAATATCATGTGCCATCCATCACTCTTGTCAGGCTGGTGAGGTGGTCGTCCAGGGTGGAGAAATTAATTCGATTTCCAATGCAACCTGATGAGCAGCAGGAAAATGTTACACATTTTTTGTCAATATTCATTATTGCAATGTCAGGACTCCCCAATTTCCGTGATTAAAAGGTGTACCTTTCCTGATCTCTATGTTTGTGCTGCCTGTGTAAGGTTTGATGCAGGACTGCACTTTTGGGGGTTTGGCTCTTTTTAGGTTGTTGGCCAACACTCACTGTTAACCAATATGTGAAAGACTGACTGTATCCATGGGAATGAATAGTCTCACTTAGAGGGGAGGAAGGATGCAGTCTTTTGTCAAAACACTGTGGCACTCCAGAGAGCTGTAAAACAGATCATTAGAGCCACACTGACCACCGAATCCATTTGAAAGTATAACCTAACAGTTTAATCTAATTTAAAGTGTGTGGGATGAGGGCCCATTAGTCGCCTATAATAAACAAGAACACATCATGAAATGAATCTCCGCTGCAAAAGAGTCATTTAATTAAATGTATGACTATGTGTCAGTGTGAGTGGGCTGTTTTATCATGTGTGCATGTGTGTGCATGTATTTGTTAGTTTGTGTTAGTTGTGTGTGCCTGCATGCATGCATGTGCGTGAAAGAGAGAGAGAAACGCATGTATATTTCAGGAAAGAAAAAAAAAATTCTCATTAACAAACATAGTCTTATCAAACTTCAGAAGATATTTTGAAATATGTTTTTCATGGTCTTAGAGTACATAGAGGGGAGTTATTGCTGTCAATAAATGTAAAATAAAGAATGCAAAAACTGAGTAACAAGGTTTTCATCGGATATACACAAACAAATATACACACACAAATTGACAGAGAGAGAGAGAGAGAGAGAGAGAGAGAGAGAGGTTGTGTTAGTGTTAAAGTCTTTGTTAGTATTCCAGGTCTGTGGATGAAGGCTTTCAGTGTTTTTTTTTCCACATGAATGTCGAAATGAGGCACTGTCAATGTGAATGCATGTTTATCATCAAAGTTCCTTACATGATTAGTAGGTGGGTTGAACATGATCTTCTTTACCAAGATATCTGGCACAATGAAAAAAGACTGCACGTCTCCCAGGCTACATAGTGTACTTGGCATATGACATGTACAGTACAGGCCTCTATAATCCGAAAAATCGTGCTCACATGAGAGCACAGAGTATCAAAGATCCATTTCTCCAATCAGAGGAGGTATCAAATCAGGACAGAATGACAGTATTTGTTGTTAAAGTTCATTATGATAAAAAAAAGCCATTACTAAAAAATAACTTAAGGTAGAAATAAAAATAAGAAATAAGAAGAACCCAAGAAAGTAAGTAATCATACTATGTACAGTTAGTTCCAGAAGCATATTTACAATGTGCAGGGATACTGGATGATAAAGGTAGACATGTAAAGTGCATTCGGAAAGTATTCAGACCACTTTACTTTTTCCACATTTTGTTACGTTACAGCCTTATTCTTAAATGGATTTAAAAAAAATCCCTAATCAATCTACACACGATACCCCATAATGACAAAGCAAAAACAGGTTTTTAGATTTTTTTGCAAATGTATTAACAATGAAAAACTGAAACATCACATTTTCATAAGCATTCAGACCATTTACTCAGTACTTTGTTGAAGCATCTTTGGCAGCGATTACAGCCTCGAGCCTTCTTGGGTATGACGGTACACGCATGGCACAGCTGTATTTGGGGAGTTTCTCCCATTCTTCTCTGCAGATCCTGTCAGGCTCTGTCAGGTTGGATTGGAAGTGTTGCTGCACATCTATTTCAAAATCAAATCCAATTTTATTGGTCACATACACATATTTAGCAGATGTTATTGCGGGTGTAGCGAAATACAACAGTGCAGTAGTATCTAAAAATACACACATTGAAAAGTAAAATAAGGGAATTAAGAGATATAGAAATATTAGATCGAGCTATGTCGGAGTGGCATTGACTAAAATACAGTAGAATAGAATACAGTATATACTGTAGATATGAGATAAGTAAAGCTGGTCTTTTCAGGCCTCTCCAGAGATGTTCGATCGGGTTCAAGTCTGGGCTCTCGCTTGGCCACTGAAGGACGTTCAGAGACTTATCCCGAAGCCACTCCTGCGTTGTCTTGGCTGTGTGCATAGGGTCGTTGTCCTGATGGAAGGTTAACCTTTGCCCCAGTCTGAGGTCCTGAGCACTCTGGAGCAGGTTATCATCAATGGTTACTCTTTACTTTGCTCCGTTCATCTTTGCCTCGATCCTGACTAGTCTCTCAGAACTTGCCGCTGAAAAACATCCTGACAGCATGATCCTGCCACCATCATGCTTCACCGTATTGATGGTATCAGGTTTTCTCCAGATGTGACGCTTGGCATTCAGGACAAAGAGTTCAATCTTGGTTTCATCAGACCAGAGAATCTTGTTTCTCATGGTCTGAGTCCTTTAGGTGCCTTTTGGAAAACTCCAAGCAGGATGTCGTGCATTTTTTTGAGGAGTGGCTTCTGTCTGGCCACTCTAGCATAAAGGCCTGATTGGTGGGATGCAGCAGAGATGGTTGTCCTACTGGAAGGTTCTCCCATCTCCACAGAGGAACTCTGGAGCTCTGTCAGTGTAACCATCGGGTTCTTGGTCACCTTCCTGACCAAGGCCCTTCTCCTCCAATTGGTCAGTTTGGCTGGGCGGCCAGCTCTAAGAAGAGTCTTGGTGGGTCCAAACTTCTTCCATTTAAGAATGATGGAGGCCGCTGTGTTCTTGGGGAGCTTCAATGCTGCAGACATGTTTTGGTACCCTTCCCCAGATCTTTGCTTCGACACAATCCTGTCTCAATCCTGACATCTCAAAACCAACTGGAATGTTCTTTTTTGAGAGAGTTCATCCTCTTAGAAATGCAAGAGAAAGGTCATATTAAGAATTAGCTCCCTGGATGCAATTCCTATGGCTTCCACAGGGTGTCAGCAGTCTATGTTCAAGGTTTCAGGCTTGTAACTTCAAAAATGAATAAGAAATATCCGTTTTAGTAGGATACAATCTTGGAAATTCGTGTTTGCTCGTTTCCTATTGAACATACTTCTTTCCGAAATAAATATTGTAGTTTGATTACATTTTACAGTATCTGAGGAGTAAATAGAAATGTATTTTGACTTGTTGAAACAAAGTTTAGGGGTAGAGTTTCAGATTTCTTTCTCTGCAAGTTGAATGAGTGGATTACTCAAATCGGTCTCGCCAACTAAACAGGCTTTTTGGGTTATAAAGAAGGATTTTATCTAACAAACGACACTACATGTTATAGCTGGGACCCTTTGAATGACAAATCAGAGGAAGATTTTTGAAAAGTAAGTGAATATTTAATCATTATATGTGAATGTATGAAACTTGTGCCGGTGAAAAAATATTTGGATGTGGGGCGCCATCCTCAAAAAATCGCATGGCGTGTTTTCGCTGTAATAGCTACTGTAAATTGGACAGTGTAGTTAGGTTAACAAGAATTTAAGCTTTCAGCAGATATAGATACTTGTATGAACCTAAATGTTTAAAATCCATAATATTTTTGATTATTTATTTGAATTGCTCGCCCTCCAGTTTCACCGGAAGTTGTCCCGCTAGCGGGACACCGAACCTTATGAAGGCCATAACCAGCCTCTCAAATCACGTCATGATTACACATGTGAGTGCTACAGGGCGGTAGTCATTGTGGCAGGAAGCCTTGGAGTTATTGGGAACAGGAATTATGGTGGTCATCTTTAAACACATGGGGATTACAGGCTGGGACAAGGAGAGGTAAAAAATGATAGTGAATTTGTCTGCCAGCTGTTCTGCGCATGCTCTGAGAACGCACCACTGAATACCGTTGGGCATGTTCCCGCCTTGCAGGTGTTGACACAAAGACCTTACTCACGTCGGCCTCAGAGAGTGAGATCACCAAGTCCTCTGCTTCGGTGGCGGCCTTCACACCCGGCACGATGTTGTTATAGTCGAAGCGTGCATAAAATGCATTGAGTTCGTCTGGTAGAGAAGCATCGTTGGGCAGGTCATGGATTCCTTTGTAATCCGCAATGGACTGGAGCCTCTGCTACATGCGGTGGGTGTCGGAGCCTGTATAATATGATTTCAGCATAGTCCTATATTGTCCTTTTGCTCGTTTTATCACTCTTTGGGTGTCAGAGCGGGACTTCTTGTACTTATTCCTGTTCTCAACTGTAGCCTCAGGGTTGTCTGTAATAGCCCTATGTGTGGTGGTACAGCACTGCCCTTTAGTTTAGCACCAACCTCAGTGTTAATCTGGGGAAGCAGAGAACCTTCACTGTGGGGACGACATACTGATGCATTTCCTAATAAAGCCGGTGACGGAGGTGGTTATCGGCGGAGTCTCGAAACATATTCCAATCAGCATCAGCAAAGCAGTCCTGTAACATAATCTTTGATTCTGGTGACCATTTCTCAACAGAGTGAGTGACAGGTACTTCCTGTTTGAGCTTCTGGTTGTAAACAGGAAGCAGTATGGAGTCATGATCTGATTTGCTGAATGACGGACGAGAGAGGGCCTTGCATGCTTGCTTGTGGGTAGAATAACAGTGGTCTGGGACTTTATAGCCATGAAAGGGAAATCACACAGTCTAATTAAAGTGTGAAGACACCACAGGCAGCGCCTCGCTCGGCTTCTGCAGTCATACTGGGAGAGAAAACAAATATAATATATCCCTTTTACAGGACCTGCAGAACAGTCGTTAAGATACTAACAGCTTACAGACGGTAGGCAATTAAGGTCACAGTTATGAAAACTTAGGACACTAAAGAGGCCTTTCTACTGACTCTGAAAAACACCAAAAGAAAGATGCCCAGGGTCCCTGCTCATCTGCGTGAACGTGCCTTAGGCATGCTGCAAGGAGGTATGAGGACTGCAGATGTGGTCAGGGCAATAAATTGCAATGTCCGCACTGTAAGGCACCTAAGACAGCACTACAGGGAGACAGGATGGACAGCTGATCATCCTCGCAGTGGCAGACCACGTGTAACAACACCTGCACAGGATCGGAACATCCAAACATCACACCTGCGGGGACAGGTACAGGATGGCAACAACAACTGCCCGAGTGGCTGGACTGAGGGCTTGTAGGCCTGTTGTAAGACCGGTCCTCACCAGACATCACCGGCAACAATGTCACCTATGGGCAAAAATCCACCGTTGCTGAACCAGACAGGACTGGCAAAAAGTGCTCTTCTCTGATGAGTCACGGTTTTGTCTCACCAGGGGTGATGGTCAGATTCGCGTTTATCGTCGAAGGAATGAGCGTTACACCGAGGCCTGTACTCTGGAGCGGGATTGATTTGGAGGTGGAGAGTCCGTCATGGTCTGGGGCGGTGTGTCACAGCATCATCGGACTGAGCTTGTTGTCATTGCAGGCAATCTCAATGCTGTGTGTTACAGGGAAGACATCCTCCTCCCTCATGTGGTACCCTTCCTGCAGGCTCATCCTGACATGACCCTCCAGCTTGACAATGCCACCAGCCATACTGCTCATTCTGTGCGTGATGTCCTGCAAGACAGGAATGTCAGTGTTCTGCCATGGTCAGCGAAGAGCCCGGATCTCAATCGCATTGAGCACGTCTGGGACCTGTTGGATAGGAGGGTGAGGGCTAGGGCCATTCCCCCCAGAAATGTCCGGGAACTTGCAGGTGCGTTGGTGGAAGAGTGGGGTAACATCTCACAGCAAAACTGGCAAATCTGGTGCAGTCCATGAGGAGGAGATGCACTGTAGTGCTTAATGCAGCTGTTGGCCACACCAGATACTGACTGTTATGTTTGATTTTGACCCCCCCTTTGTTCAGGGGACACATTATTCCACTTCTGTTAGTCACATGTCTGTTTAACTTGTTCAGTTTAGGTCTCAGTTGTTGAATCTTGTTCATACAAATATTTACACATATTAAGTTTGCTGAAAATAAATGTAGTTGACTGTGAGAGGACGTTTATTTTTTTGTTGGGTTTACCTGCTTTTTTCCCCTCAGATAATTGTATTACTGTTTTATTTTTATTATCTGAGAGTGATAGAGTGCTCAAATGGAGAGTGTTGGGGTTCCTTTGTGAAGAGCTGATATAGGGTCCTGACTCTGGACCACAGCACTGAGCAGTAAAAGCCTGTCTGATGTGTCACTTTCGGTGTCCAGCTGGGAAAACAATGCAGTGAAATGGGGTGGAAGTGAGGGTGGGGGAAAAGGCTTGGAGGAATTACATGTGGGAGTTTAGACTCTAGCACCACAATACTGGTAATTAGCTTCTCTTTCCTTAAATCAGCTATCCTCTCTTTCCCCCCACCAAACCCAGGATTATGTGTAAATTAGCTATTGAAATAACAACAAGGAACGTACCAGATAATTAGAACAGAAGCGTTTTAAACTCTTAAAGGTCCCTCACAGTTATCCTATTACCCAAGTAATAATAGCCTTTGAATAACCAAAATCACCCATAATATTTTTACGCTAGTATAATGCTCAGAATTGAAGATATTGTAGCTTTTCTCTCATCTCTATCAGGATGCCTTGAAAGAACAGGCTCGTCTTGACTGACAGCTCTTTAAAACACCCTTGTCATTGTTGCCAGGTAACAAGGTAAACAATGGGCCACATTTCATTCCGAGCCTAAATAGTATGCTTCACCCCATACTCTCTGCAAAATGCTCTCATGGTCAACAGAGCTGATCATGGACAGTTGGATATCAGACAAACAGCAGCAATTCACAGTTGCATTCTATTGTTTTGTAACTAATTACAGAATCCAGTTCACTGATACACTTCTTCACAAGAATTAGTAAAGCCTGAGTCACATTATCAAATTCAAATCAAATTTTAATGGTCACATACAGGTATTTAGCAGATGTTATTGTGGGTGCAGTGAAATGCTTGTGTTTCTAGTTCCAACAATGCAGTAATATCTAACAAGTAATATCTAACAATTTCACAACAATACACACACATCTAAAGTAAAGGAATGGAATTAAGAATATATACAGTTTTGGACAAGCAATGTCGGTGCGGCATACACTAAGATACAGTAGAATAGAATAGAACACAGTATATACATATGAGATGAGTAATGCAAAATATGTAAACATTATTAAAGTGGCTAGTGATTTCATGTCTATGTATAGGGCAGCAGCCTCTAGGGTGCTACTGATAGCTATTTAACAGATTGATGGCTTTGATACACCTGTACTGACCTCGCCTTCTGGATGATAGTGGGGTGAACAGGCAGTGGCTCGGGTGGTTGTTGTCCTTGATGATCTTTTTGACCTTCCTGTGACATCGGGTGCTGTAGCCCTGCGGTTGCAGGCAGTGCAGCTGCCGTACCAGGTGGTGATACAACCCGACAGGATGCTCTCAATTGTGAATCTCTAGAAGTTTGTCAGGGAGATGATTGTGGGCTACAGGAAAAGGTGGACCGAGCACACCCCCATTCTCATCAATGGAGCTGTGGTGGAGCAGGTTTACATGCTGACAACACCGCTCGCATCATGTGCACGAGCATCGCAAAATAAATGTAAACATACATGTTATTCAATTATTGCACCCACACTGCTCGCGCATGGCCAACAAGCGTCTGCGTTGCCAAGCTTTAAAATAGAGCCCATCTCCTCATTGATTTATAGAAGCAGATACCCACGTGCCATCCCCTCATTGGTTATACCCACGTGGGTGATTGACAAATAAAGGTTGATTTGATTTGTTATTGCAAGCAAAATGCATTTGTGGGTTTTCAAGTATGAACTACTCATTTGAAGTCCTGCACAATATCTCAATTGTGATTAGGTCTGGACTTTGACTAGGCCATTGAACCATTTTTATGTAGACTTGATTGTATGTTTTTGATCATTGTCTTGCTGCATGACCTGGCTGCGCTTCAGCTTCAGCTCACAGACGGATGGCCTGACATTCTCCTGTAGAATTCTCTGATACAGAACAGAATTCATGGTTCCTTCTATTAAGACAAGTCATCCAGGTTCTGAGGAAGCAAGGCATCCCCAAACCATCACACCACCACCAACCATGCTTGACCGTTAGTATAAGGTTCTTACTGTGGAATGCAATGTTTGGTTTTCACCAGGCATGATGGGACACATTTCATCCAAAAAGTTATACTTTTAACTCATCTTTCCATAGAATATTCTTCCAAGAGTCTTGATGATCACCCATGTACTTCCAGGTGCTTTCGGCAAACTTGAGTCAACTTTTTGGACGAGTTGGCTTCTGTTATTTAATATATTTTGTTGCATGAATGATTGTAGAGGAAGTCTTCATTGATCACACTTTTGATTACACATTGGATAGATATTATGGAAATTATAGATTTTCTGGAATGTTTTGGGGTAATGTAAATCTATTGCCTAATGTGAAAACTTTGTAATCTACTGTAAATTATAGTACTGTAGCATATTACTTTCAGCACTCCTAAGGGCGATTTGAAACACATACAGTATCTTGCATTGTTTGCTATTGGATGAACTGGTAGGTAAAACAACTAAATTGAAAATATATCATTATGTTGTGTTTTGGTGATTAAACCAATGTTCTCATTACATGTCACAATAAACTTAACAATTTGAATCAATGGTTGTGTAGTGAGAGATGTTTACAGTCCAAATGAATGCAAAATGACAGGTTTTAATGAAAGACTTGCTGCATTTTAAGTGTGACCAGTTTGGATTTCTGTACTAAGAGTTGTGAAAATGTGCCACATAGTTGTGAAAATAGTACCAAATTGATCATAAAAACTGAGAAATCCATGTAATTATAAATGGTTCAAATACTTTTTCTTCTCACTGTATATGTATTTAATATTATATGAATGCTATAAATTAAAATGCCTAATTTGGGTGCAATCAATTAGCTTCATTTCTCACAAAATAATATGCCAGGAATGCTAATCTTATCTGTTTCTAACGACAGAAAAAAACTCACAACAATCTGAGATGGTGGGTGTCAAAATCATATTTCTTGTACAACCCATTAGCTTTGTTCTGGATGGAGAGGGTCTCCCTGCTGTCCCCATCCTAACAACCTTATATTGACCCTCAAATAGGCAGGCTACTGACTCTCCTTGTAAATATTGATTTACTCTGTTTGATTAGTAATGTACCAATTGTTCTTAAACAGTATATAAAATAAACACATTTCTTTGAGAAAATCAAGAAAGCAGTCTGGGAACAAATGCATAATTCATGTTTGTTTTGAATTGGCCTCAAGAAACTGGCAACTCCTAAATAATGCATGACTTTGCGTCTTTGTTAATCGGGTTTGCACTGAACATTACGTGCTTTCATCCATTCCAAAGTGTAGATTCTAGCCAGGCTTGGTTATTGTGCAGTATTGATTACCCTAAAACCCCCACGTGCCAGAAAACATTAGTCAGCTCTGGCCAGGAGCCAATTGGTCTTCATAACTGAGGGTCCAGCGTGGTGCCGTTGGAAGGTGAAGGATATTTTCCATCTCATACGTATATACAGACTTTGTAAATCGGATTATTCCCATAACGAAGAGGAATAGCTGGACCAGAGAGATCAATAACGTTGAAGATACAACAATTGCCAATCATGAGAAATCTGCATTTAGACTTCTCCATGCCGAAAGAGATGAGTAAAACCCCAATTAGATTTCTACAATCCTGAATGGCATGAACCATTCACCTCAAACTATCTGTGTTTAGAATGTCCCCTGGTTACTGGATCTTGAAGGTAAAGTGCAAAGAACAAATAATATCATTAATTCCATTCGTGCAATGTAAATGATGGAGCTGAAATAAATTGCTCTAATGTGTACTTAAACAAACCTGGGAATTAAGATGGCGTGTAAGTTTTACAACCTGTTGTCAAGATAAAAATAGTACAATTCTCTGATAATAGCACCATACAGTAAAGCTATAATTGTTTGAATACATACAGGATTACACGTAGGTAAAATGCATCCTAATCAGTATATTGTTGGAATGATGTGGAAAGAGCAACCTTAGACGAAAGAGGTAGAATTTTCCCAAGTAATGCTTTATCAAGTTACAACCCATATTTAGCTGTCTATCATTTCCTCATGTTTACTGTGTGTTTAAACAGTCAAGATTGAATTTGTGTTATTCGATTTCAGTTTATTAAACCATTTCTAGGAGTCAGGGCTATTTTTGGAAGCCATAACACAGGATTTATTTTGTTTTTATGTCAAAGCATTGATCATTGTGTCTGTCATATTTGCTAACAGAGAAAGATAAGTCCGTGGGGCTCATAATCACAATTATAAACACATTGGAGCAGAGTTGGTTCATTTTCTCTTTTCATTATTTCAGAGCTGAGTTTAATCATATAGAAGGAAATAATGAGTCAACCTAATTAAAGGACTTCCGCTACTCGCTCGACAATGATTATACAGTCAGACCCACTGCCATGTTGTATGATTTATGACAGGACATGATGGATATTAATGGATTTGGTAATTGGTACATATGTTTATGAAATTGGCTGTCTGGCTCTGACATTACAGGCTGTCAGGTAATGCAAACCTTCTCCAGAGACTGCCCGACTGAGGAGAGCATAAATAGAATGGATGTTTTAAAGTTTGGTTCAAGAGGCACGCAGTGGATCCTGGGCGCCAAAAAAAGAAAGGTAATGTCATGGCCACTCTCAAAGGGGTTTAGCTCTTGAGAAAGAAATGGGTTTTCTGTTCAGTAGTTATTGGGAACTATGTTTAGTAACTGGAGAACAAAACAGTATTTGCAGGGCTACTCTTAGGTGAATAAACCTGTAAACTTGGCATATGAGAAAGTGCTAACCTTGAAGAGACTTAGTGTTAATATTTGACACTAGCCTGGTCTCAGATCGGTATGTACTTAAGCCAACTCCTCTGGCTAACGACAAAGAGAATAGTTGGCTAGTCGTAGTCAGAATAGTTGGTTTAAACACTTACAGGTCTGGGACCAGGCTGATTGGACACATGCATACTCCTCTCAGTGTTGTTTATTCTACTAGTAAATATCAACTCTTTACTCCACAATGATATGCTTTTATGCACTGACATTTTTCTTGAATATTGTGGCCAGATAACAGGACTGTTGGGATAAATTCCCACCAATGCTGGCTTTTTCATTCTGTGTTCGCTTCATGCCTTTTTCAATAATTTCAATTGCACAATGCTATTCTGCAACACTTGGAAAATAATGTATCTGTTGAGAATACAGAACTGTGCAACAAAGGAAAATGTAATTGTATGCACAGCAACCCTTCCATAGCTTTAATGTTCTTAGTACACCAATGTCAATGAAGAAGTGTATTTCTGAGCCAAATATTGTTAATATCCCCTAGATTCAGAGGTTTGAGCTAAGGTGCTGTTGGGCAGGCAGTGTCTTCCTTGGGCTCCACACAGACAGTCACAGGAAGATAAAGGCTCAGTGTTCTGCCTGAATGGACTCCTCTCCTCTAGGCCTCCACATCTGCCCCTGGGCTCACAGTTTCTCATTAAAGGCAGACAAAGAGGACATATTTTTCAGTGTTTGATGGACATGAGAGCAGAAACACACTGTCATCAGCAGCCTTCACACGAAAGTCAATTGGGCTGAGAGAGAGAGAGAGAGAGAGAGAGAGAGAGAGAGAGAGAGAGAGAGAGAGAGAGAGAGAGAGAGAGAGAGAGAGAGCGAGAGAGAGAGAGAGAGAGAGAGAGAGAGAGAGAGAGAGAGAGAGAGAGAGAGAGAGAGAGAGAGAGAGAGAGAGAGAGAGAGAGAGAGAGAGAGAGAGAGAGAGAGAGAGAGAGAGAGAGAGAGAGAGAGAGAGAGAGAGAGAGAGAGAGAGAGAGAGAGAGAGAGAGAGAGAGAGAGAGAGAGAGAGAGAGAGAGAGGAGAGAGAGAGAGAGAGAGAGAGAGAGAGAGAGAGAGAGATAATGAATGTGTGGCTTATCACTGCTCTGAATGTAACGACCAAAAGGCTCCTTAACAGCTTATACCCCCAAGCCATTAGAATGCTGAACATTTACTCAAATGGTTACCCAGACTATTTTGCGCAGGCTCGATGTACACTATCTGGACACTAACCACACACTCACACATACTACACTGACACAGACACACCTGCATATTAACGACACACACACACACATACATTCACATTCCTTCAAACTCTTCACATACGCTGCTGCAACTCTCTGTTTATTATCTATGCATAGTGACTTTACCCCTTCCTACATGTACATATTACCTAAATTACCTCAACTTACCCGTACCCCTGCACATTGACTAAGTACCGGTAACCCTTGTATATAGCATTGTTATTGTGATTTTATTGTGTTACTATTTTTCTAATTTAGCCAATTTTTCTTAATTCCTTTTTTAAAAACTGCGTTGTTGGTTAAAACTTCTTTGGGATAGGGGGCAGTATTTTAACGGCCGGATAAAAAAACGTACCCAATTTAATCTGGTTACTACTCTTGCCCAGAAACTAGAATATGCATAAGTAGTAGATTTGGATAGAAAACACTCTAAAGTTTCTAAAACTGTTTGAATGGTGTCTGTGAGTATAACAGAACTCATATGGCAGGCCAAAACCCGACGCCACTGCTACTGGTCCGTCCGACGACGACACAGCTTCAGCAGCTGCATCGGGTCCTGATCGACCCGCACAGCGTTCCTGTGATTGTCCTCGAGGCCGGGGTCATTGCGGTGCTAGTGCAGCGCGTCAGGGGAGGTACTGTCACGGATCTCTCCGGAACTTTTATTACGTACACCTGTCCCATATTCCCACTGATTAGTACTTGTATATATGTGCCCTTTGGTTTCCATTGGGCTGTCGATTATAATTCCAATGTCCATTGGTGAGTGTGAGTACCTGTGCTGTGTGTTTTGGGCTTTCGTGCCCTTGTGGATTACGCAGATGATTACGGGTCTCGTCCCGTGTGTTAATCACTGTGCGTGTGTGTATTTATTCGAGGTACTCCTCACTCTTTGGTTTAGGTTTCAAACCTGGGTTTTGTGTACATGTTTGTTTGGTCTTCATCCCCGTGCCCTTACACGGCAAGCCGTAATTTGTGGTATAATAAAAAACTCTATCACGCATTCCTACGCCTGTGTCCCGAATCCTTCATGCAAGCGTGACACACGCACAAATTCATACACACACAGACACACCCACAATACCAATTATCAAAGGAATACCAATTAATCATGCACATCTTTGTTGTGAAAAACAACAAGTTGTAATGTTTTCCTACTGATTTCCTCACTTTTCACGTCTTTTTTCCATCGTGTGTTGCTTCAGAGTCACACAGAGAGTGACTGAACCAACATGAGGGGCAATGCTCCATTGGAGTTTATGGACCATGACATAGACTATTACCCATTTATAGTCACTACCAACCCAACTGTGCAGTCCTGGCTCAGTTATTTAATTTCCACATTGCCCTTTTTAGCAAAGTTCCAGCAACTACGTTGTACTCGTAACCAGTTCAACACAGTTTAGCTTGGCTCGGCTCGGGTCAGTGGCGTGAACAGTGTATATCTCCGTCTTCAAATTACAATGAATAGATTGTAATAGTTTATAGCTATATATGGACAGGAAGTGACCCTAATCTGTATCTGTATTGCCTCTGTCTTCTTCAGCCCCACTGACAACTGAATCACTGTCAGACACTGAGTTCATTCTTGGCTGGATTGAGTTTTGCCTCGGGCTAAACTAGAGCTAAAATTAGTTAGACACTTCTTTTGTCTTTATAAGATTTAGAATGTGTGGTTTCCTTTTCTTGGGCACTGGGTACTTTCATGAATTGTATTCTTATTCTCGTTGAAAAAGGAAGCATTTATAGGACTTGAGTGAATGAGTTCTCCATATTATCAATATACACTGCTCAAAAAAATAAAGGGAACACTTAAACAACACATCCTAGATCTGAATGAAAGAAATAATCTTATTAAACACTTTTTTCTTTACATAGTTAAATGTGCTGACAACAAAATCACACAAAAATAATCAATGGAAATCCAATTTATCAACCCATGGAGGTCTGGATTGGAGTCACACTCAAAATAAAGTGGAAAACCACACTACAGGCTGATCCAACTTTGATGTAATGTCCTTAAAACAAGTCAAAATGAGGCTCAGTAGTGTGTGTGGCCTCCACGTGCCTGTATGACCTCCCTACAACGCCTGGGCATGCTCCTGATGAGGTGGCGGATGGCCTCCTGAGGGATCTCCTCCCAGACCTGGACTAAAGCATCCGCCAACTCCTGGACAGTCTGTGGTGCAACATGGCGTTGGTGGATGGAGCGAGACATGAATTCCCAGATGTGCTCAATTGGATTCAGGTCTGGGGAACGGGCGGGCCAGTCCATAGCATCAATGCCTTCCTCTTGCAGGAACTGCTGACACACTCCAGCCACATGAGGTCTAGCATTGTCTTGCATTAAGAGGAACCCAGGGCCAACCACACCAGCATATGGTCTCACAAGGGGTCTGAGGATCTCATCTCGGTACCTAATGGCAGTCAGGCTACCTCTGGCGAGCACATGGAGGGCTGTGCGGCCCCCCAAAGAAATGCCACCCCACACCATGACTGACCCACCGCCAACCGGTCATGCTGGAGGATGTTGCAGGCAGCAGAACGTTCTCCACGGCGTCTCCAGACTCTGTCACGTCTGTCACGTGCTCAGTGTGAACCTGCTTTCATCTGTGAAGAGCACAGGGCGCCAGTGGCGAATTTGCCAATCTTGGTGTTCTCTGGCAAATGCCAAACGTCCTGCACGGTGTTGGGCTGTAAGCACAACCCCCACCTGTGGACGTCGGACCCTCATACCATCGTCGTGGAGTCTGTTTCTGACCGTTTGAGCAGACACATGCACATTTGTGGCCTGCTGGAGGTCATTTTGCAGGGCTCTGGCAGTGCTCCTCCTGCTCCTCCTTGCACAAAGGCGGAGGTAGCGGTCCTGCTGCTGGGTTGTTGCCCTCCTACGGCCTCCTCCACGTCTCCTGATGTACTGGCCTGTCTCCTGGTAGCGCCTCCATGCTCTGGACACTACGCTGACAGACACAGCAAACCTTCTTGCCACAGCTCGCATTGATGTGCCATCCTGGATGAGCTGCACTACCTGAGCCATTCAAAAGTGACCAAAACATCAGCCAGGAAGCATAGGAACTGAGAAGTGGTCTGTGGTCACCCCCTGCAGAACCACTCCTTTATTGGGGGTGTCTTGCTTATTGCCTATAATTTCCACCTGTTGTCTATTCCATTTGCACAACAGCATGTGAAATGTATTGTCAATCAGTGTTGCTTCCTAACTGGACAGTTTGATTTCACAGAAGTGGGATTGACTTGGAGTTACATTGTGTTGTTTAAGTGTTCCCTTTATTTATTTGAGCAGTATATTATAATCAAATGTTATCTGTAAAAAACACAGTTTACAGCAGGTATAAACACTGCAGCGAAGTGCTAACTTACACACAGCATGTGTCCCTATCTGAGTCCACTGTATAATGTTCAAAACAGAGAACATACCCATGTATCTAACTAACACTTGACTGTGTAGTTATAATGTAAAATACCTAGGTATGGTACCCGTCTACAGTATCTATTCTAGGCAATCTCCGTCATAGGGATTTAAACTAATGTGGAAGCATGCCGACACACGATGGGCCTTGATCTCAGTTCCTCCTGGGACCCTCTCATCTGGAGCCAGTCAGGATAGCATCAGGTGGTTATCAAGGCCAAGAAGTCCCACACTAACAGAACAAGCAAAACCCGCCTGTGAGCCAAGTCTAATTAAAAACAGGAGGCCAGATGTTTTGCCTCCACTGTGTCTTTTCCCAAATGCATTCCTTTGGCAGCTGAAGCTTCTATGCCAAGCTGAGACACATTTTGAAGTTCATTAAAGCAATATTAAATGATTTTACTCTCGGCATGAAGATATGCGGACGCTTCCAATTTTATCTAGGACATAGTGCTCATGTTTCAAAATAGAGCAGGTAATAAAACAAGTCTAGACTTAATCCCTTGATGAGATGGGATGGTAATTATTCACCATGGGAAAATATGTCAGGCCTAGTGTCAACCAACAGGTGTGTTGTTCACAGGATATTGATTGTGTGGGTTGAAGAGTAAAGACTTGCTGACAAAATTGGGAAAAAAGCTGAATATTATTCAACATAATTCTAGGTTAGATATCAATTTCACTTAATGTTCCTTCATTCAGGCAGTAATTAGTAAATAGCAACATAGTGGGGAACTTATGATCGGATATTACAAATGAAGGTTGAATCCAGAAATTCATCTCTCAAACTAAGTTCCAAAACATTTCAGTTTCAGAATAATACAAATCCACTAATCGTAGGATCAAAGTGAAGAAGAGTGGGATCCTGTTTCTTCTGCCCAATGCAATGTGACAAATGAGCATATTTGAGGTTGTGTAACACATGCCATCTGCCATCCCCCCACCCTCCTGTGAAAAGATCATTAATTATCCCATCCTCTCACTAGGTAGGTGGAAGGTAAACACTTACTTAAAGAGCTTAAATGCTTGCCAAGATATCCAGAGTTATTTAATTCATTCATTCACTCATTAATCCGCTATTATCAAAAGTACCATTATGGTACTACATTAAGTTCACTTCCAAAGCAAGGCTATACCCCATACTTAAATGTGTCATTTAAATACTGTATGAGACATTTACAATGTCTTATGTTCTTTCATAATGCATTATAACTATTATATTATTAAGCACTGTCTGTCTCGCCCAACAAAAATGCAATTTTAGTGCACACAGGGTATAACCGCCATCCTGTCTGTATGGATCCTCTGTGACCATGTCCTCCTCAGTGATACAGTATGTATGTGATTGACTAGTTCCTGTTGAACTTGGGACACACAGTCCTAGTTTGACAGCTATTAGTCTCTGGCAGAGTTCTAGTCTCTCCTTCTTTCTCTCAGTTTCATGATCATATTGAAATCTTAGTGCCTGGAACCCTTGCTGAGGCTGGTGGGAGTGTAATCCATTGGAGACCTCCACACTCTGAAGTTTACCGTCTTAATTAGAGGCAGAGTTAGTGTCTCTATAACAAAGCTCTTCTTTCTTAAAAAATATATTTTTCATGTCTTTCTCTCCCAGAGACGGGGGCCGGGCAGTGATGTTAGGGCAGGGCTGTTTCCGTTGTAATGAGCTGTCAGAGATATGAAGCTGGGGGCTCTTTTTTTCTTCCCCATCTCTCTCCTTTCCAAATAAGGGCTAGAGTCCAGAGAGAGCTTCTCTGGCAGCAGCATCTGTGGAGCCAGTGCCCTGGGGACTCCGGTGTCACAGATGCAGTGGAAAACTCAGCAAGTGGAGAGGCTCTACCTGACTGCAGGCTGGGGGACTGGCGTAATTAGGTCTTTAGATGTTGTATGTTGAATGAGAATGGGGCTCCGAGGCACTCAGACGGCACAGGTTTGAAGGATTGTTTTAATTCACCAGGCACTAATGAGAAAAATAAATGCTCAACTCTCCACTGTTTTGGTTGTGCCAGTTTGTTTCCCTCTGATTGCTGTGTGCCGTTAATACCCTCTTTCATCATGCATTTCAGCTAGCCACAAAGCAGCTCGCTCTCTTTGACCAGTAATGTGCCACACTATTGATCTTCTTCTACTGAGCTCTCCATTGTTTTCCCTCTAGTCAAATACAAGCAGTAGATATAAGTTATAATTCACCTTCGGAGGCTTTCATTTCTCACACACACGCACACGCACATCCACACGCACACGCGCACACACACACACACACGCACACGCACACACAAACACACACTTTATAATATTGCTTTATTGATCTGTAAAGCACTATGTGGTCCAGAATACATGTCTGATATGCTTTTAATATGTCAGATCCTCTGGCAATGGTCTTTTGGTTGTGAGAGACTAATGCATTGTTGCACTGTTATTTGATCATTGTTTTTCTATTTAAATGTGTCCCATCCTATTGATCCTCGACTTCGGCGATGTCATTTACAAAATAGCCTCCAATACCCTACTCAATAAATTCGATGCAGTCTATCACAGTGCCATCCGTTTTGTCACCAAAGCCCCATATGTTACCCACCACTGCGACCTGTACTCTCTCGTTGGCTGGCCCTCGCTTCATACTCGTCGCCAAACCCACTGGCTCCAGGTCATCTACAAGACCCTGCTAGGTAATGTTCCCCCTTATCTCAGCTCGCTGGTCACCATAGCAGCACCCACCTGTACCACACGCTCCAGCAGGTATATCTCACTGGTCACCCCCAAAGCCAATTCCTCCTTTGGCCGCCTCTCCTTCCAGTTTTCTGCTGCCAATGACTGGAACAAACTACAAAAATCTCTGAAACTGGAAACACTTATCTCCCTCACTAGCTTTAAGCACCAGCTGTCAGAGCAGGTCACAGATTACTGCACCTGTACATAGCCCATCTATAATTTAGCCCAAACAACTACCTCTTCCCCTACTGTATTTATTTATTTTGCTCCTTTGCACCCCATTATTTCTATTTCTACTTTGCACTTTCTTCCACTGCAAATCTACCGTTCCAGTGTTTTACTTGCTATATTGTATGTACTTCGCCACCATGGCCTTTTTTTGCCTTTACCTCCCTTATCTCACCTCATTTGCTCACATTGAATATGGACTTATTTTTCTACTGTATTATTGACTGCATGTTTGTTTTACTCCATGTGTAACTCTGTGTTGTTGTATGTGTCAAACTGCTTTACTTTATCTTGGCCAGGTCGCAATTGTAAATGAGAACTTGTTCTCAACTTGCTTACCTGGTTAAATAAAGGTGAAAAAAACGTACGTATACGTATTGTGTTTTTATCTTTCTCACCTTGTAATTGTTTTCTTTGTTAAGTTTTTTGGAATGCATCCTCTGTAAGAAATGTGCTATATAAGAACAGTTTGATTTGATTACTGTCTCTCTCACACACACACTCACACACACACATACCTCATTGCTGCCTGTGCCATATGAAGTGTTGTTGCATGAGGTTTATCCGCTGTCCTTGGTGCTGAATGAAGAGTAGTGAAGTGTAGCTGTCCATGGTGCTGAAGTAACTGCTTATACAGACAAAGAAGTGTTCATTATGTTCTGTTTCCTCCTTGCAATCCATAATGCTCACAGTAATGTTACAGCCATAGTGGTGCTCTACAGCAACATATCAATGCATTCATTGTGCATCAACATAGCGTCCATAATCTAACTTCGGTGAAAGAGACTTCAACTTCTGTATCTTTTCCTGAACGACAGTGAAGTCAACTGAATTAATTTAAATAGCTAATATTGTCTATTGTCCCTGCATTTGTGAAAAGGACAAAGTTTAGACATTTGTCATTTTGTTCCCCTTATGAACTGAAATTGTTAACTGTTATTAAAGGTCCCAAACAGTGAAAATCATGTTTTTCATCAAATTGGATGATATTTGGATGAAACAAGGTCATAGTAGGTTGAGCCCAGTATGAAAAATGACTGTAGCTGGTGAATTAACAAAGTTCATCATAAAGTTACTGGTCCCCTTTCCTCATGTCAAACGGAGGCAGGCATTACTTCCTGTTTTAAGCAATGTCAGGAAAAGCCAAACATTTTATTCACCAATTGTTGGGTATTATAATCTGAGCAAATTTCAATATGAAATGCCTTAAAACTGCCATTACATGTGCGCATCATACATCGTTGTTTACAAACCGTAATATCGTTCAAGCAGAATGATACTGGTAAATAACACCTTTTCATCTGTTGTGACTTTAGCTAGCAGTCTACACAGAACAAAAATATAAATGTGTTGGTCCCATGTTTCATGAGCTGAAATAAAAGGTCCCAGAAATGTTCCATACACACAAAAAGCTTATTTCTCTCAAATTTTGTGCACAAATTTGTTTACATTCCTGTTAATGAGCATTTCCTCTTTGCCAAGATAATCCATCCACCTGACATGTGTGTCATATCAAGAAGCTGATTAAACAGCAAGATCATTACACAGCTGCACCTAGTGCCAGGGACAATAAAAGGCCAATCTAAAATGTGCAGTTTTGTCACACAGCACAATGCCACATATGTCTCAAGTTTTGAGTGACTGTGCATTTGATATGCTCACTGTAGGAATGTCCACCAGAGCTGTTGCCAGAGCATTGAATTTTAATTTCTCTACCATAAGCCGCCTACAACATAATTTTTGAAAATTTGGCAGTATGTCCAACCGGCCTCACAACCGCACACCACGTACAACCATGCCAGCCGTGGACCACATCCGGCTTCTTCATCTGGGAGATGGTCTGAGACCAGCTACCTGGACAGCTGATGAAACTGTGGGTTTCCACAAGCAAACTGTCAGAAATTCTCCCAGGGTAGCTCATCTACATGCTCATCGTCCTCACCAGGGTTTTGACCTAACTTCCTTTCAACGTCATATCCGACTTCAGTGGGCAAATGCTCAACTCAAATCAAATTGTTTTTGTCACATGCGTCAAACACAACAGGTGCAGACCTTACAGTGAAATGCTAATGTGTCGGAGGAAACACCGTACACCTGACGACCGTGTCAGCGTGCACTGCACCCGGCCCACCACAGGAGTTGCTAGTGTGCGATGGGACAAGGACATCCCTGCCGGCCAAACCCTCCCCGAACGACACTGGGCCAATTGTGTGCCGCCCCATGGATCTCCCGGTCGCTGCGACAGAGCCTGCACTAGAACCCAGAATCTCTAGTGGCACAGCTAGCACTATGAAGCAGTGCTTTAGCAGTGCTTTACTTGAATGAGCACACACACACACACGCACGCACACACACGCACACGCACGCACACACACGCACACACACGCACACGCATGCACACACGCATGCACACACACAGACTCGCACTGAAATCAGAACCATGGACAGCCACATCATATTTAGCTTACGTTAATTGGACTAAATAATTTTTAATATCTTTTAGTTGTTACTGTATTGGACTAAGTAAGCAGAGGTGATTTGAGGATGTTGAAATGTTGAAGTTGAAATGGTGCTGGAATAGTGGAGGCAGCTCCTGTTTTCTTTGCGACATCAAATCAAATATGTGTCACCTCCGCAAAAAACAACAGGCATAGACCTTGCAGTGAAATGCTTACTTACAAGCCCTTAACCAACAATGCAGTTTTACGAAAGAATAAGTGTTACAAAAGTATTTACCAAAATTAACTGAAAAAAAAAAAAAAAGAACATTTGAAATATAACAAATAATTAAGGAGCAACAATAAAATATATACAGGGGGTACCAGTACAGCGTCAAAGTGTGGGGGCACAGGTTAGTTGAGATAATTTAGGTAATATGTACATGTAGGTAGAGGTAAATTGACTCTGCATAGATAATAAACAGAGAGTAGCAGCAGCGGAAAAATGGGGGTGGAGGACAATGCAAATAGCCATTTGATTAGCTGCTCAGGAGTCTTATGGCTTGGGGGTAGAAGCTGTTAAGAAGCCCTTTGGACCTTGACTTGGAACTCCGGTACCTCTTGCTGTGCGGTAGCAGAGAGAACAGTCTATGATGAGGGTGGCTGGAGTCTTTGGCAATTTTTTGGACCTTCCTCTGACACTGCCTGGTATAGAAGTCCTGGATGGCAGGAAGCTTGGACCCAGTGATGTACTGGGCCGTATGCACTATCCTCTGTAGTGCCATGTGGTCGGAGGCCAAGTAGTTGTCATTCCAGGCAGTGATGTAACCAGTCAGGATGCTCTTGATGGTGCATTTTCTTGAGGATCTGAGGACCCATGCCAAATCTTTTCAGTCTCCTGAGGGAGAATAGGTATTGTTGTGTACTCTTCACGACTGTCTTGGTGTGTTTGGACCATGATAGTTTGTTGGTGATGTGGACACCAAGGAACTTGAAGCTCTCAGCCTGCTCCACTACAGCCCCATCGATGAGAATGGTGGCGTGCTTGGTCCTCCTTTTTGTGCAGTCCACAATAATCTCCTTTGTCTTGAACACGTTGAGGGAGAGGTTAATATCCTGGCACCACACTGCCAGGTGTCTGATCTCCTCCCTAAAGGCTGTCTCATCATTGTTGGTGATCAGGCCTACCACTGTTGTGTCATCTACAAACTTAATGATGGTGTTGGAGTCGTGCTTGGCCATGCAGTCATGCGTGAACAAGGAATACAGGAGGGGACTGAGCACGCACCCCTGAGGAGCCCCCGTGTTGAGGATCAGCGTGGCAGATGTGGTGTTATCTACCCTTACCGCCTGGGGGTGGCCCGTCATGAAGTACAGGATCCAGTTGCAGAAGGAGGTGTTTAGTCCCAGGGTTCTTAGCATAGTGATTAGCTTTGAGGGCACTATGGTTTTGAACGCTGAGCTGTAGTCAATGAATAGCATTCTCACATAGCTGTTCCTTTTGTCCAGGTGTGAAAGGGCAGTGTGGAGTGCAATAGAGATTGCATCATCTGTGGATCTGTGGATCTGTTGGGGCGGTATGCAAATTGGAGTGGGTCTAGGGTTTCTTGGATAATGGTGTTGATGTGAGCCATGACCAGCCTTCAAAGCTCTTCATGCCTACAGACATCAGTGCTACAGGTCGGTAGTCATTTAGGCAGGATACCTTGGTGTTCTTGGGCACAAAGACTATGGTGGTCTACTTGAAATATGTTGGTATTACAGACTCGGTCAGGGACAGGTCGAAAATGTCAGTGAGGACACTTGCCAGTTTGTCAGCGCATGCTCGGAGTACACGTCCTGGTAATCCATCTGGCCCTGCGGCCTTGTGAATGTTGACCTGTTTAAATGTCTTACTCACATCGGCTATGGAGAGCGTGATCACACAGTCGTCCGGAGCAGCTGATGCTCTCATGCATGCTTCAGTGTTTTTTGCCTCGAAGTGAGCATAGATTTTTCTGGTAGGCTCATGTCACTGGGCAGCTCGTGGCTGTGCTTCCCTTTGTAGTCTGTAATAGTTTGCAAGCCCTGCTTGTCACGTCCTGACCAGTAAAAGGGGTTGTTTGTTATTGTAGTTTGGTCAGGGCGTGGCAGGGGGTGTTTGTTTAGTGTGTTTCGGGGTTTTTGGTTTATTTTCTATGTTTTCTATTTCTATGTGGTTTTTCTAGTTTTTCTATGTCTATGTTAGTTTTGTCAATGACCTCCAATCAGAGTCAGCTGTTTGTTGTTATCTCTGATTGGAGGCCATATTTAGTTGTGTGTTTTCACTTGTGTTTTTTGGGTGGTTGTTTCCTGTTTAGTCTGTGCACCTTATGGGACTGTTTTCGTCATTTTTTTGTGTAAGTGTTTTGTTTTTTCCTTCAATAAAAGAAGATGATAAATATACCCGCTGCATTTTGGTCTACCTACAACGACGCTTGTTACGCTGCCATATCCAAAGTGCATCGGAGCGGGGTAGTACAATTCAATCTTATTCCCGAATTGACGCTTTGCCTGTATCATGGTTCGTCGGAGGGTATAGCGGGATTTCTTCGAAGAATCCGTGTTAGAGTCCCACTCCTTTAAAACGGTAGCTCTACCTTTTAGCTCAGTGTGGATGTTCGTTGTAATCTATGGCTTCTGCAATTACCGATGAAGCCAGTGACTGATGTGGTGTACTCCTCGGAAGAATCCCGCAACATATTCCTGTCTGTGCTAGCAAAACAGTCCTGTAGATTAGCATCTGCATCATCTGGCCACTTCCTTATTGAGCGAGTCACTGGTACTTTCTGCTTTAGTTTTTGCTTGTAAGCAGGAATCAGAAGGATGGAGTTCTGGTCAGATTTGCCAAATGGAGGGTGAGGGAGAGCTTTGTACGCATCTCTGTGTGTGGAGTAAAGGTGGTCTAGAGTTTTCTATCCTCTGGTTGCACATTTAACATGCTGGTAGAAATTAGATAAAAAATGGATTTAAATTTCCCTGCATTAAAGTCCCCTGCCACTAGGAGCCCCGCCTCTAGATGAGCATTTTCTTGTTTTCTTATGGCCTTATACAGCTCGTTATGTGCCGTCTTAGTGCCAGCATTGGTTTGTGGTGGTAAATAGACAGCTACAAAAAATATAGATGAAAACTCTCTTGGTAAATAATGTGGTCTACAGCTTATCATGAGATATTCTACCTCAGGCAAGCATAACCTCGAGACTTCCTTAGATTTCGTGCACCAGCTGTTTTTTACATATACAGACCGCTAGCTCTTGTCTTACCAGAGGCAGTTGTTCCATCTTGCTAGCCAGCTGTATGTTATCTAATCTAGCCAGCTGTATGTTATCCATGTCGTTGTTCAGCCATGACTCTGTGAAACATAAGATGTTACAGTTTTTAATGTCCCATTGGAAGGATAGTCTTGATCTGAGCTCATCCATTTTGTTATCCAATGATTGCACATTTGCTAATAGGACTGTTGATAGAGGGGGATTACTCACTCGCCGTCGGATCCCAACAAGGCACCCCAACCTACATCCCCGATATCGCTGTCTCTTCGTCATGCGAATGACGGGGATTTGGGCCTTGTCGGGTGTCTAAAGTAAATCCTTCACGTCCGACTCGTTAAAGAAAATTCTTTGTCCAGTACGAGGTGAATAATCACTGTCCTGATATCCAGAAGCTCTTTTCGGTACTATTGACTTGCTTTGGATTTGTGCCATGTCACGAACCGGCTCGAAGTTCGTAACAAAGGGAGACAACATGGCGATAAGGAATAACACTATATATTTATTAACTAAAGTAAATTAAATACAAAAAACTATGGTGTGTGTAGACAGTAGTCAGTAGTGTAAGTGAGTGGTTGCGTGCATAAATGTGATAATGAGGGGTGTCGGAAGTTGCCACACCAAACAAACAAAAACAGCCACAAAAATGCCACAACCAAAATCTGTGTCTGCATGGAGAGAGTCTCCCCAATGAATGGGGAAGAGGTGTATTTATCCCGGGACACACCCGAGCCCAGGTGTGTCCCATTTCGCTGACCCTCTCGGCTCCGCCCACCGACATCCTATTAAGGAAAACAAGAGCAAAGAGAAAGAATTCGGCAGAAAGAAATGCTCAAAAGTTAGAATTTGAAACAATGGTCAGGTAAACAAAACGAAAGCATGGGTTGCTGATGTTTTCATTGCTGTGGCAAATACTGGTGGAATGGACTCACTGGTCCTATTCTCCATACACATGTCAGCAAACATCTATAGGCTATCATGCAGGCCTGTGTAAGTGTCAGCTTAAATTACCTGTTCAGAGAGCATTACATATCAGCGAAGATATTGGCTATTCATTGTAAACATGCACTGTCTTAGGTCATTATATTTGAGATGCCTGGCCCGGGGTACTCTTAAATTAGATGTTATGATGATAGACCTGGTGGTAAGAGAGTATGACTGATTCATATACAGTGTATTCGGAAAGTATTCAGACCCCTTGACTTTTTCCAAATTTTTTTACGTTACAGCCTTATTCTAAAATTCGATTAAATAAATGTTTTCCCTCATCAATCTACACACAATACCCAACAATGACAAGGAGAAGACAGTTTTTTTGTAATGTTTTGCAAATGTATTAAAAATATCAAAATATAAAAACAGAAATACCTTATCTACATAAGTATTCAGACCCTTTGCTATGAGACTCAAAATTGAGCTCAGGTGAAAGTCTCCAAGAACACAATGGCCTCCATCATTCTTAAATGGAAGAAGTTTGGAACAACCAATAGTCTTCCTAGAGTTGGCTGCCTGGCCAAACTGAGCAATCAGGGGGTGAAGGGCCTTGGTCAGGTAGGTGACCAAGAACCCAATGGTCACTCTGACAGAGCTCCAGAGTTCCTCTGTGGAGATGGGAGAACTTTCCAGAAGGACAACCATCTCTGCAGCATTCCACCAATCAGGCCTTTATGGTAGAGTGGCCAGACGGAAACCACTCCTTAGTAAAAGACACATGACAGCCCGCTTGGAGTTTGCCAAAAGTCACCTAAAGACTCTCAGACCATGAGAAACAAGATTCTCTGGTCTGATAAAACCAATATTGAACTCTTTGTCCTGAATGCCAAGCGTGTCGTCTGGAGGAAACCTGGCACCATCCCTACGGTGAAGCATGATGGTGGTAGGATCATGCTGTGGGGATGTTTTTCAGAGGCAGGGACTGGGAGACTAGTCAGGATCGAGGGAAAGATGAACGGAGCAAAGTACAGAGAGATCCTTGATGAAAACCAGCTCCTCAGACTTGGGTGAAGGTTCACCTTCCAACAAGACAGCGACCCTTAGCACAAAGACAACGCAGGAGTGGCTTCGGACTTGTCTCTGAATGTCCTTGAGTGGCCCAACCAGATCCCGGACTTAAACCTGATTGAACATCTCTGGAGAGACCTGAAAATAGCTGTGCAGCGACGCTCCCCATCCAACCTGACATAGCTTGAGAGGATTTGCAGAGAAGAATGGGGGAAACTCCCTAAATACAGGTGTGCCAAGCTTGTAGCGTAATACCCAAGATGACTTCGAGGCTGTAATTACTGCTAAAGGTTCTTCAACAAAGTTCTGAGTAAAGGTTCTGAATACTTATGTAAATGTGATATTTGAGTTGTTTATTTTTAATACATTTGCTAAAATAAAAAATAAACAGTTTTTGTTTTGTCATTATGGGGTATTGTATGTAGGTTGATGAGGGGGAAAAATAATTTTATCCATTTTAGAATAAGACTGTAACGTAACAAAATGTGGACAAAGTCAAGGGGTCTGAATACTTTCCGAATGCACTGTATATCTATTATTGTATTCTGGTCAGTGCCATCCTATTCAACTATTGCTGCATATATACTATTTTATCCTACACATAGAGTAAATATTCTATCCACATACTTTATAGTCTATAATATCGATACATTCTGTCACAAATATATATATGAACTCTCGACTCCGAAATTGCTTGTCCTAATATTTATAGATTTTTTTAATTCCCTTGTTTTACTTTTAGATTTGTTGGGAATTGTTAGGTATTATTGCCCTGTTGCAGCTAGGAAAACAAGCATTTCTCTACACTCACATATCATCTGCTTAATATATGTATGTGACCAATAAAATTTGATTTTATTTGATATACTACAGATTCAAATACAACAGTGACTAGACTAACAAGTTCAACATTTAAAATTTGACCATTGACAAATAGTTCTAAAGACCTACAGTAGACCAGAATGAACCGTCACTGAAAGAGGGATGGAGTCCCTCAGTTCATAACCTTCTACTTAAACCTGCACTCTTAAGATATATCCTATACAATACAGTGTCTTCCATTCCAGAGCTCTCCAAAGACAGGACCATCATACTGCTAAAACATACTGTATTACGAATCGTGAAGGTTCCTGCTGTTGAAAATGTAGCAGAATGCTGGAGAACTGATAATTTTTCAAAGTGTTGAGAAGAAGCTGATATTCTCTGAGCTATTGTCCTTGTGCCACTATAGATAAATGGGAATGTATTGAATAGAATAGCCTCAGCCTACGACATAACATAATAGTGTTCACAGTGGCTCATACATCAGAAAAAACACAACTTCCTTAGTCTTTTTCTCAGTCTCTCCCTCCCCTCACTCATCCTCTCTCCTGCTCTCAATCTCTCTCCTTCCTTTCTCACTCTCGTTCTTGCTTTCTCTCGCACTCTTTCTCTAACTCCCTCCCATTCTCTCTTTTTGTCCTAACTTTCACAAGACATGTCAATATAAAACTCATTAATCATGCTGCATCCTACCTAACCGTTAAAGGAAAATTACACCCAAAATCTATAGCCCCAAAATGTTTTGCTATCACATTTTCAAGCTATCTAACTTTGAAAATGTAGAAATACAGCTGGTATTTTGCAAAACGCAGCATCATATTATGCAAAATGCAACATACTGTATTTTTAAAGTTAGATATCTTGAAAACTTGATTGCTGACATGCAAAACATTTTGCAAAACATTTTGGGACTATAACAAATACCAAAATATTGTTTCTAGTTTTCTTTTAAAGCTAGAAACATTTATATATAGATTTATATATCAAATGCAGATTTTACCTCAAATAAATATTGATCTGTCCTCTTTGCTATCACTCCCTTAGATCTTTCAAAAAAGTGTTTATTTTCCAATACTTTAAAAGGCATTTAAAGATTTTTACAATAGGGATTTAATAATAGAGGGACTCACAGCTGACTGAAAGAAAAGCTATACAACATATTGAATGTATTTTCGTGACAGAATTAATCTATGTCTTTCTAAAAATAATCAAGGTCTTAAAGCTTGATAGAACACCCACTTTTACAGTAGCTGTTTGTAGTGGAGATATTAGGAAATGTCAAATAATAAATCATAATTTTCCTCCCACAGTCTTCTGTAGTCTCAAAGAAAAGTGTTCAATAAAATCAAGTGATGAAGTACATCTATTATAAAGATGATATTTAATTGCATTCTTTCAGTTGTTCACTTAAAAATAGTACTTAAAATAAATTCCATCAGATCTTCCCTGAATATCTACATTGTCAGGAAAACCTGGTGATCACAGCTGACATATACGGTATGACAATTGTGAGGGGAGGACAGCTCATAATAATGGCTGGAATTAAGTGAATGGAACGCTATTAAAACATATGGAAACCATGTATTTGTTGTGCTTGATACCATTCCATTAATTCCATTACAGCCATTACAGTGAGCCCGTTCTCCCCAATTACAGTGCCACCAGCCACCTGTGGTAAGTAATAAGCGCTTAGCATATGTCTAACCACTTCCTACAAGTAGTCTCGGTCGTACCGTTCCTTAATCAATAAGACTGATTCCATCATCATTGTCATATGTGGGATATGTTGTCATGGAGAGCTTATTATTGACCATTAGGAGTGAGATTTGTCCGACAGGCTGGTTATTGACTTTTTGACGCGGGTTTTTGCAATGTTATTGTGAGGAATTTATATTCAACTCTCTGTACTGACAACATATTCCGAATCTGTCAGATGAAAAGGAAATAAGACAAATGAAAAATGCTTAAAGGACCATAGAAAAGGCTCCAACAGGCCAGCTGTCTAAATGTCACAGGCCACTTTCCAAAACCTGCTCTGTAGGGCCTACAGGGACAGCATCAGGAAGTTGACAATGTAGGTCTCTCACAGAAATGTCCTAACGGTCTCTGATGGAACTTGCACACATATTTCATGTTGTGTGGTATTTGAACACTGTTTATTTCATTGGACCGTCATTTACATTTTTTGATATTGATAAATTGTTCACAAGACTACTGAAATTATGTCAGTAATGTGGAAACATCATCGCACACAGCATCAGTGAATTACAACATACTGTACCTATACATTGACTACAGATTTCCATCACAACAATAATGGATCAAGTATAGGATTGCAAAGGGAGGGTATATTGCTGGAAACTTTCAAAGTTTACCAGTAAACTATAAGAATTTATGTAATTTATTACAAAACATCCATCGGCCCTTTTGGGAACATCAGATTATCACAGGGGTCTGCAATTTTCTCTGGCCTTCTGTTTGGCCTTTTCACATGTAAAAAATATAAAATAAACTAATGAAATGAATTTAAAATATAAAATAGAATGAAAAAGCTGTGAAAACATTATCATAAATATAACCATCCACATAGTGAATACCATTGTTGTGTAATATGAGGGTTTCCGCATGAAATAGCCTACACTTGTATTTATTTTACTATGTCAATATGTCTTTGATGTAAATGTTGTGGCACTAAACTGGTGGCAGTTGTAAAAAAAGTCAATAGTTGGAAGAGTTGCAGAGTTAATAAAAAATAATGCCATTGTTGATTAGATGCCTTTTCATTAGTTAGGCTATTTTCTGTTGAACCATATGGTCTATCCCATAGCCTCGTACGAAGCGTCTTTCTCACTAGCTTACATTCTGTTTCGCGCCGTGTAGAATGTAAACTCGCGAGATCAGGATGGTTCGTATGAGGCCACTTCACTAGAAACTCATGGACGATATGGAGAGACTTATTAAAATTGAATACTATTGTATATACATGTACAGTATGAATACATTTTTTTCAAAGTTATTCAATTATAAATGACCAATTTAACCAGAGATTGACATAGATTACCTGTTAATTACCCAAATTACAGAAGACTCCAGTAACTTTGATACATTACCGGTAGCTTGCAACCCAAGTCAAGTATCATGCAGTGTTTGACTTTGGCTTTTTATACTTTTACTTACAGTATAGTTTAATACTCTAAATGTATTCTCTTTCATGCTATGATGTGAGAAAATGCCTTGATCACATAGTTAATGGAGAGATGCTCCTTATTTAGGGCTTAAGACCAGGGTGCAGGAACAAGGCTACGTACTCTTTATCATGTTTTCCTTTGTGTTTGTGGGTAAGCAATTAAAATAAGTGGGTCACTGGTTATTGAGCTAGTACTAGAACAGGGGAGCGCTGGGGTACCCTATCTGATCTCTACCTGATGCTTTGACGTGGCTGCGTCTCCCCAGGTCTCCTGATCCCACTGAAGAGGAAATAAAGCCTAATGAGGTGATGACAGCATGAGATTCTCTATTTACTGTTGGGCTAATCCTCACAAACAATCAGAAGAAATGATGTTGTCTGCATATTGGAAGCCCTCCGCCCCCTAACAAAGTATCAGAAGGTAGGCTCCTCAGCAAGAAGTGAAATGTTTACACGCACCCAGCTCACTGCCTGGTGTCAAGCAGAGTAAATATATTCTTATAATTCTGACAGTAAAGTCACAATGTAAATTCTCATTCACCAAAAGAGCCGCATCTGCTAGTAGACAGATATCACAAATAATGACACTCAAGACACCAATCAGAGAGCAAAGACATCATCCTCCAGAACATCGAATTAACCCAAATTCCAGGTTATTCACATCCATAGACACCACACATAAAAAGAGCTAAATAAGACAGACTTCCAACGGTGACTGGCTGTTTGAATGATTGACAAGCAGCAGGACCTGTAAAATATCCCAGGGCAAGACCACTCCCACCCCCATCAGTCTAAAACCTGTCAATGTTATTGAGAGGCTGTCAGGCTCATTCTAGGTGCCGTCCAAATTAACAGTAAATATTAGTCCTGCAGGGCAGCATCTAACATCCCCTCTTATTAACCTCCTAACCCCAATGTTTGATGTTGAATAATTCCACTTGGGCTCTCAGGGGAAACAGAGCAGCTCCTGTTCACAGCCCTGCTCCCAGGCTCCAGTCCTCACAGACACTGACGCACACATGACGGCAGTCTCAAACATAGACAGAAAAATAACTAAGCCCAAATGAAGTGGGCTTAGACGCTTTTTAATTATGATTATTCAGAGGATTTTACTCTGAGGGGTTTACACGTTCATTGCATGTACAGTACTGAGTGATACATAGATAATGGTGTTGAGTGTGTTCAACATTACTTATTGTTGAAGATGTCAATAGGGACTTTGCGCTGGGAGGTGGAGAAACAGGAATGCGAGTGGGATATCCAGCTGTATTCACGAGCATGGCTGAATAATTTATGATGTTGGTTATTGTTTCTTCATCCAGCTGGGATGTAGAAACAAATCTACAGCTGGTAGAGGGATATCAGCCTGATCTTGCCCTCCACACAACACACCAACACCCACCACTTTAATAGCACCCCCAAGTACAGAGCAAGATGTCTGGAGTCCAAGCAGCTTCGTTGCTGTTATCCAAACAAACAAGGGCTTACATCGCTCCCCCTAGCTTCCTGTCTCACTGCCTTGTTTCCTAGGTAACCGTGTCAGATGATGAGAGGGGGACTGACTCCCTCCAGAGGGCCAATCCTCTCACATCCAAAGTTTGTCTCACTGTGGGTCATGTGACACCTGTTGCCATAACAACCAGGTTTAGAGGGCAGTTTGGATGTCTCTTTGATCAGGGAAAACACCAGACATTTCGATGAGAGAGCCTCAATCCATGGTGGGGATGCTAATATGTGATAGCTGTTCTTCATGAACGTGCACTGTGCTCATATTAAGGTACCTAATCATAGTCACTGTTCCCTGCCACTATGGTTAATAACACCCTAATAGCATTGCAGAGAAGTAATCAAATCATTGTAGAGCAATGAGAGGGCTGCGGCATAGTCATATCAAATCAAATAAATGATCTGTGAGGAGCTCCAGGTTGGGGTTCTAATCATACATCAAGGTGTATCTCCATGGTAACCATGCAGGAATATATCTTGATATAGTCGGATTGAATTGTGGGTTGAATAAAGAAATAGACATGTCATCCGTTTAAAAGGTGAACATGACATGATGTCACCATTCAGACTCAGACTGGACTGATTGATGGCAGCCTTCCTTTCGCCCACTCCCCAAGCAGCTATCAGCGGCAGCACTGTCAATTTGCAGATGTTAGTTTGCTTTGTGGGCCAGTGACCTTTAAACCCTTTCTTGTCCATGATAAACATGTGGCCTTTCCAAGCCTTAGTAAACAAAGGGGCTGTCCCAAGCCTCTGGGCGGAGGTAAACGGGTGATTTCTCCAAGCCTTTTAGCTTGTGCAAAGCTGTTGGAACGCTTCCATCAGATAACAGAGCCCCTTGGGTATATTCTCAATAAAGTATGTCTCTGGCACGGTGCTGAAGATCCAGACACCTGTCCCATTGTTGGTGGTTGGGCCGGTCCTTTCTCCCCTCTTTCCCATCACCACCGTAGCGATCCAGGACCATTGATCCACTTAGGGACAAGGACACAAGTCTGTCTCCAATTGCCATTGACTGTAATGGGATATGTAACCCAATGTCTCCTAAAGCTCAATACACATTGGAGCGTGACCTCTGCAAGGCGGCAGCAACACACACTGCATGGTGCAATATCTCCCATTCAGATTCACAGAAACAGACAATACACAAACAGTATGGAAGAGTATTTGTCATTTTTAGATATGATCTCTACTGTTAGTGTGTTAATTGAATGAGATGACTAAATAAATTAAACTCATCATCATGTTTGCCTGTTTTTTGGGGTATGTTAATAACCAGGTTATTGATGCTGCTAACTGTATCTATGACCCATACTGTAGGATGTTGGATATTTCCCAGCAGCTGTTGTTATCCCCTGGGTTATGAGGACAGTAATACAATTTGAACTTCCATGCACTTTTAGGTAGGTGCTAAGTGTTTACTGTCAGCCCAAATTTACTGGCAAACAAATCACAATATTTGGCCATTAAAATGGGATGAATGTAATTTCCTGCATCCTCCGATTTTACATCCAGCCATTGGTTTTGATTTATAATCCAGTGAATTCCTGTCAAAAGATCACAGAGATTCACTGCTGGGTTATTGGGGAGGGTTAGCTCCTGCCATTCCTCATGGACCAGCACTGATGACTTAGAATGTGATGTAACACATAACTCCAAAGCCCTGTTTATTGCCCGCCTCCTACTTTGGGAATCCTGGGAACTGCTGCTATGATCCATCAGGCCCTATACTGATTCAGCACCTCTCCCCAGCAAGGGAGTAGCAGGAGGCGGGCCCCACCCCAGGGACGTGAAATATGGCCACTAGAGGAACATCGATGTGGCTGACAATCACTGTACGCCTGGTCTGGTCCCACCCTGCCTTGGCAGAAATCACAGACGACAGAATCTTAGGCGCGTGTCACAAAGGACGACAGATTAAATGGAAATGTAAACTGCACTGCCACAGTCCCATAAATCTGTGACAGACTGATTTCCAGCGTGGTTCTGCTCGACGCAGCGGTGTGATCAGTGACCCAGCCCCTCCCTTCTCCAACTCAGCTGTCTCTCTCTCTCTCAGAGAGCACCTTGACCTTAGACTGAGGAGGCAGACCTACTGATGTTGTAAACTAATAGTCTCACCCAACTGGGATAATATACAGTAACAACAGGGTAAAATTGAAGTATGCTGAGTGTGATTTCCAGGGTGTGAGTTTCACCTCCTATTCATGGTTTTTCGTGACCATGTCTCCTACTGAAATGTTATTTACCAGCCATCTAGCATTCTGACACACATCCACACAGGTTTTTTTCATGTGCTGCTATACCATGACAACTGTATGTGATGTCAAACATATGACTCCTCAAGCATCATGCTATATTTCAACTGCTTACTTATACAGTACCCTTACACATACAGTATATACACATACTGTATATACATGCACACACACACACCACACACACACACACCACACACACACACACATAAACACACACACACACACACACACACACATTGCAGTACCAGTCGAAACTCAAGGCAAAAGATGTCTACTTTGAAGAATCTCAAATATTTTTGGTTACTACATGATTACATATTAATTATTTCATAGTGTTAATGTCTTCACATCAACAAAAACAAAGAAGAAAAACCCTTAAATGAGTAGGTGTGTCCAAACTTTTGACTGGTACTGCATATATATGGGTGTATGTGCGTGTGTGTATATACAGTATGTATAAAAACTTCTATCTGGTACTGTATATATTTGTAATATATTTTCCTTCTGTATTATTTTCCCATAACCTTACCACCGAGAAGAAGTTCAATATCTAATGGTGGGGTCTTTGGTAAACAAAAGTGTTACAATGGACAGGGGCATATTTATCAACAACTGCATTTACGCCAAGCAGAGATCTTCATGCCTTTTGTCAAACTTGGTCTAATGTCGCAAAGAATATTTGTTCTGTCCCTTTGGGGATTCACCACTGCGCAGGATCTCGGTCACAGTCTTCATTACAGCCAAAAGCTGTTTTGTGTGGTTATAGAATGTCTGATCATTCAGATTCCTGAGTACTTCAGTTTTATAGACAGTGTAGTCTTGTACAGTAACAGCGCCTCCCTCGTCTGCTGGGAGGAAGACTATAGAGGTGTCGTTTGGAGATTTAAGGGTTGTTTCTCAGAGCGGGTAAAGTTGTTGCTGACATAGGGGATAGAGGCCTCTAGCTTGGATATGTTAGGTGGGGCGGAGCAGGTGAACCCAAGTGCAGACTCAGACGAGGAGACAGGGATAAGGTAACTAAGGTATTTATTGAACAGTGGAGGGAAGATGGGGTGCAGGCCAGGGGAGGCTCGAGTGGGTAGCAGGGAACCAGGGACTGAGGCTGGGGCAAGCGGAACGAGGGCAGGGTAAGGAACTGTGGCAGAGAGGAAAGCACCGTCAGGCTAGGGAAAACAGGCACAACATGATAGCAAGATCTATGCAGGAACAAACAGCTTGAAACGTACAGACTGACGGAGCAGAGATTACGATCTGGTCGCATGGAAGTGGCAGGGCTGAGTATTTGTAGAGGTCTTGATTATGGAACAAGTTGAAGCTGGTGGGGTTCTGCTCTGCCTCCAGCACACCTGTATCCAGTCACACAATCACATGCACCAACACAGAGAGAGGGAGAGAGCACTGGGGGAGTGGCAGCAGGTTAGGGAGACACAGGATGAGAAGTAGAGGGCGTGGCAGGGGCAGATGTAACAGGATATATCTTTACGCACCTGTCTGTAGTATGTATCCAAAGCTGGGTCAATAGGCCCAGGTGGAATTAATGTAGATGGAGCCCTAAACACACTTTTCATGGGGAGAGAACAGTTTCAGATGCAATGTGCAATGGAATGAGTTGTTCGTCCTGATATTCAGGCTGATTAACTCTTATATGTATTCTTTTGTATATATTTTCTGTAAATAGTTCACTAAAGTTTATTGCACCGTACTGGCTGCCTACTTGTTTTCTTTCTCCAATAAAATTTGCACAATAGCGATGCTTAGAAGGGAAAGGTGTGTGCTACAGAGGGTAGTGCGTATGGCTCAATACATCACTGGGGCCAAGTCTAGGTCCAAAATACTTCTTAACAGCTTCTACCCCTAAGCCTCCTGAACAGCTAATCAAATGGCTACCCAAACTATTTGCATTGCCCCCCCTTATGCTGCTGCTACTCTCTGTTTATTATCTGTGCATAGTCACTTTAACTCTACCTACATGTGTCATGCCCTGATCTGTTTCACCTGTCCTTGTGCTTGTCTCCACCCCCCTCCAGGTGTCGCTCATCATCCCCATTATCCTTTGGGTACTAATACCTGTTTTTTCTGTCTGTTTGCGCCAGTTTGTCTTGTTTGTCAAGTCACCCAGCATTTTGTCTCAGCTCCTGCTTTTCCTCTCTCTATTTCTCACCCTCCTGGTTTTTACCCTTGCCTGTCCTGTCTCTGAGCTCGTCTGCCTGACCACCCTGCCTGCCATCCTGTACCTTTTCCCCACTACTCTGAATTATCAACTCCTGCCTGCCTTTACCTGTCATTTGCCTGCCCCTGTTGCTGTAATAAACAGTGTTACTTTGACACAGTCTGCATCTGGGTCTTACCTTTAAACTTGATAACATGTACATTCAGTTGAAGGCGGAAGTTTAAATACACCTTAGCTAAATACATTTCAACTCAGTTTTTCACAATTCCTGACACTTAATCCAAGTAAAATTTCCCTGTCTTCGGTCAGTTAGGATCACCACTTTATAAGAATGTGAAATGTCATGGCTTCTATCTTGCTCGGCGGCCTTTCAGGTTACGTCGATATAGGACTCGTTTTACAAGGTCCTTTGTTGTTGTTCTAGGATTGATTTGCACTTTCCGCACCAAAGTACGTTCATCTCTAGGAGACAGAACACGTCTCCTTCCTGAGCGGTATGACGGCTGCGTGGTCCCATGGTGTTTATACTTTCGTACTATTGTTTGTACAGATGAATGTAGTACCTTCAGGCATTTGAAAATTGTTCCCAAGGATGAACCAGACTTGTAGAGGTCTACAATTTCTTTTCTGAGGTCTTGGCTGATTTCTTTTGATTTTCTCATGATGTCAAGCAAAGAGGCACTTAGTTTGAAGGTAGGCCTTGAAATACATCCACAGGTACACCTCCAATTAATTCAATTGATGTCAATTAGCCTAACGGAAGCTTCTGAAGCCATGACATCATTTTCTGGAATTTTCCAAGCTGTTTAAAGGCACAGTCAACTTAGTGTATGTACACTTCTGACCCACTGGAATTGTGATACAGTGAAATAATCTGTCTGTAAACAATTGTTGGAAAAATCACTTGTGTCATTGTCACGCCCTGACGTTAGAGATCCTTTTATGTCTCTATTTTGGTTGGTCAGGGCATGAGTTGGGGTGGGCATTCTATGTCCTTTTTTCTATGTTTGGTATTTCTTTGTTTCGGCCGGGTATGGCTCTCAATCAGGGACAGCTGTATATCGTTGCTGCTGATTGGGAGCCATACTTAGGCAGCCTGTTTTCCTTTGGGTTTTGTGGGTGGTTATTTTCTGTTTAGCCATTTGTTACCTGACAGAACTGTTTTGCTGTTCTCTTTTATTTGTAAAGTGTTCTCTTTTTCCATTAAAATACAAAGATGAGCACTAACCACACTGCGCATTGGTCTACTCCATTCAACAGCCGTTACAGAACCACCCACCACAAGCGGACCAAGCAGCGTGGAGAGGAGGACTGGACATGGGAGGACATCCTGGAGGCAAGGGATCCTACACTTGGGAAGAGATCCTGGTCGGAAGGGATCGCCTCTCATGGGAACAGGTAGAGGCACTCAGAAGAGCGGAGGCAGCAGGAGAGAAGGAGCAATGGTATGAGGGAACACGGCTGGCAAGGAAGCCCAAGAGGCAGCCCCAATTTCTTTTGAGGGGGGGCACACGGGGAGTGCGACAGAGTCTGGTTGGAGACCTGAGCCAGCTCCCCGTGCTTACCGGAAGCAGCGTGGTACTGGTCAGGCACCGTGTTATGCTTTGAAGCGCACGGTGTCTCCAGTGCGCGCTCATAGCCTAGTGCGCTATAGGCCAGCCCCCCGCAAGTGCCATGCTAGAGTGGGCATCGAGCCAGGACGGGTTGTACAGGCCGTGCGCTCCAGACCTCCATTGCGTCTCCAGGACCCGGTCTATCCTGTGCCTGCTCCCAGAGCCAGGCCTCCTGCATGTCTCCCCAGCCTGGTGAGTCCTGTGCCTGCGCCCAGAGCCAAGCCTCCTGCATGTCTCCCCAGTCTGGTGAGTCCTGTGCCTGCTCCCAGAACCAGGCCTCCTGCAAGTCTCCCCAGCCTGGTGCGTCCTGTGCCCAGAGCCAGGCCTCCTGCATGTCTCCCCAGCCTGGTGAGTCCTGTGCCTGCGCCCAGAGCCAGGCCTACGGAAAGTCCCCGTCCAGAGCTTCCGACGACAGTGCCCTGTCTAGAGATGGCCCACGGTCCAGAGCCTGCCGAGACGCCGGGCGCAGCCAGAGTCACCCGCTAGCCGGGCGCAGCCAGAGTCGCCCTCCAGTCCGGGGCCCGCTGCGAGGGTCCCCAGTCTGTGGTCGGCGGCAAGAGACCATGCTCTAGGGGAGCCATTAAAGTGGGGTGAGCCAGCGGTGGAGCGGGGTCTGCATCCTGCTCCTGAGCCACCACCACGGGTAGATGCCCACCCGGACCCTCCCCTACAGGTTTAGGTTTTGCGGCCGGAGTCTGCACCTTTGGGGGGGTACTGTCACGCCCTGACCTTAGAGATCCTTTTATGTCTCTATTTTGGTTGGTCAGGGCGTGAGTTGGGGTGGGCATTCTATGTCCTTTTTTCTATGTTTGGTATTTCTTTGTTTTCGGCCGGGTATGGCTCTCAATCAGGGACAGCTGTATATCGTTGTTTCTGATTGGGAGCCATGCTTAGGCAGCCTGTTTTCCTTTGGGTTTTGTGGGTGGTTATTTTCTGTTTAGTCATTTGTTACCTGACAGAACTGTTTGGCTGTTGTCTTTTGTTTATTTGTAAAGTGTTCTCTTTTTCCATTAAATTACAAAGATGAGCACTAACCACACTGCGCCTTGGTCTACTCCATTCAACAGCCGTTAGTCATGCACCATGTAGATGTCTTAACTGACTTGCCTAAACTATAGTTCGTTAACAAGACATTTGTGGAGTGGTTGAAAAACAAGTTTTAATGACTCCAACCTAAGTGTTTGTAAACTTCCAAATTCAACTGTATTACGTCAACTAAGTGGTGCCCCCACACACTCTGTACCAGTACCCCCTGTATATAGGGAAAGGGGGGTACCTAGTCAGTTGTCCAACTGAAATGTGTCTTCCGCATTTAACCCAACCCCTCTGAATCAGAGAGGTGCGGGAGACTGCCTTAATCAACATCCACGTCTTTGGCGCCCGGGGGAACAGTGGGTTAACTGCCTTGCTCAGTGGCAGAACAACAGATTTTTACTTTGTCAGCTTGGGGATTCGATCCAGAAACCTTCCGGTTACTGGCCCAACACTCTAAACACTAGGCTACCTGCTTATTTTACTGCTGTTCTTTAATTATTTGTTCTTTTATATGTATTTTTATTTTCTACTTATCTATTTTTTTACTTTTTTTCTTAAAACTGCATTGTTGGTTAAGGGCTTGTAAGTAAGCATTTCACTGTAAGGTTCTATTTGGCGCATGTGACAAATACGATATGATTTGGAATGCCTCTTCTGCATGGCTGTCTGTTTATTAGCATGTACCACTTGGGGTAGTGTTTCTGTGTGGCTGCATGGCCACTGACAGCTTTGATGTGAAGATGAATGGCTGACTGTTTGCAGGATGTTGAGTTATATCGATCCCCAGTTAGGTGAGATACACAGTATCCATGGGAGAAGACTTGCCTGCAGTGAAGTGGCACATTAATCTGAGGGGTCAGAGACTACATCTGTCAACTGGACTGTTTGGGAGCCATTTTCTATTTTCTAGTCACTTGAGAAGTTCAGGACAGCCCCTCCTCTAAAGTACCTTTGGTTTGAACTTTGAGGTTTATCTTGTTGGCATTGTCTCTGTGTCGATCTCATTACTTGTTACCAGTAAAATATCACGGCCCCTGCATCTCAAAAGTGAACATGTGCCCTTTATAGCGACATAACACTTGAGATGAGAGGATTTGGAGGTACAGAGATATAAATCTAGCAGTCAATCGATCATAGAAACACAAGATCTGAACACAATAAAAAATGTATCTGTACGACAGAAAAATGGAGACATGCCCGTGTCTCTTACTCGGCAGCATTTGGGGCCAGCATTAGCTACATCACCCAGCACTGAGGAGGCTGAGAGCAGCTCCAAATGAACATTTGGGGGATTAATAATGACTAGGTTATTAGTCTGCTGCTGTATTATTCATGCATCTCTCATTAACAAGCCAGTCTTACACAATGAAGATCACAAGTTCAAACATACTGACTAGGGGGGAGGGACAAAAGGATGACAGCCATATCTGTCAGCTTGACACTTTTTATAAATGTTGCATGTGATACTTTTTGGATAGAAAAAAGAGACCATAACCAAAAAAATTGTCCTCGAGGCATTAAAACTACAAGGTAGACAACAATGTCAGTGTTCTTCTCAATGTGCCAACTGTAATATGGGATAGGATTGACATTCTGATGATTCTGACAGTGACAATTCCAATACTAATTAAATCCTTTATGGAGCCCTACTGCAAGCTTAGTCTGCAACACTGGCCATCTCACTGGGCACACACATCTCCACCACATCATAGAAATTCAAAATGATTCCAGAAAACCAATCTTCCCAACGCCAGATTGGCTTACTAGCCCATAAATTAATGGATCACAATTCTGATTTACACTTATACACTGCACTACTGACTTTTAATAACCTGCACATTTATCATACATAATATATATATATGTGTGTGTGCGTGTGTGTATACAGTAACTTCGGAAAGTTAGGTTAAAGCCCTATTTTAAAATACCCCATGATGACGAAGCAAAAAACAATATTTTTTTTAACAGAAATATCACATTTACATACAGTTGAAGTCGGAAGTTTACATATACCTTAGCCAAATACATTTAAACTCAGTTTTTCACAATTCCTGACATTTAATCCTAGTAAACATTCCCTGTCTTAGGTCAGTTAGGATCATCACTTTATTTTTAGAATGTGAAATGTCAGAATAATACTAGAGAGAATGATTTATTTCAGCTTTTATTTCTTTCATCACATTCCCAGTGGGTCCGAAGTTCACATACACTCAATTAGTATTTTGTAGCATTGCCTTTAAATTGTTTAACTTGGGTCAAATGTTTCGCGTAGCCTTCCACAAGTTTCCCACAATAAGTGGGTGAATTTTGGCCCATTCCTCCTGACAGTGCTGGTGTAACTGAGTCAGGTTTGTAGGCCTCCTTGCTCGCACACGCTTTTTCAGTTCTGCCCACAAATGTTCTATAGGATTGAGGTCAGGGCTTTGTGATGGCCACTCCAATACCTTGACTTTGTTGACCTTAAGCCATTTTGCCACAACTTTGGAAGTATGCTTGGGGTCATTGTCCATTTGGAAGACCCATTTGCGACCAAGCTTTAACTTCCTGACTGATGTCTTGAGATGTTGCTTCAATATATCCACATACTTTTCCTACCTCATGATGCCATCTATTTTGTGAAGTGCACCAGTCCCTCTTGCAGCAAAGCACCCCCACAACATGATGCTGCCACCCCCATGCGTCACAGTTGGGATGGGGTTCTTCATCTTGCAAGCATCACCCTTTTTCCTCCAAACATAACGATGGTCAGTATGTCAAACAGTTCTATTTCTGTTTCATCAGACCAGAGGACATTTCTCCAAAAAGTACAATCTTTCTCCCCATATGCAGTTGCAAACTGTAGTCTGGCTTTTTTATGGCATTCTTGGAGCAATGGCTTCTTCCTTGCTGAGCGGCCTTTCAGGTTACGTCGATATAGGACTTGTTTTACTGTGGATATAGATACTTTTGTACTTGTTTCCTCCACCATCTTCACAAGGTCCTTTGCTGTTGTTCTGGGATTGATTTGTACTTTTCGCACCAAAGTACGTTCATCTCTAGGAGACAGAACGCGTCACCTTCCTGAGCGGTATGACGGCTGCGTGGTCCCATGGTGTATATACTTGCGTACTATTGTTTGTACAGATGAACGTGGTACCTTCAGGCGTTTGGAAATTGCTCCCAAGGAGGTCTTGGCTGATATCTTTTGATTTTCTCATGATGTCAAGCAAAGAGGCACTGAGTTTGAAGGTAGGCCTTGAAATACATCAACAGTTACACCTCCAATTGACTCAAATTATGTCAATTAGCCAATCAGAAGCTTCTAAAGCTGTGACATCATTTTCTGGAATTTTCCAAGCTGTTTAAAGGCACAGTCAACTTAGTGAATGTAAACTTCTGACCCAATGGAATTGTGATACAGTGAATTATAAGTGAAATAATCTGTCTGTAAACAGTTGTTGGAAAAATTCCTTGTGTCATGCACAAAGTATATGTCCTAACCGACTTGTCAAAACTCCAGTTTGTTAACAAGACATTTGTGGAGTGGTTGAAAAACAAGTTAATGACTCCAACCTAAATGTATTTAAACTTCTGACTTCAAGTGTAAGTTTTCAGACCCTATTCTCAATACTTTGTTGAAGCACCTTTGGCAACAATTACAGCCTCAAGTTTTCTTGGGTATGACTCCATAAGCTTGGCACACCTGTATTTGAGGAGTTTCTGCCATTCTTCTCTGCAGATCCTCTCAAGCTTTGTCAGGTTGGATGGGGAGCATTGCAGCACAGCTATTTTTAGCTCTCTCCAGAGATTGGGTTCATGTTCGGGCTCAGGCTGGGCCACTCAAGGACATTCAGGGACTTGTCCCAAAGCCACTCCTGAGTTGTCTTGGATGTGTGCTTAGTGTTGTTGTCATGTTGGAAGGTGAGCCTTTGCCCAAGTATGAGGTCCTGAGCGATTTGGAGCAGGTTTTCATCAAGGATCTCTCTGTACAGTATTTTGCTCTATTTTTCTTTGCCTCAATCCTGACTAGTCTCCCATCCCTGCCACTGAAAAACACCCCCACAGCATGATGCTGCCTCAACCATGCTTCACCGTAGGGATGGTGCCAGGTTTCCTCCAGACGTGACACTTGGCATGCAGACCAAGGCCCTTCTTCCCCGATTGCTCAGTTTGGCCAAGGGGCCAGCTCTAGGAAGAGTCTTGGTGGTTCCAAACTTCTTCCATTTAAAAAAGATGGAGGCCACTGTGTTCTTGGGGACCTTCAATGCTGCATAATTTTTTTGATACCCTTCCCCAGATCTGTACCACGACAAAATTTTGTCTCGGAGCTCTACGGACAATTCCTTCGACCTCATGGCTTGGTTTTTGCTCTTGAAAATAAGGGAGAGCCGCACACCCTAGGAGCTCAGATGCAAAAATGGAATGTCCAACGTTTCGACAGCCAAGCTGTCTTCATCAGGGTATAATCACAAACACTGCGAGACGACTCGTTTATATAGTGTCAGAAGACACACAGGTGTCTGTAATCATGGCCAAGTGTGGCCTAATATCATTGGTTAACTCTGAAATATTAAAATGGCATACAAAGAACATACAAAAAAACAAATGGATAGCATACGATCATAAATTCATTTTAGACTACACAAGCTTACAAACAATTACAATGGCAAAGTCACAATATCACAAGAATTGGTTTTTGCTCTGACATGTCAACTGTGGGACATTATTGAGACGTGTGCGCCGTTCCAAATCATTTTCAATCAACTGCATTTACCACAGGTGGGCTCCAATCAAGATGTAGAAACATCTCAAGGATGATCAATGGAAAGAGGATGCACCTGAGCTCAATGTAAAGTCTTGTAGCAAAGGGTCTGAATACTTATTTAAGGTATCTGGTTATTTTTTATACATTTGCTAACAATTCTAAAAACCTGTTTTCACTTTCCCATTATGGGGTATTTTGTGTAGATTGCTGATGATTTTTATTTATTTAATCAATTTTAGAATACGGCTGTAACGTAACAAAATGTGGAAAAAGTCAAGGGCTCTGAATACTTTCCAAAGGCACTGTTTATACTGTACGAGTCAGAAGCTTGGACACACCTACTCATTCAAGGCTTTTTCTTTATTTGTACTATTTTCTAGATTGTAGACTAATAGTGAAGACATCAAAACTAATAAATAACACATCTGGAATCATGTAGTTACCAAAAAAGTGTTAAACAAATCTAATTATATTTTATATTTGAGATTCTTCAAATATACCCTTTGCCTTGATGACAGCTTTGCACACTCTTGGCATTCTCTCAACCAGCTTCATGAGGTAGCCACATGGAATGCATTTCAATTAACAGGTGTACCTTGTTAAACTTTATTTGTGGAATTTCTTTGCTTCTTAATGCGTTTGAGCCATTCAGTTGTGTTATGACAAGGTAGGTTGTGGTATACAGAAGATAGCCTTATTTGGTAAAAGACCAAGTCATGTTATGGCAAGAACAGATCAAATAAGCAAAGAGAAATGACAGTCCATCATTACTTTAAGACATGAAGGCACATCAATATGGAACATTTCAAGAACTTTTAAAGATTCTTCAAGTGCAGTTGCAAAAACCTTCAAGCGCTATGTTGAAACTGGCTCGCATGAGGACCGCCACAGAAAAGGAAGACACAGATTTACCTCTGCTGCAGAGGATAAGTTCATCAGAGTTACCAGCCTCAGAAATTGCAGCTTCATAAAATAGTAAAAACACCAGTCTCAACATCAACTGTGAAGAGGCGACTCCGGGATGCTGGCCTTCTAGGCAGAGTTGCAAAGAAAAGCCATATCTCAAGCTGGCCAATAAAAAGAAAAGATTAAGATGGGCAAAAGAACACAGACAATGGACAGAGGAACTCTGCTTAGAAGGCCAGCATCCTGGAGTCGCCTCTTCGCGGTTGACGTTGAGACTGGTGTTTTGCGGGTACTATTTAATGAAGCTGCCAATTAGCCTTTTAGAATTATAAACTTGGATTAGCTCAAACAACATGCCATTGGAACACAGGAGTGATGGTTGCTTATAATGGGTCTCTGTACACTTATGTAGATATTCCATACATAATCAGCCGTTTCCAGCTACAATAGTCATTTATAACATTAAAAATGTCTACACTGTATTTCTGATCAATTTGATGTTACTTTAATGGACAAAAAATGTGGAAAAAGTAACCCCAAACTTTTGAATGGTAGTGTATGTGAAAATGGCGTGTTTCTATGGTTTGTAGTAAAAAAGATAGTGTTTCACATGACATCAACAACCAGTTAGTAGACAATTAGCAGGCAATGCCTACTCACAATTGGTCAAACTCACATGATGCACACCAATGATGTCATTGGAAACACATCTTCCTCTATCTTTTTTTAATAGAGGACAATTGTATGCTTTCTGGTCGAATAAAAAAAATATATAATTGCACAATAGACACTAACAAATATAGTATTTAAAAAAAAAAAAAAGCATCCACACAAGGGTGGCTTCATTTCAACGTATTGTTCAATTAAGGCTTTTCATATAAACTCAGCAAAAAAAGAAACGTCCCTTTTTCAGGACCCTGTCTTTCAAAGATAATTCGTAAAAATCCAAATAACTTCACAGATACCCATTGTAAAGGGTTTAAACACTGTTTCCCATGCTTGATCAATGAACCATAAACAATTCATGAACATGCACCTGTGGAACGTTAAGACACTAACAGCTTACAGACGTTAGGCAATTTAGGTCACAGTTATGAAAACTTAGGACACTAAAGAGGCATTTCTACCGACTCTGAAAAACACCAAAAGAAAGATGCCCAGGGTCCCTGCTCATCTGCTTGAACGTGCCTTAGGCATGCTGCAATGAGGTATGAGGACTGCAGATGTGTCCAGGGCAATAAATTGCAATGTCCGTACTGTGAGACGCCTAAGACAGCACTACAGGGAGACAGGACGGACAGCTGATCATGCTCGCAGTGGCAGACCACGTGTAACAACACCTGCACAGGATCGGTACATCCGAACATCACACCTGCGGGACAGGCACAGGATGGCAACAACAACTGCCCTAGTCACACCAGGAATGAGATTCTGGACTGAGGGCTTGTAGGCCTGTTGTAAGACCGGTCCTCACCAGACATCACCGGCAACAACGTCGCCTATGGGCACAAACCCACCGTTGCTGGACCAGACAGGACTGGCAAAAAGTGCTCTTCACTGACAAGTCACGGTTTTGTCTCACCAGGGGTGATGGTCGGATTCGCGTTTACTATCGAAGGAATCAGCGTTACACCGAGGCCTGTACTCTGGAGTAGGATCGATTTGGAGGTGGAGGGTCCGTCACGGTCTGGTGCGGTGTGTCACAGCATCATCGGACTGAGCTTGTTGTCATTGCAAGCAATCTCAATGCTGTGTGTTACAGGGAAGACATCCTCCTCCCTCATGTGGTACTCTACCTGCAGGCTCATCCTGACATGACCCTCCAGCATGGCAATGCCACCAGCCATACTGCTCGATCTGTGCATGATTTCCTGCAAGACAGGAATGTCAGTGTTCTGCCATGACCAGCGAAGAGCCCGGATCTCAATCCCATTGAGCACGTCTGGGACCTGTTGGATCAGAGGGTGAGGGCTAGGGCTATTCCCCCAAAGATGTCTGGGAACTTGCAGTTGCCTTGGTGGAAGAGTGGGGTAACATCTCACAGCAAGAACTGGCAAATCTGGTGCAGTCCATAGGGAGGAGATGCACTGCAGTACTTAATGCAGCTAGTGGCCAGACCAGATACTGACTGTTACTTTTGATTTTGACCCTCCCTTTGTTCAGGGACACATTACTCCATTTCTGTTAGTCACATGTCTGTGGAACTTGTTTAGTTTATGTCTTAGTTGTTGAATCTTGTTATGTTCATACAAATATTTACACATGTTAAGTTTGCTGAAAATAAACGCAGTAGACAGTTACATTTTTAGCTGAGTTAAGATTCCATTCTCCTTTCTGATGTTTATATTGTGGCTATATTTCCACTAATATTCCTTTATGTAATTAAGATTTTACATGTGTATTTTTCTGTCTTTATTATAATAATAATAATTTGTAGAATGCATTTCCCATGCTCAATGCACATTAAGAAACTTTTTATTTTTGCTACTGTGAGCAAATCATTTGACTGCAGTTTGAGATTATTTATTGCCTTTTATTTATGAAAAGATGCTGATACAATTTTTTTTACAATTTATTTATGATATTTAAGCTTAATTAAATTGATTTATGTTATGGTGTTTCTATTGCAAGAAAACTAAAATATATTTTACAGTAGGCTATGTACTTACTGCCTACCTAAAACATACGTTAATACATTTGATGTCCTTCAAAATAAAAACGACATATCCTAATGTTAGAAAGTAGAATATAAAATAGATATAGGCTACTGTGGGTGGGGTCACAGTAATTAAATTGATAGTGATAAAGGAAACAAAAAATGCTAGGCAGAGCATACCCAGAGTTAGTGGCTAACAGTACCAGAGCTAAATTTGAGCAGGATTATGCTCTGCTTCTCACTCCAGTCGGCCACTTACATGCTCTGTCATTCAAAAGCAGCCCTGCTTTAGGCTATCAAAGAACTGTCAATGAATAATCATGTCAATCAGTGAATTAATGGCTGCAATAACCATTAAACGGTCTGGCAAGCTACATATCTGAGGTCTAATTAGACAAATTACAATTAAGTCTTTAAATGAGGAACTAAGTCGTTTTAACGAGATACTAAGTTGTTCAAACGAGATAAATACAATAGTTTTTTTTGTGTTGCCTTGGGCAACAGGGAAAACAATTGTTGAGGTCCGAAAAAATAACTAACAAATGGGGATTTTTTGGTGTAATTCCCCTCTAATTGCTCATTTAGCAAGAGAGGAATGTGTATGTCTAGCATGTTTCTGTTCTGTTGCCTACTACTGTAGCACAACAATATCCACCAAATTTATACAAAATCATATTTATATAATTCTCTTAGGTAAGCCTACTCTGCAGTTAACATTTACCGTAATTGAGAAAGTTTTTTTCTGTCTACCAACAAAATGGTTATCATTAGCATAGCTAACTGGCTACATACGGAGTGATAAACAAAGATGTGCACCAAACAGACAGACGGGAAATATTGCTGGAAATGAATTGGCAGATATTGTGTTATGTTTGGCATTTGAAGCCAATAGTGGCTAACCAGGGGTGGGATAATGTCCATGTGGATTTGTTCTGATGGTACCCGGGAGCTTTATGTTTATAGGTGAGCTGCTGTTGGAGACCCTTCAGCAAAGCAAGTGTGTGGTCTACCTTTTTTATTTACCAAACACCCTCTGACGTCATGGGAGCAGCTCGCTGTTCTCACTCCGTTTCTGAGAAACTGTGTGGGCCCCTCTGGTCCCGGTATAGCTTTCTCCTCCCCATGGAAACAGCTGCATCACCACCGTTTTACCGCTAATTACGTCTCAGTCTGTCCGATGAGAGCCAGTGCCTGTCAGGCCCCTCCACACACTCAATAAATCATCGCTCTGCAGGCCAGCCTAATCTGATTGGACAAGGAGGGGTGCCTGAAACTCCCCTATCTGTGCGACTCATACTCTCCTCTGCTCTCAGCTGGCAAGGCTTATCTTGCTCTCTCATAGTCTATTTTGCTCGCCACCAATTGAATCCTCTGCGATGGTGGCACTAGCAGCCTTACCTTTAAAGGCAATTTATGCTTGCTCCGTATTGTGATTTGGAGGCTCCTTACGGAGGGTTTAACACAATTGCTGAGCCTCCTGAGGCTTGTGGAGGCCATATCTACCTTCGTACCGCACAGCCGTGTGCCTCCCAAATTTTGCAACAATGCAGAGGGCTCTGTATAGCGCCACATGATTGGTTGATGGTAGGTGGGGGCGGGAGGTCCTGTATAGACACAAACTCACTTCCTTGACAACTTCCGTGACAACAGCTCTGCTCTGTGAAGCGCAAGAAGTAAATGCTGTACGGCCACTGCAGAATCCGGATTGACCATGAAGAGCCTTTTAGGCAGAAGAGGTAATTGTCTCAGGCCTCACTTCATCAAGGGGCCTCATAAGCTGGGCATAAAAAAATAAACATGCTCCGTTGAGGCATAATACATCGAACAAAATAAAAATCCATCACAATCCATCTGTTTAAGCTAGCAGACCTGTTTGGGCTGCGTCTCAATCCACCACATCTGCCAACGTAGGCCATCCACATCTGCGGTAGAAGGTGGCAGAACTACAGTGTTGTTTGTCAGACCACGAGACATCCCCGAAAATCGGTTTTCTAACAAAAATGTCTGTAGCATCTGAACGGTATGGGCTACACAGAGCCCAAATTGAAGGAAATTTGGAGGGTGCACAGTGCACTGCTTGGATGCTGGAAATATTTTTGTATGAATGTGCAAAGGGAACCTACTTTTTGAAGTGATTTGTTTGACAATCAGATGAAAACATGACTGGTTGTGTTCATGGCTCATTAATTTGACCCCCTAGAGTTGATGTCTGTGCCTCCGTGGAAATCTAATTAGCATAATACAAAAATCCCCATAAAAAGTGTAAGCTAGAGATATCTGCTTCCCAATCCACCACATCCGCTGATGTTGCACTTCCGCATCTGCGGTGTAAGGTGACAGAGCTAGTTCTCTTCTGGGTTAAAAAGATAATACATTTTTACAGTTCAATTATATGTCTTTACTATAAATCCCATCACACTTTTTCAGGAAGAGAGGGAGGCTCAGATGAGCCTCTGCCTGGGGCCTCCAAATTCACTAAGTCCGCCCCTGGATGGTGGTGTTTACCACACACACTGTCCTCAAGGCTCTGCTGGGTGCACTGGATATATATGTCACACTGAGGTGACTGAGCTTTAAAGTCTTAAAGTTGCACAGCGAAAATAAATCTGTAAACAACTCTCTGTACAGTGGGGGGGGAAAGTATTTGATCCCCTGCTGATTTTGTACGTTTGCCCACTGACAAAGAAATGATCAGTCTATAATTTTAATGGTAGGTTTATTTGAACAGTGAGAGACAGAATAACAACAAAAATATTGAGAAAAATGCATGTCAAAAATGTTATAAATTGATTTGCATTTTAATGAGGGAAATAAGTATATGACCCCCTCTCTATCAGAATGAGCTGATTAGGAGCACACTCTTAAAGGGTGTGCTCCTAACCGCAGCTTGTTACCTGTATAAAAGACACCTGTTCACAGAAGCAATCAATCAGTCAGATTCCAAACTCTCCACCATGGCCAAGACCAAAGAGCTCTCCAAGGATGTCAGGGACAAGATTGTAGACCTACACAAGGCTGGAATGGGCTACAAGACCATCGCCAAGCAGCTTGGTGAGAAGGTGACAACATTTGGTGAGATTATTCGCAAATGGAAGAAACACAAAAGAACTGTCAATCTCCCTCGGCCTGGGGCTCCATGCAAGATCTCACCTCGTGGAGTTGTAATGAGCATGAGAACGGTGAGGAATCAGCCCAGAACTACACGGGAGGATCTTGTCAATGATCTCAAGGCAGCTGGGACCATTGTCACCAAGAAAACAATTGGTAACACACTACGCCGTGAAGGACTGAAATCCTGCAGCGCCCGCAAGGTCCCCCTGCTCAAGAATACATATACATGCCCGTCTGAAGTTTGCCAATGAACATCTGAATGATTCAGAGGACAACTGGTGAAAGTGTTGTGGTCAGATGAGACCAAAATGGAGCTCTTTGGCATCAACAACTCACCGTGTTTGGAGGAGGAGGAATGCTGCCTATGACCCCAAGAACACCATCTCCACCGTCAAACATGGAGGTGGAAACATTATGCTTTGGGGGTATTTTTCTGCTAAGGGGACAGGACAACTTCACCGCATCATTTGACGGGGCCATGTACTGTCAAATCTTGGGTGAGAACCTCCTTCCCTCAGCCAGGGCATTGAAAATGGGTCGTGGATGGGTATTCCAGCATGACAATGACCCAAAACGCACGGCCAAGGCAACAAAGGAGTTGCTCAAGAAGAAGCACATTAAAGTCCTGGAGTGGCCTAGCCAGTCTCCAGACCTTAATCCCATAGAAAATCTGTGGAGGGAGCTGAAGGTTCGAGTTGCCAAACGTCAGCCTCGAAACCTTAATGACTTGGAGAAGATCTGCAAAGAGGAGTGGGACAAAATCCTTCCTGAGATGTGTGCAAACCTGGTGGCCAACTACAAGAAATGTCTGACCTCTGTGATTGCCAACAAGGGTTTTGCCACCAAGTACTAAGTCATGTTTTGCAGAGGGGTCAAATACTTATTTCCCTCATTAAAATGCAAATCAATTTATAAATTTTTTTGACATGCGTTTTTCTGGACTTTTTTGTTGTTATTCTGTCTCTCACTGTTAATATAAACCTACCATTAGAATTATAGACTGATCATTTCTTTGTAAGTGGGCAAACGTACAAAATCAGCAGGGGATCAAATACTTTTTTCCCCCACTGTATATACATTTGGCCAAAGTACAAGAGACTGTCATTTGCTCAAATAATACTGCTGTGTGCTCTGTTGTTGAATGGAACCCTACAATAAAACTGAAGAAATATTTTGTGGATTGACTAGGCTACATAAATTAAGTGGAAAATGTTGTGACTTCATTCTCTGAAGATGTGTCTGTAATATCTAGTTTAAATATTATTCCACCCAAAACCATATAAGACTCACTGGTCTTTTCAGTATAAATACAGGTATTTTGTAATCAAATTTTATTTTTCACATGCGCGGGAAACACAACATGTGTAGACTTTGCCATGACATACTTACGAGCCCTTTCCCAACAATGTTGTTACAAAGTAAGAAAACAGCACTGTAGTCAGAGTAATGAACTGCATGCTCACTTCATGGAAGTTCATGTTTGTATTGTGTATGTGTGTGACAATGTCTATATGCAACACATAACACTACAACCCCCTCTCCCCCTACTCCTATCCTCACCCCCACCCCCTCACACACCCTGTGGTGGGGAAGATAGTAGCAGCTTCACTGTGGTTATTACATTAGTTCCCATGGCAACCTTGCAGAAACAGGAGAACAATGATATTGAATGCCAATCGAAGACCTTTAGATGAAGCACGCGCACATCACTCTTGTCGTGCCAATAGACACAATTGAAATAATATAGGCCTACAGTACATCTATTCTTTGGCAGTTAGAGGGGAAACCCGCTTTGAAGAAAGAAGTAATTGGTTTCCCCTAATCTGGTTTCTTTGACACTTCTACATTTAATTACAGGGTTTGTAGGCCTACTCTATAAGTAAGGTGCTTATTCATTGTATCTCATAGTCAGTGGATTGCATCACATTCAGTTGCGAGAGAAAGTACAATACAGTAAATTATGATTGAGATTATTTATTGATATGCAAATACATCTACAATGACACCAGCCTATTTTGTGCTGTGTGTGTTGTTTTTGGAATATAGAGCAGTTTGTTGGTTTTGAAATCAAATTCAAACTTCTTAACTTTTCCATGCATCGAGGAGTATAGTTAGACCCCTAGGTTAAGCGTCCTCTCATCCAAAGATGTCTACAATAGAACATTGCCTACTTCCAACAGTGTAGCGGGACCACCATGAGCACAAGGATGGCACCGAACTTCACTAACCTGCACTTTGGGTATGTTTAAAAAGTTCACATTCTTAACAAGACGTTTTGAGTACCTGGTCATTTGGAAACATTACAATGATGACATTTTTGTTGTCTACAATGGTGCCTCAAACTCCCTGATGTCCTTTCACCAATTTCTGAATACCATTACAGAACACCTGAGATTCACTATGGAACACGATGAGGGAGGTCTGGACTTCCCAGAAAACAAGTCCAGCCTCCTACTATTACCCCCCGGCAACTAGAAGTGTGGCAATTGTACTCAATGCCAGTACACCAAACATATGAACAATTTCTCGCACCCCAGATCGGGTCTTGACATAACAATCAAAAGTACCATCAATTTCAATTCTCTCTGTGGCGAACAGTGACTATTGTACCTAGGCCTTCAGTTGGGGTAAAAAATTCCAATACGTCATATCAAGTTCATAAATCAAGAAAAGAACATAAACAGAGCATCACTTAATGCGACAGATATTATATTGTGTAGTTGGACCATTCTAGTGCAGACTCTAGTGCCGGAGAAGCAATGCTTTTTGATGACAAAGTCAAACTGTCCTGAGCTGTGCTTCGGGCTGCAGCTCACAGAGACAGCATATGGACACAAGAGTGACACATCAACAGTAGCGGTGCGTGTTAATCACCAAGCTAGGAAAAAAATCCATATCACAGCTTATGCTGTGATACTTGGGTTGTTTAGGCTACTCTATAACCCATTAGAAATGCATTAATTTGCCACCGTGATATGTAAGGCCAAAAAGCCATACATCGTTTCGCAGAAACAGTTCCAGAAGACAACAGTCACACTCACATCACGGACAGTTACTGCAAGTGAGAGCTAAGAAAACAGGCGCGCTGCCTCTGCTATTTCAGCACCATGCTGAAAGACAGCGCCGATAGAAACAGCAGTCACACAGAGCATCAAATAATGTAAGCGAATAAGACCCTAATCATAACAATACAAAAACTCAACCATTTGGCAATTCCAACACGAAATGATCAAGCCAGCTATTACTTCCCATTGCAAACATATTTTATTGCAACAATGTTCCGCATTCATTATATCAAAGGGATGAATAGCAAAAGCAAACAAACTGCAATAAAAAAAACTGTGCCACTCACCAGATGATGATAATTTGAAAACGAAGTTCATCCTCCGGTCCTTCATTATGAAATGGGCAATGGCAGGGTCATATAGTTTGCCCTTTGATTTTATTTTAAACAGAATAACTTTCTCGATTGAGATCAAAGACAAGGCTGACAGTCGGGCCTGTATGCTGGTGTTCCTGGAGTAGGCCTAAGTCGTGATCCATTTCAGGAAGGAGAATGTCCTTTCAACTGTGGTAGTAGACATGTGAATGATAAAGACCAGACAGGTTTTCCTCAGCTCCTTCTTCATGACATCTGTCATTACATCTGCGATAGCATGGATCAGGTCATTCTTGATTTTGCTGGAAATGCCAATGAACACGGTTGCTGTAACAAGATGGCAGTTTAGGGGGCTGTCATATTCCCTTTATTAGCAAATTCTTTTCCCTCATCATGTCCTCTGAATGCCAATATTTGCTTGCACAACAACACAATAGTGTGAATGAGGCGCTTCAGAATCTCCCTGTTCTGTCTTACTTTATCTTTTTGAGAAGGAGTCTGTCTGCGCTGCTTCTCGTTAAGCGGAAGGTTTACACTTTTTGAACTCACTGTAGCTCGCAGGTGTGAAGTTGAGTCTTGGTGGAGAGAGCTGACTTTGTAATACTGGCTAGGTCTCTTTGAAACCAGTACTGGCCCAGGTTGACGTCTTAATCGGTGCTGAAGAGTAGACAATGCCAGCAGTACAGCTTCTGGGTTTGCTCACTTTCAGCGCTCATAATTGTTAGCTATAAAATGCCTTTCAAAGCTCTTTCCTCATTGCACCAATCCTGTCGGTGCTGGTGTTGGCCTCCCCCTCTGCACAACATTTAACTTTTTGTTGAAAGTTAGTCTTGAAAAGGACGATGCTAACAAATTAGCCACCACATCCTCCTCGATAACACCTACTTATTTCTCTCACCCCAGATCAGATTGTGACACAATCAGAAGTACCCTCAATTGCAATTATTATTCGCGCAATGTGATCAACATGATTCACTGCCCGTGTGGCTTATTTTTTTTACGTAGGAGAGACCTCAAGTGAGTTACGCACTAGCGACGCACTGACCCCAACAGCCCTGTGTCCCTCCATTTAAAAGAGAGAAGACACTCGCTTTGTGAGTTATTTTATTTTGAATTTGAACAAGTTAGCAAAAATAAACATGGTGGTGACGTTGACAAACACCGAAGATCGAGAGAGACATTCTGGTTCCATTCCTTAGACACTTTAGTACCCAGAGGTCTTAACCTAGAGAAGGAATATAGTATGTCAGACTGGATGTTCGAGCCACTTGTACTTGTTGTTCATGAAAAAAGTTCACTAAGTATTGTCTAAATCAGTTGAGTTAGACCTTTTGTTGTTTTATGTTCTGTTTTTATCCTTAATTTTTCTTAGCCCTGTTGTTTTTTCCCAATACCAACATGTTTTCTATAGTAAATGTTTTAAATAAATTATATCTACTCCCTAAAATGGCGCCGGAAGAAATGGCAGCAGTTTTACGGGCGCCCAACCAATTGTTCTATTATGGGGTTTTTTTCTCGTTATTTGTAACTTATTTTGTACATAATGTTTCTGCAACCGTATCTTACGACAAAAAAAGAGCTTCTGGATATCAGGACAGCAATCACTCATCTCGGATTAGACAAAGATTTTTTCTTCAACAAGCAGGACGCACAGGACTTTCTCCAAACACCAGACATGGCCAACATCCCAGTTATTTGCAAGAGGAAGAGACGCAGGTACAGAGGACACAGAGCGGGGTGCCTCGTAATGATCTGCAGAAGGTGAGTGGGAAAGCTGCCGTTACCGTCAATATTACTTGCCAACGTGCAATCATTAGACAATAGATTAGACAAGGTACGATCACGAATATCCTACCAACGGGACATCAAAACTGTAATATCTTTTGTTTCACGGAATCGTGGCTGAATGATGACATGAATATTCAGTTAGCGGGATATAAGCTGCACCGGCATGATAGAACAGCACACTCCGGTAAGACGAGGGGGGGCGGTCTGTGCATATTTGTAAACAACAGCTGGTGCACAAAATCTAAGTCTCTAGATTTTGCTCGCCTGAGGTAGAGTATCTTGTGATAAATTGCAGACCACACTACTTGCCTAGAGAGTTTTCAGCTATACTTTTCGTGGCTGTTTATTTACCACCACAGACGGATGCTGGCACTAAGACCGCACTCAGTCAGCTGTATAAGGAAATAAGCAAACAGGAAACCACTCACCCAGAGGCGGCGCTCCAAGTGGACAGGAGACTTTATTACAGGGAAACTTAAATCAGTTCTACCAAATTTCCTCAACATGTTAAATGTGCAACCAGAGGGAAAAAAATTCTAGATCACCTGTAGTCCACACACAGAGACGCATACAAAGCTCTCCCTCGCCCTTCATTTGGTAAATCCGACCACAACTCTATCCTCCTGATTCCTGCTTAGAAGCAAAAATTAAAGCAGGAAGCACCAGTGACTCGGTCTATAAAAAAAGTGGTCAGATGAAACAGATGCTAAACTACAGGACTGTTTTGCTATCCCAAACTGGAACATGTTCCGGGATTCTTCTGATGGAATTGAGGAGTACACCAAATAGGTCACTGGCTTTATCAATAAGTGCATCGAGGACGTCGTCCCCACAGTGACTGTACGTACATACCCCTACCAGAAGCCATGGATTACAGGAAACGTTCGCACTGAGCTAAAGGGTAGAGCTGCCGCTTTCAAGGTGTGGAACTCTAACCCAGAAGCTTATAAGAAATCCTGCTATGCTCTTCGACGAACCATCAAACAGGCAAAGCGCCAATACAGGGCTAAGATTGAATAATACTACACATGCTCCGATGCTCGTCTTATGTGGCAGGGCTTGCAAACTATTACAGATTACAAAGGGAAGCACAGTCGTGAGCTGCCCTGTGAAACGAGCCTATCAGATGAGCTAAATCACTTTTATGCTCGCTTCGAGGCAAGCAACACTGAGGCATGCATGAGAGCATCAGCTGTTCTGGACGACAGTGTGATCACGCTCTCCTTAGCCGACGTGAGTAAGACCTTTAAATAGGTCAACATACACAAGGCTGCGGGGCCAGATGGATTACCAGGACGTGTGCCCCGGGCATGTGCTGACCAACTGGCAGGTGTCTTCACTGACATTTTCAACATGTCCCTGATTGAGACGATAGTACCAAAATGTTTCAAGCAGACCACCATAGTCCCTGTGCCCAAGAATACAAAGGCAACCTGCCTAAATGACTACAGACCTGTAGCACTCACGTCCGTAGCCATGAAGTGCTTTGAAAGGCTGGTAATGGCTCACATCAACACCATTATCCCAGAAACCCTAGACCCACTCCAATTTGCATAACGCCCAAACAAATCCCCAGATGAAGCAATCTCTATAGCACTCCACACTGCCTTTTCTCACCTAGTCAAAAGGAACACCTATGTGAGAATGCTATTCATTGACTACAGCTCAGCTTTCAACACCATAGTACCCTCAAAGCTCATCAATAAGCTAAGGATCCGGGAACTAAACACCTCCCTCTGCAACTGGATCCTGGACTTCCTGACGGGCCACCATCCAGTTGGTGAGGGTAGGTAGCAACACATCTGCCACGCTGATCCTCAACACTGGAGCCACCCAGGGGTGCGTGCTCAGTCCCCTCCTGTACTCCTGTTCACCCACGACTGCATGGCCAGGCACGACTCCAACACCATCATTAAGTTTGCAGACAACACAACAGTGGTAGGCCTGATCACCGACAACGACAAGACAACCTATAGGGAGGAGGTCAGAGACCTGGCCGTGTGGTGCCAGAATAACAACCTATCCCTCAACGTAACCAAGACTAAGGAGATGATTGTGGACTACAGGAAAAGGAGGACTGAGCACGCCCCCATTCTCATGGACAGGGCTGCAGTGGAGCAGGTTGAGAGCCTCAAGTTCCTTGGTGTCCATATTTCCAACAAACTAAAATGGTCCAAACACACCAAGACAATCGTGAAGAGGGCATGACAAAGCCTAATCCCCCTCAGGAAACTAAAAAGATTTGGCATGGCTCCTCAGATCCTCAAAAGGTTCTACAGCTGCAACATCGAGAGCATCCTGACTGGTTGCATCATGCCTGGTACGGCAATTACTCGGCCGCCGACCGCAAGGCACTACAGAGGGTAGTGTGTACGGCCCAGTACATCACTGGGGCTAAGCTGCCTGCCATCCAGGACTTCTACACCAGGCGGTGTCAGAGGAAGGCCCAAAAAAATGTAAAAGACTCCAGCCATGCCAGTCATAGACTGTTTTCTCTACTACTGCATGGCAAGCGGTACCGGAGTGCCAAGTCTAGGACGAAAAGGATTCTCAACAGTTTTTACCCCCAAGCCATAAGACTCCTGAACAGGTAATCAAATGGCTACCCGGATCATTTGCATTGTTTGCCCCTCCAACCCCCCCCCAACCTCTCTTTTTACGCTGCTGCTACTCTCAGTTTATCATATATGCATAGTCACTTTAACTATACATTCATGTACATAATACCTCAATTGGCCCGACCAACCAGTGCCCCCGCATATTGGCTAACTGGGCTATCTGCATTGTGTCCCGCCACCCACCACCAGCCAACCTCTTTTACCCTACTGCTACTCTCTGTTTATCATATATGCATAGTCACTTTAACCATATCTACATGTACATACTACCTCAATCAGCCTGACTAACTTTTGCCTGTATGTAGCCTCGCTACTGTTATAGCCTCGCTGCTGTATATAGCCTCGCTACTGTTATTTTTCACTGTCTTTTTACTGTTGTTTTTATTTCTTTACTTAGCTATTGTTCACCTAATACCTTTTTTGCACTGTTGGTTAGAACCTGTAAGTAAGCATTTCACTGTAAGGTCTACACCTGTTTTATTCAGCGCACGTGACAAATAAACTGTGATTTTATTTGATACTGCAGTTGAAATATGCTTGCTGTCTTCCCAATTGTTTTACTGGTTCCATTTCTGATTTTTACCACTAGGTGGAGACAGACCACAATACCCCACATCCCTGACTACCAACCTGTATATTCTTCCACACCCTCTCATTAGCACCACCAGCTGAAAATAGTTTTCTCCCTAATTGTCTTCCCCATGCCCTACATGAACTTGTCCATTCCCTTTGTGTGATTATTCTGATGAAGGTCATTGTAGGCCGAAACGTATATCTTGTAACCTTGCTTAAATAGAACCAATCATTTATTATAGTTTGCGAGTGTTTCAAGTTTTCCTTTGCTACAATAGAACATGTATGCTGATGTGCTGCCTGGCTGAATGACAAATATTGGAAGTGGAGGTGGATTAGCATTTAAGTGGGTTGGAAATGTTAGGTTGACGAAAACTAAGGTTGCACCTTCACCATTGATTACAGTGTGGGAACACGGGTTGTTAGTTTATTGTGGAGAGGCAGAAGACCATTGGGTGAAAAACATTGGCTTTAATTGTACTTTCTACAGAAATTAAAGATATTCGCTCTAGCCCCGAGCCACCAAGCACTCCCACCACAATTCCATTCCCCAGGAACCCAAAGACCATATCAAGGGTATTCAACCGGGGGGCCACGGCCACCTAGGGTTCCACATAGGTACTGTAGGGGGTTCGAAAATAATTTTTTATTTTTAAATGGAATTCTATTGCCTCAATGTTATTATGAATATCGATGACAAAATAAAAAATATACTAATTACATACATATAGTAGAAATGTTGAGAATATTTTCCTTCTAATGATGTCAACTTTATTTCTCAATTCCTAATATTGAGCCAATTACAATCACTGGAGTATCTGACAGGCTTTGAAAAAGCACCAGCGCGACAATAGCTGCTGGCTGCTGGTAAGCTTCCTTGATTTGGACATACATTTTTGCCAACACATGGCTAAACTTTGTTTAACCAGTTAGACAGCCACTCTTAGCGAAAACATGTTTGGAGTTAACTTTACATCAAATAGGCTATGTTCAAGTTTACACTTCCTCTTCCAATTATGAAATAGTGAAAAACTATCTACCAAATCTATTCATTTAATTACTTCTCCTTGCCATTATCATTCACAATAACAAACATTTTGGAAATGTGTAATTGGGGTCCCTGGGTCACCAATTTGCCTGTGAGGGGGTCCCTGGGCAAGAAAAGGTTGAAGACCCCTGCTTTAAATAACTGCTCCTGCTGAGCCTTTGGACAACAACAACACAAGAGAGAGGACCACAGCAATATGCCTGTCAATCCCCCAGCATGGTGCTCAGTCCAGATCGAGCTCTGCAAAGTCCAACGACTCACGCACCCAACAGGAGAGAGCACCAGCGGAGCATCTAATATGGATTACTGGGCTTTGTTCCATAGAGCACACTCAGTGAGGGTCTCTGTAGGAGAAACAGATCACAGTAAGTTTTATTTTCTGAGCTCAGCTAACCTCCGTTACCCATCTGCCCATGCAACCTGTGGGTGACTGTGGATTGCATATTGCCTATATTGTACAGTA